>NC_135971.1:15382373-15742080 GCF_053455715.1 Rhinoraja longicauda | reverse complement strand
GAGAGTTGTGAATTTGTGGAATTCTCTGCCACAGAAGGCAGTGGAGGCCAAATCACTGGATGAATTTAAGAGTTGGATAGAGCTCTGGAGGCTAGAGGAATCACGGGATATGGGGAGAGGTTGGGCACAGGTTACTGATTGTGGATGATCAGCCATGATCACAATGAATGGTGGTGCTGGCTCGAAGGGCTGAACGGCCTCCTCCTGCACCTATTTTCTATATTTCTATGATAGATTAGATATATTCTACATTTTAATGGTGTCATCACACATACTGTTCCCCCACAACACTGATTACACTGGGAGAGGCGGGTTTTGCTTACTAAAATGGCGGCCGTTACGCTCCTTTGCGTCCTTCACTTCAGTGTAGGCGATTTCAACGGAGTGGTCCATCTTGTTCCTCTAGTATCTTTGGTCTGCATCTGTATCTTGACATATAATCGCCATGGCGGATCTAGCTTCCTCTCACCCCCATTCTCCCGTCTTCTCCCTGTAACCTATGACTCCCTTACTAATCAAGAACCGATCAATCTCCACTTCCAAAATACCCAATGGCTCGGCCTCCTCCACAGATTCACCACCACCCTCTGCCCGAAGAAATTCCTCCTCGTCTCCTTTCAATAGTCAATATTCAATTTTATTTGTCACGTACACATAAATGTGCAGTGAAATGAAAGATTACCCACAGTCCAACAATAAGAGCAATAAAAATAAGCAATAACACACACAACTGATTGAGAATGATCAGCCATGAACATATTGAATGGTGGCTTAGCACTTCAATTCCCCCTCCCACTCCCAGTCTGACCTTTCTGTCATGGGCCTCCTCCAGTGCCATAGTGAGGCCCACCGGAAATTGGAGGAACAGCACCTCATATTTCGTCTGGGCAGCTTGCAGCCCAGTGGTATGAACATTGACTTATCCAACTTTAGATAGTTCCTCTGTCCCTCTCTTCCCCTCCCCTTTCCCAGATCTCCCTCTATCTTCCTGTCTCCACCTATATCCTTCCTTTGTCCCGCCCCCCTGACATCAGTCACCCATTCCTTCTCTCCTGAGATGCTGCCTGACCTGCTGAGTTACTCCAGCATTTTGTGAATAAATACCTTCGATTTGTACCAGCATCTGCAGTTATTTTCTTATACATTGAATGGTGGTGCTGGCTCGAAGGGCCGAATGGCCTACTCCTGCACCTATTGTCTATTGTCTTATAAACCAACACCAAACAAAAAGAAACATCCATCACAGTGAGTCTCCTCCAGTCATCTCCTCACTGTGATGGAAGGCCAGAATGTCTTTTCTCTTCCCCTGCCTCCTTTTATTCCAAGGCTATGCCCTCTGGTCCTGGAATCTCTTGCAACTGGGAAATATCCACTCTTAAGACTTTCATTTTTCGGTGTGTTTCAATGAGATTCCCCCCCCCCCACTCGTCTTTCTAAACACCAGTGAGTAAGAGGCCCAGAAGAGCCTTCAAATGCTCATATGTTAATCCATTATCTCCGGGATCATTCTCTTCTGGACTCTCCAACGCCATCACATTCTTCCTCAGATACGGGGCCCAAAACACCTCTCAATACCCCTAGTACGGTCTGACCAGCGCCTTTATTAAAGCCGCAGCATTACACATCCGTGCCTCGTCTTATCGGTTTTAGTGTAGCGCAGCGATACAGCGCGGAAACAGGCCCTTCGGCCCACCGAGTACGCGTCGACCAGCGGTCCCCGCAGACTAATATTACTCCTACACGCACTGGGGACAATTTAACATTTATACCAAGCCAATTCAACTACAGACCTGTATGGCTTTGGAGTTGCGAAACATTTGCATGGGAGGGGGGGGGGGGGGGGGGGGTGAGGGTCCTTTGTCATCTGGACTACAGGGCCTTGTGTTGGGCCTTTGTGACCTCGGTGTTTGCCAAAGCCGTTTCAGCCAATGGATCAGCGGTCATTATTGCCAAGTAGCACCAGACTGTCAGTTTGGCAACGAGAGAGAGAGGGAGAGAGAGAAACCAGAGTGGATACAATGACCAGATCATTGTCTCTTTTGTTAAGATAAATGTGGAAAAATCTCGCCGCGTCTCTGGAGAGAACCAAATTTATGTTTCAGGTCAATGATTTTAATATACATATATATTTATATATAATATGTAATATATAGAATGTAGACGATATGAGAATGATCCCAAGAATGAGTGAGTTAACATGTGATGAGAGCACTGGGCCTGTACTCGCTGGACTTTAGAAGGATGGGGGGTGGGACTTCATCGAAACGTACCGTATGAATGAAAGGCCTGGATAGATTGGATTTCCACTAGCGGGAGAGGTTAGGACCAGAGGCCATAGCCTCAGAATTAAAGGACATTCCTTTACAAAGGAGATGAGGAGGAATTTCTTGATTCGGCCCATCTAGTCAACTGCCATCTCTCCATAACCCCTGATGCCCTTGCACATCTGTCAACCTCCATCTTAGTACCTTTAGACCCGCCTTCAGACCAGTCTGAAGAAGGGTTCTCGACCCGAAGCGTCACCCATTCCTTCTCTCCGGAGATGCTGCCTGAGTTACTCCAACTTTCTGTGTCACTCCACCTTAAAAATATCCATAGTCTTGGCCTCCACTGCCATCTGTGGCAATGAATTCCACAGATTCACCACCCTTGATGATAGATCCCTCTGCCATGAGGCAGCGCCCGGTGTCGATGCTATCGATGGCGGGGAGGGCTGTGCCTGTGATGGACTGGGCTGGGTTCACTGTGCCTGGGATCTCTGGGTCATTAACGGTCATGTATCTCAGAGTTTTTAAATATAAGAAAATAACTGCAGATGCTGGTACAAATCGAAGGTATTTATTCACAAAATGCTGGAGTAACTCAGCAGGTCAGGCAGCATCTCAGGAGAGAACGAATGGGTGACGTTTCGGGTCGAGACCCTTCTTCAGACTGGTCTGAAGGTGGGTCTAAAGATATAGTGAGGCCCACAGGAAATTGGAGGAACAGCACCTCATATTTCGCCTGGGCAGTTTGCAACCCAGTGGTATGAACATTGACATCTCCAACTTTAGATAGTTCCTCTGCCCCTCTCTTCCCCTCCCCCTTCCCAGATCTCCCTCTATCTTCCTGTCTCCACCTATATCCTTCCTTTGTCCCGCCCCCCTGACATCAGTCTGAAGAAGGGTCTCGACCCGAAACGTCGCCCATTCCTTCTCTCCTGAGATGCTGCCTGACCTGCTGAGTTACTCCAGCATTTTGTGAATAAATACCTCAGAGTTTTTAATGGATGATAGGGAGGCACAGTGGTTCTATCGCCTCACAGCACTAGAGACCCGGGGTGCCATCCTGATTACGGGTGCGGAAGGTGCAAATTTGTACGTTACCCCCGTGACCTGCGTGGGTTTTCTCCGGGATTTCCGATTTCCTCCCACACTCCAAAGACGTACATATTTGCAGGTAGGCACAAAATGCTGCAGTAACTCGGCGGGACAGGCAGCGTCTCCGGAGAGAAGGAATGGGTAACGTTTCGGGTCGGGACCCTTCAGATTGGTCTGAAGGTAGGTCTAAAGGTATTGTGGAGGTTGACAGATGGGTACATTTACCCAGCCAATTAACCTACATACCTGTACGTCTTTGGAGTGTGGGAGGAAACCGAAGATCTCGGAGAAAACCCACGCAGGTCACGGGGAGAACGTACAAACTCCTTACAGTGCAGCACCCGTAGTCAGGATCGAACCTGAGTCTCCGGCGCTGTAAAGCAGCAACTCTACCGCTGCGCTACCGTGCCGCCCACGGTACGGGGAGATGGCAGTTGACTAGATGGGCCGAATCAAGAAATTCCTCCTCATCTCCTTTGTAAAGGAATGTCCTTTACTTCTGAGGCTATGACCTCTGGTCCTAAACTCTCCCACTAGTGACAAATCCACTCTATCCAGGTCTTTCATCATACGGTACGTTTCAATTATGTCTCCCCCCCCCCCCCTTCTAAACTCCAGCGAGTACAGGCCCAGTCCAGGTTTTGTAGGTAAATTGGCTTGGTATTATCAAAAAATGCCAATTGTCCCTAGTGTTTGGGATAGTGTTAGTGTGCGGGGATCACTGGCATGGTGGGCCGAAGGGCCTGTTTCTGCCATCTCAACTAAACTAATATAAAAGATCAGGCAACTGAACCATCCTACCACAACCAGAGAGCAGTGCTGAAGTACTATCTACCTCATTGGTGACCCTCGGACTATCCTTGATTTGTCTTTACTGGCTTTACCTTGCACTAAATGTTATTCCCTTATCATGTATCAATACACTAACGATAGAACTTTATTTATCCGGGGGCGGGGGGTGGGAATTGGTCTGCCAACAGTCATAAAATACAACAGGAAATTAAAGTGTCAAGTGGAAAGTCCAGGATTGGGGGATGTGCAAAGATTGGGGGGTGGGGAGGGGAGTCAGTCTATCCCATGACAGAAGGGGGAGAAGTTGTTCAGTTTGATTGCCACAGGGGTAAAGGATCTCCTGTGGCATCCTGCGCTGCAATGGATCGAATGTCATCATGTATTGTTTTTCTGCTGACTGGTTAGCACGCAACAGGAGCCTTTCACCACCTCGGTCGGTACACGTGAGAATAAATTAAACTGAAGTTCGTGTTTTGCTGGCGAATAAGTCATGCGGTCAGAAGTGAAAGGAGTAGTATCAGGCCATTTGGCACATCAAGTCTACGCCGCCATTTAATCATGTGCGAAAATAACTGCAGATGCCGGTACAAGTCGAAGGTATCACAAAATGCTGGAGTAACTCAGCAGGCCGGGCATCATCTAGGAGAGAGGGAATGGGTGACGTTTCGGGTCGAGACTGAAGAAGGGTCTCGACCCGAAACGTCACCCGTTCCCTCTCTCCTAGATGCTGCCTGGCCCGCTGAGTTACTCCAGCATTTTGTGATACCGCCATTTAATCACGGCTGATCTATCTCTCCCTCCTAACCCCATTCTCCTGCCTTCACCCCATAACCTCTGACACCCGCACTAATCAAGAATCTAGCTATATCTGCCATAGAAATCTCCACCAACTTGGCCTCCACAGCCGTCTGTGGCAGTGAATTGCACAGATTCACTACCCTCTGACTAAAGGAATTCCTCCTCGTCTCCTTCCGAAAGGAACGTCCTTTAAATTCTGCGGCTAGTGGACACATCCTCTCCACATCCACCCCTGACGTCCGTGCTAATTAAGAATCTAGCTGGAGTAACTCAGCGGGTCAGGCAGCATCTCTGGATAGAAGGAAAAGGTGACGTTTCGGGTTGAGACCCTTCTTCAGACTCTTCAGGGTTGCCGTCTGTGGCAATCAGTTCCACAGATTCACCACCCTGGGTAGACACAAAATGCTGGAGTAACTCAGCGGGTCAGTCAGCATCTCGGCAGAGAAGGACTGGGTGACGTTTTGGGACATAGAAACATAGAAAATAGGTGCAGGAGGAGGCCATTTGGCTCTTCCACAATCAGTAACCCGTACCTGCCTTCTCCCCATATCCCTTGATTCCACTAGCCCCGAGAACTCTAACTCTCTTTTAAATTCATCCAGTGAATTGGCCTCCACTGCCCTCTGTGGCAGAGAATTCCACAAATTCACAACTCTGGGTGAAAAAAGTTCCTTCTCGCCTTCAGACTGAAGAAGGGTCTCGACAGGGGCCACAGTCTTAGAATAAAGGGGAGGCCATTTAAAACTGAGGTGAGAAAAAACTTTTGCACCCAGATAGTTGTGAATTTGTGGAATCCTCTGCCGCAGAGGGCAGTGGAAGCCAAATCACTGGGTGGATTTAAGAGAGAGTTAGACAGAGCTCTAGGGGCTAGTGGAATCAAAGGGTATGGGGAGAAGGCAGGCACGGGTTACTGATTGGGGGCGATCAGCCATGATCGCAATGAATGCCTGCGCTGGGCCGAATGGCCCCCTCCTGCACCTATTTTCTATGTTTCTATGACCTGAAATGTCACCTATTCCTTCTCTCCCGAGATGCTGCCTGACCCGCTGAGTTACTCCAGCAGGTGATGTCTACCTTCGGTTTAAACCAGCATTTGGAGGGTTTTTTTTCCTTCGCCATTTCCTTCGCTGGTTCCGTCCCATCCTTTGTACTTTTGATGGGTAGAGATGCCTTCTGTTAGACAATAGACAATAGGTGCAGGAGGAGGCCATTCGGCCCTTCGAGCCAGCACCGACATTCAATGTGATCATGGCCGATCATTCTCAATCAGTACCCCGTTCCTGCCTTCTCCCCAATCCCCTGACTCCGCTATCCTTAAGAGCTCTATCTAGCTCTCTCTTGAATGCATTCAGAGAATTGGCCTCCACTGCCTTCTGAGGCAGAGAATCCCACAGATTCACAACTCTCTGACTGAAAAGGTTTTTCCTCATCTCAGTTCTAAATGGCCTACCCCTTATTCTTAAACTGTGGCCCCTTGTTCTGGACTCCCCCAACATTGGGAACATGTTTCCTGCCTCTAACGTGTCCAACCCCTTAATAATCTTATACGTTTCGATAAGATCTCCTCTCATCCTTCTAAATTCCAGTGTATACAAGCCTAGTCGCTCCAGTCTTTCAACATATGACAGACCCGCCATTCCGGGCATTAACCTATTAAACCTACGCTGCACGCCCTCAATAGCAAGAATATCCTTCCTCAAATTTGGAGACCAAAATTGCACACAGTACTCCAGGTGAGGTCTCACTAGGGCCCTGTACAACTGCAGAAGGACCTCTTTGCTCCTATACTCAACTCCTCTTGTTATGAAGGCCAACATTCCATTGGCTTTCTTCACTGCCTGCTGTACCTGCATGCTTCCTTTCAGTGACTGATGCACTAGGACACCCAGATCTCGTTGTACGTCCCCTGTTCCTAACTTGACACCATTCAGATAATACTCTGCCTTCCTATTCTTACCACCAAAGTGGATAACCTCACACTTATCCACATTAAACTGCATCTGCCATGCATCCGCCCACTCACACAACCTGTCCAAGTCACCCTGCAACCTCATAGCATCTTCCTCACAGTTCACACTACCACCCAGCTTTGTATTATCTGCAAATTTGCTAATGGTACTTTTAATCCCTTCATCCAAGTCATTAAGGTATATTGTAAATAGCTGCGGTCCCAGCACCGAGCCTTGCGGTACCCCACTAGTTACTGCTTGCCATTCTGAAAGGGACCCATTTATCCCCACTCTTTGCTTTCTGTCTGTCAACCAATTTTCTATCCATGTCAGTACCCTACCTCCAATACCATGTGCTCTAATTTTGCCCACTAAGAGAGTGGAAGTTTTGTTGCCTTCCAACACAGTGATGGGGTGTTTGTAGTCACTGTGATGGATGTTTGTGTTGGGGTCGTGTGTCTTGTGTTCTTTTCTTTTTTTGTTGTGTTCTGTGACTGCTGGAAATGTAATTTTGTTCGGTATCTCGGTATCGAATGACAATAAAGCTCTGTATTCTGTATTCTATGTGGGACCTTGTCAAAGGCTTTCTGAAAGTCAAGGTACACCACATCCAACGGCTCTCCCCTGTCAATGTTCCTGGTTACATCCTCAAAGAATTCCAGAAGATTAGTCAGGCATGATTTCCCCTTCGTAAATCCATGCTGCCAGTGTCCTTACATTGCCCCGCGTTTCTCCTCCCCCCAACAGAACTATGGGTTTGTGCACATGGACAACAAGGAGGCGGCGAAGGAGGCGATCGACAACCTGCACCACTACAAGCTGCACGGCGTCGCCATCAACGTGGAGGCCAGCAAGAGCATGACCAAGTCGTCCACCAAGCTGCACGTGGGCAAGGTCAGCCCCAACTGCACCAGCCAGGAGCTGCAGGCCAAGTTCGAGGAGTACGGGGCCGTGCTGGAGTGCGACATCATCAAGGACTACGCCTTCGTGCACATGGAGAGAGGCGACGACGCCATGACTGCCATCAAGGGGCTGGACGGCACCGAGCTGAAAGGTGAGCGGGCCGGGCGGGGCGTGGCGTGGCGGGGACGTGGCGCGCCACTGCCTCTGGCACCCGCTCTTGCTGTTGACGGAGTGCACCGTAGGGTTTGCCCACTGCAGAAGGAATCACTGGGGATGATGGGGTGGGGGGGGGGGGGGAACGTACAAAGGATGGGGCAGAACCAGTGCGTCTGGGAGTGCGGGGGATGGGCACAGGGTGTTGTGGGTACAGCAGGCAGCGAACGCAGAAAACGCCCACGCTGCCCTTCAGAGCGAGAGGATTTGAGTTTAAGGATTTGAGTTTGAGTTGAGGCCAGTTCGTTGGCTATATTTAAGAGGGTGTTAGATGTGGCCCTTGTGGGATACTGAGTTGGATGAACAGGCATGATCATATTGAATGGCGGTGCAGGCTCGAAGGGCCGAATGGCCTCCTCCTGCACCTATTTTGTATGTTTCCATGTTTAGGAGCAAGGAGGTCCTACTGCAGTTGTACAGGCCCCTGGTGAGACCGCACCTGGAGTACTGTGTGCAATTATGGTCTCCTAGTTTGAGGAAGGACATCCTTGCTATTGAGGGAGTGCAGCGTAGGTTCACCAGGTTTCCCCAGATCTCCCTCTATCTTCCTGTCTCCACCTATATCCTTCCTTTGTCCCGCCCCCCTGACATCAGTCTGAGGAAGGGTCTCGACCCGAAACGTCACCCATTCCTTCTCTCCCGAGATGCTACTGAGTTACTCCAGCATTTTGTGAATAAATCGATTTGTACCAGCATCTGCAGTTATTTTCTTATACCCCTGGGGATGATGATGGGGGGGGGGGGGGGGGGGCAACGTACAAAGGATGGGGCAGAACCAGTGCGTCTGGGAGGGCATGGGATAGGCACAGAGTGTTGTGGGTACAGCAGGCAGCGAACGCAGAAAATGGCACGCTGGCCTTCAGAGCGAGAGGATTTGGGTTTGAGTTGAGGCCAGTTCGTTCATTGGCTATATTTAAGAGGGAGTTAGATGTGGCCCTTGTGGCTAAAGGGATCAGGGGATATGGAGAGAAGGCAGGTACGGGATACTGAGTTGGATGATCAGCCATGATCATATTGAATGGCAGTGCAGGCTCGAAGGGCCGAATGGCCTACTCCTGCACCTATTTTCTATGTTTCCATGTTTAGGAGCAAGGAGGTCCTACTGCAGTTGTACAGGCCCCTGGTGAGACCGCACCTGTAGTACTGTGTGCAATTTCGGTCTCCTAGTTTGAGGAAGGACATCCTTGCTATTGAGGAGTGCAGCGTAGGTTCACCAGGTGAATTCCCGGGATGGCAGGACTGACATATGATGAAAGAATGGATCGACTGGGCTTGCATTCACTGGAATTTAGAAAGATGAGAGGGGATCTTATAGAAACACATAAATTTCTTAGGGGATTGGACGGGCTAAGTGCAGGGAAAATGTTCCCCGATGTTGGGGGAGTCCAGAACAAGGGGCCACAGTTTAAGAATAAGGGGTAGACCATTTAGGACTGAGATGAGGAAAAACTTTTTCAGTCAGAGAGTTGTGAATCTGTGGAATTCTCTGCCTCAGAAGGCAGTGGAGGCCAATTCTCTGATGTATTCAAGAAAGAGTTGGACATAGCTCTTACGGCTAATGGAATCAAGGGATATGGGGAGAAAGCAGGAATGGGGTACTGATTCTGGATGGAGAGAGGTGTGCGTCACTGTGGCCTTGTGTGTGTGTCGTGGTGTAAGTCGGCGTGTGCAGTTGCT
Organism: Rhinoraja longicauda; assembly: GCF_053455715.1. Taxonomy (NCBI): domain Eukaryota; kingdom Metazoa; phylum Chordata; class Chondrichthyes; order Rajiformes; family Arhynchobatidae; genus Rhinoraja; species Rhinoraja longicauda. Next base: position 15,732,389 of record NC_135971.1, on the reverse strand, counting down.
TGCTGCAGTGGGTGGGGTGTGCGCTGGTCGCTGTGGCCGTGTGTGTGTGTGTCGTGGTGTAAGTCGGCGTGAGCAGTTGCTTGCTGCATGGTGGGTGTGCGCTGGTCGCTGTGGCCCTGTGTGTCGTGGTGTTAGCTGGCGTGTGTGGCTGCTTGCTGCATGGTGAGTGTGTGCTGGTAGCTGGGTCTGTGTGTCGTGGTGTTAGCTGGCGTGTGCGGCTGCTTGCATGGTGGGTGTGCGCTGGTCGCTGTGGCCGTGTGTGTCGTGGTGTTAGCTGGCGTGTGTGGCTGCTTGCTGCAGTGGGGAGGTGTGTGCTGGTCGCTGTGGCCGTGTGTGTCGTGGTGTTAGCTGGCGTGTGCGGCTGCTAGCTGCAGTGGGGTGTGCGCTGGTCGCTGTGGCCGTGTGTGTTGAGCGTGCCTGTGCTCCGTGTTGCAGGTAAGCGGATCCACGTGGAGCTGTCCAAGAGCCGTCTGCGGGTGCAGCCGGGGATGGGCGAGAAGAACACGTGCTTCCGCTGCGGGAAGGACGGTCACTGGTCCAAGGAGTGCCCGACGGACCGGCCGGAGCTGGGCGTGGGCGTGGGCGTGGGCTTTGCGGCCGACTACCTGGACCCTTACGGCATGTCTGGCCGGTACGGGGAGCAGGCCTTCTACGACAGCCGCTACGTGGACTACTACGAGAAGTACCGGGCGGGCGCGTACGGGGCGGTGGGCACTCCGTACCCGGACCGCTGGGGCGCGCAGCTGGGGGCATACAGCGCCGGCCTGCGGGAGCGCAAAGCGCTGGAGGCCTACGGGCAGAGCGCCATCTCCCAGCCGCCCACCTACTACGCCCGTGACCGCAGCCCGCTGCGCCGCGGCGTGGTCTCCACCGTCACCGACTACGCCACCGCGGCCACCGAGTACGCCGCCGCGGCCACCGCCTCCGCCACCGCCAACGACTACGCCGCCCAGGCCGCCAGCTACGCCGCGCAGGACTACGCCGGGGCCGGGTACGCCGGGTACGCAGCGCAGACGGCAGCCGCCGCCGCCGCCGCCGACTACACCAGCGGCGGCTACACGGCCGCCGACTACGCCGGCGCCTACGGCTACGACTACTCCGGGGCTGCCTCCAACACCGCGGCCTACGGTGCCGCCGCCACCGCCGAATCCTACGCCGGGCAGGCCCAGTACTCAGCCTACTAAACACAGGTGGGTGACGGGCAACCGGAGACCAGGCAACCCTGGGGCTGCACCACCACCACCTCCCTCACCCTCAACCCTCCCCCTCCCATCCCCCTTCAACCCTCCCATCCTCTCCCGCCCTCCCCCTCAACCCTCCCGTCCCCCTTCAACCCTCTCCTTCCCTCCCCCTCCCATTCCCCCCTCAACCCTCCCGTCCCACCACCTCTCCCTCCCTCCCCTTCAACCCTCTCCCTCCCCCCCTCAACCCTCCCGTCCCCCTTCAACCCTCTCCTTCCCTCCCCCTCCCATTCCCCCCTCAACCCTCCCGTCCCCACCACCTCTCCCTCCCTCCCCTTCAACCCTCTCCCTCCCCCCCTCAACCCTCCCGTCCCCCTTCAACCCTCTCCTTCCCTCCCCCTCCCATTCCCCCCTCAACCCTCCCGTCCCCACCACCTCTCCCTCCCTCCCCTTCAACCCTCTCCCTCCCCCCCTCAACCCTCCCGTCCCCCTTCAACCCTCTCCTTCCCTCCCCCTCCCATTCCCCCCTCAACCCTCCCGTCCCCACCACCTCTCCCTCCCTCCCCTTCAACCCTCTCCCTCCCCCCCTCAACCCTCCCGTCCCCCTTCAACCCTCTCCTTCCCTCCCCCTCCCATTCCCCCCTCAACCCTCCCGTCCCCACCACCTCTCCCTCCCTCCCCTTCAACCCTCTCCCTCCCCCCCTCAACCCTCCCGTCCCCCTTCAACCCTCTCCTTCCCTCCCCCTCCCATTCCCCCTCAACCCTCCCGTCCCACCACCTCTCCCTCCCTCCCCTTCAACCCTCGCCGTCCCTCCCCTTTCCTCCCTCCCCCTTCAACCCTCTCCCTCCCATCCCCATTCAACTCTTCACATCCCGTTCCCTCTCCGTTCCCACCACCCTCTCCCTCCCATCCCCTAGAACTGTCCCCTTCCCCCCATCCCATCCGCTCTCTCCCTCCCATCCCCCCTCTCTCCCTCCCATCCCCCCTCTCTCCCTCCCACCCCCCTCTCCCTCCCTCCCACCCCCCTCTCCCTCCCTCCCATCCCCCTCCCCCCTCCCATCCCCTTCTCCTTCCCACTCCCTCTCACCCCTCCCTCTCCCTCCCTCCCATCCCCCTCCCCCTCCCTCCCTCCCATCCCCTTCTCCTTCCCACTCCCTCTCACCCCACCCCTCTCTCCCTCCCTCCCACCCCCCTCTCTCCCTCACACCCCCTCTCCCTCCCATCCCCTTCCCACTCCCTCCCATCCCCCCCTCTCCCTCCTTCCCGTGGGACGGCCTGCCGGCATTCCCAGCCCCAGCCCCACGGGCAGAAGCAGTCACTGTCTCCCCTCGGCCGCCCGCCCGCGCGAGGTGCAGAGTAGGCCCGTGGGCCCCTGCCCGGGCGTCTGCATGTGTCGACCACTCTAGTCCGCACGCCTCTGTTGTTTATCGCGGTCGGGTATTGAAACTCTAGCTGTGTCGGTGTGCCCTCTCTCTCTCTCTCTCTCTCTCTCTCTCTCTCTCTCCCTCCCTCCCTCCATCTCTCTCTCCCCTCCCCTCCCCTCCCCCCCCACCCCCACCTCTCTCTCTCTCTCTCTCTCTCTCTCTCTCTTGTGCCCGGGCACTCTCTCCACACTCTCATGGGTCTTTTCCTTCTGCTGCCTACCTGCCTAGGAAGGAGAGGAGAGAGCAGGAAGTTCCCTGCCCCCCCACACACCTGCACTGTCGGACGGTGCCTCTCCTCCCACCAGCCGGGCTCGCTCCAGGTCTCCCCAGCCAAACCCGCCTCCGGCTTCGGTAGGTCATCGCCGAGAGTCCGTCTCAGCCAAAAGACAAGAACGGAGCCAGCGGCCGGCTTGGCTACGCGGGTCGCGGCGTCCGGCGGGCCCCCCCCCCTCCCCGTCGTGCTCGGTTTGGTCGGGAACGGAGCCACTCGCTGCCCGCCCCCTCCCCAGAGAAAAGCGCCCCCCCCCCCCCCTCCCACCCAAGAGCGGACAGCTGGATGTTTGCAGCGAGCTCTGGGCTATGTGCCTCGTCCCAAACTTCGGCCTGACACAAAAGGCTGGAGTAACTCGGCGGGACAGGCGACGTCTCTGGAGAGAAGGAACGGGTGACTTGGATGAAGGGATTAAAAGTACCATTAGCAAATTTGCAGATGATACAAAGCTGGGTGGTAGTGTGAGCTGTGAGGAAGATGCTATGAGGTTGCAGGGTGACCTGGACAGGTTGTGTGAGTGGGCGGATGCATGGCAGATGCAGTTTAATGTGGATAAGTGTGAGGTTATCCACTTTGGTGGTAAGAATAAGAAGGCAGAGTATTATCTGAATAGTGTCAAGTTAGGAAAAGGGGACGTACAACGAGATCTGGGTGTCCTAGTGCATCAGTCACTCAAAGGAAGCATGCAGGTACAGCAGGCAGTGAAGAAAGCCAATGGAATGTTGGCCTTCATAACAAGAGGAGTTGAGTATAGGAGCAAAGAGGTCCTTCTGCAGTTGTACAGGGCCCTAGTGAGACCGCACCTGGAGTACTGTGTGCAGTTTTGGTCTCCACATTTGAGGGCGTGCAGTGTAGGTTTACTAGGTTAATTCCCAGAATGGCTCTTATTGAAACATATAAGATTATTAAGGGGTTGGACACGTTAGAGGCAGGAAACATGTTCCTAATGTTGGGGGAGTCCAGAACCAGGGGCCACAGTTTAAAAATAAGGGGTAGGCCATTTAGAACAGAGATGAGGAAAAACTTTTTCAGTCAGAGAGTTGTAAATCTGTGGAATTCTCTGCCTCAGAAGGCAGTGGAGGTCAATTCTCTGAATGCATTCAAGAGAGAGCTAGATAGAGCTCTTAAGGATAGCGGAGTCAGGGGGTATGGGGAGAAGGCAGGAACGGGGTACTGATTGAGAATGATCAGCCATGATCACATTGAATGGCGGTGCTGGCTCGAAGGGCCGAATGGCCTCCTCCTGCACGTATTGTCTATTGTGACGTTTCGGGTCGAGCCCCTCCTTCAGACCGAAAGTCACGGGTGAGATATAGACGATGATGTAGAGAGGCAAAGAACAACGAATGAAAGATGTGCAAAAAAAAAGTGACGATGATAAAGGAAACGGGCCGTTGTTAGCTGTTTGCTAGGTGAGAACAAGAAGCTGGTGCGACTTGGGTGGGGGAGGGATAGAGAGGGAGGGAATGTCGGGGTAAGAGGAAGTTGGAGAGATCAATTTTACACCACTGGGTCGACAGCTGCCCAAGCGAAATATGAGGTGCTGTTCCTCCAATTTGTGTTTCGCCTCACTGTGGAGGCCCAGGACAGAAAGGGTCAGTGTGGGAATGGGATGGGGCGGTTAAAGGGTTTAGCAACCGGGAGATCGGAGGTGCCTTCTTCCCCCGAGTCTCAGTCTGAAGAAGGGTCTCGACCCGAAACGTCACCCATTCCTTCTCCCCAGAGATGCTGCCCGACCCGGCTGAGTTACCCCAGCGTTTTGTGTCCGTCTTCGGTCTAAACCAGCATCTGCAGTTCATTCCGGCACTCACCGGCCTGACTCTCCGCGCCGCGCACTCCCAGCCGCACAGATAGTGCCCGCGGAGTTTGGCACTGTCCCGCCACGCTGCGCTTGTGAGTTTTATTTCCCCCCCGTCATTCCAAGCTGCATGTTTGCTGGATTGTTGCTGGTGTGTCACTTGGACCTCCCCACACACACAGCGGAAGGCTCCTCTCCATGGTCACCCCCCCCCCCCCCCACACACATTTCTGCAAACCCCTCACTTTTGACACCCCCAGCAATCGATAGACTGCATGTAGTTCTGCTTTAAGGCCATGTAGGAAACCCCACCCTATACAAGGCCATGTCACAGCAGACTCCAAGCTGGAGCAACACAGCAGGTCGCCGGGTCATAAGCGATAGGAGCAGAATGAGGCCATTCTGCCCATCGAGTCTCCTCTGCCATTTAACCATGGCTGACCTATCTCTCCCTCCACCCAACCCCATTCTCCTGCCTTCTCCCCATAACCCCTTGACATCCATAACTAATCAAAAATCTATCTGCGCCTTAAAAATATCCATTGACTTTGGCCTCTGCATCCTACTGTAGCAATAATTTCCACAGATTCACCAGCCTCTGACCAAAGAAATTCCTTCTCATCTCCTTCCTAAAAGAGCGTCCTTTAATTCTGAGGCTGTGACCTCTGGTCCTAGACTCTTCCACTAGTGGAAACATCTACACTACACGAACATGTCCCATCTACACACTAGACCAACATGTCCCATCTACACTAGACCGACATGTCCCATCTACACTACACCAACATGTCCCATCTACACACTAGACCAACATGTCCCATCTACACACTAGACCAACATGTCCCATCTACACTAGACCGACATGTCCCATCTACACACTAGACCAACATGTCCCATCTACACACTAGACCAACATGTCCCATCTACACTAGACCGACATGTCCCATCTACACACTAGACCAACATGTCCCATCTACACTAGACCGACATGTCCCATCTACACTACACCAACATGTCCCATCTACACACTAGACCAACATGTCCCATCTACACACTAGACCAACATGTCCCATCTACACTAGACCGACATGTCCCATCTACACACTAGACCAACATGTCCCATCTACACACTAGACCAACATGTCCCATCTACACTAGACCGACATGTCCCATCTACACTACACGAACATGTCCCATCTACACACTAGACCAACATGTCCCATCTACACTAGACCAACATGTCCCATCTACACTAGACCGACATGTCCCATCTACACTAGACCGTCATGTCCCATCTACACTAGACCAACATGTCCCATCTACACACTAGACCAACATGTCCCATCTACACTAGACCAACATGTCCCATCTACACTAGACCGACATGTCCCATCTACACTAGACCGACATGTCCCATCTACACTAGACCGACATGTCCCATCTACACTAGACCAACATGTCCCATCTACACACTAGACCAACATGTCCCATCTACACTAGACCGACATGTCCCATCTACACTAGACCGACATGTCCCATCTACACTAGACCGACATGTCCCATCTACACTAGACCGACATGTCCCATCTACACTAGACCAACATGTCCCATCTACACTACACCAACATGTCCCATCTACACTAGACCGACATGTCCCATCTACACACTACACCAACATGTCCCATCTACACTAGACCAACATGTCCCATCTACACACTAGACCAACATGTCCCATCTACACTAGACCGACATGTCCCATCTACACTAGACCGACATGTCCCATCTACACTAGACCGACATGTCCCATCTACACTAGACCAACATGTCCCATCTACACTACACCAACATGTCCCATCTACACTAGACCGACATGTCCCATCTACACTAGACCGACATGTCCCATCTACACTAGACCGACATGTCCCATCTACACTAGACCAACATGTCCCATCTACACTACACCAACATGTCCCATCTACACACTAGACCAACATGTCCCATCTACACACTAGACCAACATGTCCCATCTACACACTACACCAACATGTCCCATCTACACACTGGACCAACATGTCCCATCTACACACTAGACCATCATGTCCCATCTACACACTAGACCAACATGTCCCATCTACACTACACGAACATGTCCCATCTACACACTGGACCAACATGTCCCATCTACACTAGACCAACATGTCACATCTACACACTGGACCAACATGTCCCATCTACACACTAGACCGACATGTCCCATCTACACACTGGACCAACATATCCCATCTACACTAGACCAACATGTCCCATCTACACTACACGAACATGTCCCATCTACACACTAGACCAACATGTCCCATCTACACACTAGACCAACATGTCCCATCTACACACTGGACCAACATGTCCCATCTACACACTGGACCAACATGTCCCATCTACACTAGACCATCATGTCCCATCCACACTACACCATCATGTCTCGACCCCAAACGTCACCCATTCCCTCTGTCCTAGATGCTGCCTGACCTGCTGAGTTACTCCAACATTTTGTGACACCATCATGTCCCATCTACACTAGTCCCACCTGCCTGCGTTTAGCCCGTATCCCACTAAACCTGTCCTACCCATGTACCTGTGTCAACGCTGCAAAAGTACCTGCTGCAACTACCTCTTCCAGCAGCTCGTTCCACACACCCACCATCCTTTGTGTAAAAAAATGTTATCTGTCAGATTCCTCTTAAATCTTTGCCCCCCCTCACCTGAAATCTATGTCCTCTGGTTCACGATTTGTCCAACTCTGGGCAAGAGATTCTGTGCATCTACCCGATCTATTCCTCGTGATGTTGTAAACCCCACAGCCTCCTCCCTCTGAGCATTGGAACTTTAATTTTAAACACACACAGTTGAAACGGGCCCTTCGGCCCACTGAGTCCGTGCTGACCATCGATCACCCATACACTAGTTCCATCGTATCCCAGTTTCCCATCCGCTCCAATTTACCAATGCCACTTAACTTTCAAGCGCGCACGTCTTTGGGGGCTGGAACACCCGGAGAAAACCCGCGCTGGTCACGGGGAGAACGCACAAACTCCGTCCAGGCAGCGCCCATAGTCGGGATGGAAGCCGGGTCTCTGGCGCTGTGAGGCAGCAACCTGCAAACTGCGCTGGAGTGTTTCACCCTTGTATCTGCTTCTGCCGCCCTTTCAGCCTCTACGTCCCGGACCGGCTTTAGTTTTGACCCCCACCCCACCCCACCCCCACTTGTGTCATTGTGTCTGTCGCTGTACCTGGCTGAGACTGGAGCTCTGCCTCGGTTACTTTGTGGCTGGCGGAAGGCGATGGGCACTGAGGCACGGGGCTGGGCGAGTGCAGGTGAGGCGTGCGCGCGTGCGTGCCGGGCCCCCGTTCCGGCTCTGCTTTGCCGCGGTCGGCCCGGCGTGACTCCCGCCGTGCAGAGGGAGCGGAGCGCGCAGCGGGAGATTGCAACCCGCCTGCCTGCGGTCGTCCCCCCCCAGCGACGGAGCCGCCTTGTGGATCGGTCGGTGGCCGCGGTGACCTGTGAGCAGTCCTGCTGCCTGCTAACGCGCGGCTAGGTTACATGAGTTGTGCCTCTTGTGTTCCAGATATCCCGTCTGCACCGCTTTGTACAGACCTATTTCTAACGTGAGCTAAGAAAGTTTGTCGTTTCGATTACACCTAGTGTGCAGGCTTTGATCTCTTCTCCCTCCCCCCTTTCCCCCCCCCCCTTCCTTCCTCCCCCTCCCCAACATAACTCCTCCACTACCTGACCTGACCTACGTCACCCCTCCACGACGTGACCTACTGCACGCCTCCAGTACCTAGGGTTGCCAACTGTCCCGTATTAGCCGGGACATCTTTTATTTTGGGCTAAATTGGTTTGTCCCGTATGGGGGCGCATTTATCCCGTATTAGGCCCGGGGGGGGGGGGGGGCGCTGTGGGCCTGGACACTGTAGGTCCGGACACTGTAGGCCCGGGGTCGCTGTAGGCCCAGACACTGGAGGTCCTGACACTGTAGGCCCGGACACTGTAGGCCCGGACACTGTAGGCCCGGACACTGTAGGCTCGGACACTGTAGGCCCGGACACTGTAGGCCCGGACACTGAAGGCGCGGACACTGTAGGCCCGGACACTGTAGGCCCGGACACTGTAGGCCCGGACACTGAAGGCCCGGACACTGTAGGCCCGGACACTGAAGGCTCGGACACTGTAGGTACGGACAGTCTAGGTCCGGAGGCCCGGGTGCCGCCTGTCGGAGGTTGCCTAGCAACCCGCCTCCTGGCCCGGGCGGCCGCCATTAGTGGAGTGGGAGCACGTGGCCGCTGGCTGGGTGAAGTCACGCGGTGCGGGGGCGGGGGGGGGGGGGGGCGGTGATGTCACCTGTTGTGCCTTATTTGGGAGTGAGGCAGTTGGCACCCCTACCAGTACCTGACCTGACCTCTGTCACCCCCTCCCCTCCACTGCCTGACCTGACCTACTTCAATGGTTTAATGGTGCTGTTATTGTCACGTGTGCAAAGTGCTAACGCTGTGAAATTATTTTCCTTACAAGCAGCAACTGTTCTGCCATACCCCCCGACCGTCGATTAGCAAGGGTGCAGAGAGTCTACCGATCCCGCTTGCAAGGGGGCGCCATGTTTTTGCCGCCATTTCCAAAGTCCGTGTTCTTGTTCCTTTGAGCGGTGCCCCGTTCCAGGCAAATCTCTTCCTCGAAGGCCACATCCCTCTCCTCGCCTGTCCAATTCCGTGCCCCCGGGGGGTGTGAGAGCCTACCTCCAGTCCCCGGTTCCCTCTCCTCAAGTCTCCCACCGGCCTCGCTTCCTGCCCATCGTTCCCGGCTCCATCCTCACGATCTCTCTCCCACCATCACAGCAGTGGGGGCAGGCAGCCATTGGCTCTGAAGGCTGGTGAGCTTGAAATGATTCCCCCCCCCCCCCCCTCTTTCCAGCAGAGGCAACAGGCTGGTATTCGGGTCTCTCTCCTTCTCCCCCATCACCCACATCTCCCCCCCCCCCCCCCCCCCCCCCCGTATTAAAGACAGGCAGAGAAAGCTGCAGTAACTCAGCGGGACAGTCGGCGTCTCTGGAGAGAAGGAATGGGTGACGCTTCGGGTCGAGACCCTTCTTCAGAACTCTTCCAGTCTGAAGAAGGATCTCCCGTTCCTTCTCTCCAGAGAGGCCGCCTGCCCCGCTGAGACGACTGTCTGTCTTTGCTTTAAACCAGCAGCTGCAGTTCCCCTCCTACACATCCCGCCCTCCTGTACTACCCGCTGCGCTGGGCCCGTGCCCCTCAGCGCTACCCCCCCTCTCCCGGATCACCGTGCAGGGCAGTGGAGCTGGAGGAGGGGGTGAGGCAGGTCTTGTTTCCTACTCCTCCCAGGCACCTGTTTATTGCATGCTGGGCATGTACAGCAATGGAGGTTGGTTGGTCGGTCGGCGTCAGAGAGGTGCCTCGTGCTACCCCGCGGTGAGGCCGTTCGGCCCGTCGTCCGCGGTGTGATTTGTGCTGCGGTCGCGGGCATTTCAAGTGTTTTCCCCCACCCCCCCCACCCCCATCCGTGACCACGTTGTGCGTCCATCTGCGCGGTGTCCATCTGCGCGGTGTGGCGGTGTTAACGAGAGGAGGAATTGTGTGCGTGTGGGAGGGGGAAGGGGTTGGGAGGGTGGAGGAAGACGTCTAAACCCCCCTCCACCCTCGAGTACTAACCCTGGTCAGCCCGAGAGCGCCCGGAAGCGCAGCCGGCATCTCCGCCCCTGCCCAGCGAGGGGGGGGGGGGGGGGGGGGTCCGGGAGAAGAGACTGTGAGGAGTTGCAGCAGCAAGGCCGGTGTCGGTACCTTTCCCCCCCCACACCCACCCTCACGAGTGCGGAGTGCATTTGCCGGTGGCGGCGAGGCGAGGCGTGGCGAGGCATTTGCTGGTGTTGCCGGCGGTTGGTGTTTGTGTTCGCGACCAACCCAGCTCGCGGGTTTGCTGCATGAACTGAAATGCTGTGTCATCTCCCTCCTCTTTGACAGTTGTGTATCCAGTTGGAGACCCAGCTCCCGTAGCCACCAGCGCAGCGCAGACTGTGGAAGGTAGCAACTCTCAGACTAGCCTCAGGTTGCGTCACATGGTAACTGGCGCTTCGTCCATCGCTTACTCCCCCCCTCTCCCCCTTCCTCTTTATTTGTCCTTTATTCCCCCCCCTCTCCTAATAGTCACTGGGACACTGATCCCAGGTGGCCCCTCCCCACCTCTTCTCCCCCCCCCCCCCCCCCCCCCTGTTTTTTGTTTCTCCTCCCTCCATCCGGCAAGAGTTGGCAGCGTGGTGCGGGCACAGCGCGCGACCTCTCAACATGCGCGGACGTACGTGGGCGCGGGCACAGGCACGCCTCTACCCCTCCCCTCCCCCTCCCCCTCTCCTTCCCTCCCTCCCCCCGTGTCCAGGCTCAGGCCCAGTCTATGCTGAAGGGGTGTCGAGGGTCAGTGGGGGCGTGCAGAGACCGAGAGAGGGACAGACAGACAGACAGACAGACAGACAGAGAGAGCGAGCGAGCGAGAGAGAGTGAGAGAGCGCGGCTGCCGATTTAACCTCCTGCTCTTGTCCACCTTCCCAGTCGCCATCCCCAGCAGCGGCCGACACTCGAGAGATGGAAGTGCAGTTATAGAGTGCGGAGGGGCCTGAACCAGCCTGGTGCTACCTGTGACAGGTATAGAGCTGGCTGCCGCCCGGATGTGTGCCCGCAGTCTGCAGTATGAAGCTGCTTGTGTTTGCCGCCTCCTGGAGACAGGTGTTCCTATTATATCCTGCAACCCCTGCCCTTGCCTTAGACCTTTGCCTCGGCGGTTTTAAGAGGCGGGCGGGCTGGCCAGACTCCAGCCCCGGGCGGCCATGTTAGCACGGGTGGCCGTCTTTTCTTTTGGAAAAAAAAAAATAATAATAATAAAGCTCGAGCCAAAGAGGTAGGTTGTGGAGGAGGAAAGAGGAGCGGAGAAGTTTAGGGAAGGAATTCCGGTTTTGGAGGTGGGGGGGGGGGGGGGTGTGTGGGACAGAGGGGGGTTTTGCCCAGGAAGGGTGGGGTGGGGTGGGGGGGTTGTGCAGAGCTCCCGGTGAGGTGTGGAAGCATTGCCGGGTGCAGAAAGGGGCCGCAACGCAAGCCTGTGGTACTTGCACGGCAGAAGAGTCGTCGGTTCGGGCGCGGCGGCGTTGGTGTTTGCAGCGGCGGCCTGTCCGGTCCCGGGGGGCAAGGGAGGGTTGTGGTGCTTTCCCCCCCCCCCCCCTCCTGCTGCACCCTCTGACGCCATTCAGTTGTGTTCCGGCACCTCTCCAGCAGGCTGGCACAGTTGCACCCCCCCCCCCCCGCCTCTCTCTGCCCGTCCACCGCTCCCGTCCGCTCGTATGTTGGTACCGCCCTCAGGACCTCCACACTAACCTGACTCCTGCAGAGCCCGTTCATGTAAACAGCCTGGCGTCAACTCCTCTCCACTGCGCTGTGAGTGAACCCCAACCATCCACCAGGAGATTTCGAGAACAACAACAAAAAACACTTCAGCGATTCTTCTAACTTCTCTCTGGCCCCTCTTCCCCGACAGGTCTCAATTTACCTTTTGTTTTTTTTGTTTCGACATGTTTGGGGCAAGAGATGTGGCCCTGTAAAGACTCAACTCTGTCGGGGTGTGCGCGTGCGTGCGTGCGCGCGTGTGCGTGTGAGCGTGTGCTTTCTCCCTCCCGTGGCCACTAGAGTATCTTTGAACAGTTTGTGATGTGTTTCCCCTTTGCAGATTTGGCAATGTCTGTCCGTGTGACCATGGCTGCCTCGCCCCCGCCCGCCTGCTCCACGCACAAACTCGGCTCGGAACTGGTGCAGGGTACACACACACACACACCATCGAGATTCAGCACCGAGGACTCCGGCCGGGGACAATACTATCTGTAGATGTGAAATGTTGGTCTTTTTCTTTCAAAATACTAGCAACAACAAAAAAAAAGTTGATTTTCTTTTTAATTTCCCCTCCCCCCCCACCCACCCCCAATATGATCTGTGACTGTTCTGGGTTTTTATTTTGAAGTTGTTACTCTTTTTTTTTTAAAAATAAAGTTTTTTTTTGTGTTGTTGGTAAATGTTGTGGAGCTCTAAACAGGGAGCGACTACTGAATGTAAAGCTGGAGGTGATCACGAAACTTCCCCCCTTTCCACCCCACCCCCCACCAGTAGCACCCTATAATAAACAATCAGTATTTGAACCGACACAGAGTGCGTGTAAAGTTGCTTTTGACTCCGCCCGGCTCAGGGAGAAACCGTGTCCAAACAGGCCCTTCGGCCCACCGAGTCCGCACCGACCAGCGATCCCCGCACATTAACACAAGGCTATGCACACTGGGGACAATTTACACATCATCACCTCTGACAGGCGAAGTGAATAACATTGATTATCTTGTTACAATGGCACCTGTCAAGGGGTGGGATATATTAGGCAGCAAGAGAACAGTCAGTTCTTGAAGTTGACGTGTTGGATGCAGGAGAAATGGGCAGGAGTAAAGACCTGAGCGACTTTGACAAGGGCCAAATTGTTCTGGCCAGACTATTGGGTCAGAGCATCTCTGAAACGGCAAGGCTTGTGGGGTGCTCCCGGTCAGCAGTGGTGAGTACCGGCCGACAGTGGTCCGAGGAGGGACAAACCACAAACCGGCGACAGATAGGGTATTGGGCGCCCAAGGCTCATCGATGCGCGAGGGCAAAGAAGGCTATCCCGTCTGGTCCGAACCGACAGAAGGTCGACTGTGGCACAAGTCACAGAAAATGTTAATGGTGGTGACGGGAGGAATGTGTCACAATACACAGTGCATCGCACCCTGCTGTGTGTGGGGCTGCACACGGAGGACCAACAGCACATTAGGCAGGTGGCCATAATGTTTTGGCTTATCAGGTCATAATGTATTGGTTGATCATTGTATACCAAGTGTACAAACCTATGCCAATTAACCTACTGTACATCTTTGGAGTGTGGGAGAAAACCGAAGATTGCTGTCTGCACGGAGTTTGCACGTTCTCCCTGTGACCACATGGGTTTTCTCTGGGTGCAAATATAATGACCCCAAGACTTATATAGTTCGGAGCTTATTTGGAGGTTGCCGTGTTTAATAGCATGATGGTTGCGGGGAAGAAGCTGCTCCTGAACCTGGACGTTACATTTTTCAGACTCCTGTACCTTCCAATGGCAGGGGTGAAATGAGAGCGTGGCCAGGGTGGTGTGGGGTTTGGATGATACTGGCTGCCTTTTTGAGGCAGCAACTCTTGTAGATCCTATCGATGGTGGGGAGGTCAGTACCCGTGATGAACCGGGCAGTATTCAGTGCAGGCAGAAAAAAGGTGGTCTTGGCATCATGTCTTATCTATATACTAAAACTCTCGTTTGTTTGTTCCTGAACTACAGCCAAAACGGTACACGGTAGCACGACAATTTTAGGCCCAGCTTACTCACCGTCGTCCCATTGGTGCTAATGGAAGAAGTTTCATTGAAATCGGTGTTATATTTTAAAAGTTATTCACATTTTAAAGTTTTAATCTATCTCCTAGGGAGGGGGAGGGGAGGGTGGTGGAAGGTGGGGAGGGTGGTGGAAGGAAGGGGGTGGGGGAGTAGAGGGTGCTGCACTAATGCAGGAGAGGTTTGGGCACTTGGTCCAGTAGGGACTTAAAGATGGGCATGTTCCCGTGCTGTACTGTTCGAAAGGGACTACTTATGGCTCATCAGCACCAATCCTTGTGAAGATTTGTGACCCTCTCTGGGAGACCATCTTAATGGGACATTTCTACATTTGAGACTTTTTTTTTTTTCTGGTGCCTTATTCTGCTGACTCATTTCCCCTTCTATTGCATCTGCGACTGGCATTTCCTGCTGTTTTTGTTTGCACTGCCTCTTCACTGCACTCCATGCTAAAGAGACCTGGTGATCTTAGCCGCATCAAATATGCTGGCAATCACTCTGCAGTGAGCACAACGTCGCCTTGCTTGGGAGGGAGCCAGCAGTCAACAGGATGTGGCCTAAAAGAGGGAGTTAGATTTAGCTCTCGGGGCTAAGGGAATCAAGCGATATCAGGAAATTTGAGGAAGGACATTCTTGCTACTGAGGGAGTGCAGCGTAGGTTCACCAGGTTAATTCCCAGTAGTGTAGGAAAGTAACTGCAGATCGAAGGTATCACAAAATGCTGGAGTAACTCAGCAAGTCAGGCAGCATCTCAGGATAGAAGGAACGGGTGACGTTTCGGGTCGAGACCCTTCTTCAAAGACTGATGAGGAACTCTGAAGAAGGGTCTCGACCCGAAACGTCGCCCATTCCTTCTCTCCTGAGATTACTCCAGCATTTTGTGATACCTTAGGTTAATTCCCGGGATGGCGGGACTGTCTCATGAAGAAAGAATGGAGTGACTGGGCTTGTATTCAAGATAGCTTTATTTGTCATCCAAAAAAAAGTATTCACTGGAATTTGGAAGGATCTTATAGAAATAAATGAAATTCTTGGGGATTGGACATGCTAGATGCAGGAAAAATGTTCTTGATGTTGGGAGAGTTCAGAACCAGGATTCACAGTTTAAGAATAAGGGGTAGGCCACGACATAGTACGGATTTTAGGGCCGAGTGGTCTATCTTGCTCTGTTATCTCTGACGCGGACCTGTCCCCCGCCATCTTTGATACTGGCTGTGGCCGGTATCAAAGATGGCGGGGGAGCGGTCACGGAGGGGAGGGGAAGGTTCCGGGGGCCTAGGAGCGGAAGTCAGGGGACGGGCGACGGACTCGTCCGGAGGGGAAGGTTCCGGGGGTGAACACCAGAGCTGGGAGCGGAAGTCAGGGGAGGGAAGAGGGGGAAGGGGATGGAAGAGGGGGAAGGGGATGGGTGATGGACCGGTCCGGAGGGGAGGGGAAGGTTCCGGGGGTGAACACCAGAGCTGGGAGCGGAAGTCAGGGGAGGGAAGAGGGGGAAGGGGATGGAAGAGGGGGAAGGGGATGGGTGATGGACCGGTCCGGAGGGGAGGGGAAGGTTCCGGGGGTGAACACCAGAGCTGGGAGCGGAAGTCAGGGAAGGGGTGGGACGACGGACCGGTCCGGAGGGGAAGGTTCCGGGGGTGAACACCAGAGCTGGGAGCGGAAGTCAGGGGCGGGGGAAGGGGATGGGCGACGGACCGGGGGGGGGGACAGAGCGCAGGGACGGGCCTGGAAGATGGAGGCGGAGTGAGCGGCGCTCAGGTAACGGGGGGGCCGGGATAAAGGGCTTGGGCTGGGACCTGGGTATTGTTGGTCTGGGACCCGGGTAAAGGGCATTGTTTAATACCCGGGTAAAGGTCTTGATCATTGACCCAGGTAAAGGGCTTGGTCATTGACCCAGGTAAAGATCTTGGTCATTGACCCAGGTAAAGGGCTTGGTTTAATACCCGGGTAAAGGTCTTGGTCATTGACCCAGGTAAAGGGCTTGGTTTAATACCCGGGTAAAGGTCTTGATCTAATACCCGGGTAAAGGGCTTGGTTCAATACCCGGGTAAAGGTCTTGATCATTGACCCAGGTAAAGATCTTGATCATTGACCCAGGTAAAGGGTTTGGTCATTGACCCAGGTAAAGGGTTTGGTCATTGACCCAGGTAAAGGGCTTTGTCAGGGACCCAGGTAAAGATCTTGGTCATTGACCCAGGTAAAGGGCTTGGTTTAATACCCGGGTAAAGGTCTTGGTCATTGACCCAGGTAAAGGGCTTGGTTTAATACCCGGGTAAAGGTCTTGATCTAATACCCGGGTAAAGGGCTTGGTTTAATACCCGGGTAAAGATCTTGATCATTGACCCAGGTAAAGATCTTGATCATTGACCCAGGTAAAGGGTTTGGTCATTGACCCAGGTAAAGGGTTTGGTCATTGACCCAGGTAAAGGGCTTTGTCAGGGACCCAGGTAAAGATCTAGGTCATTGACCCAGGTATAGATCTTGGCCATTGACCCAGGTAAAGATCTTGGTCATTGACCCAGGTAAAGGGTTTGGTCTAATACCCAGGTAAAGGGCTTGGTTTTGACCCAGGTAAAGGGCTTTGTCAGGGACCCAGGTAAAGGGCTTTGTCAGGGACCCAGGTAAAGATCTTGATCAGGGACCCGGGTAAAGGGCATGATCAGGGACCCAGGTAAAGGGCTTGGTCTAATACCCGGGTAAAGGGCTTGGACTAATATCCGGGTAAAGGGCTTGATCAGGGACCCAGGTAAAGATCTTGGTCAGGGACCCAGGTAAATATCTTGTATAAGAAAATAACTGCAGATGCTGGCACAAATCAAAGGTATTTATTCACAAAATGCTGGAGTAACTCAGCAGGTCAGGCAGCATTTCAGGAGAGAAGGAATGGGTGACGTTTCGGGTCGAGACCCTTCTTCAGACCAAATATCTTGGTCTGGGACCCAGGTAAATATCTTGGTCAGAGACCCAGGTAAAGATCTTGGTCTAACACCCAGGTAAAGGACTTGGTCTAACACCCAGGTAAAGGGCTTGGTCTAACACCCAGGTAAAGGGCTTGGTCTAACACCCAGGTAAAGGGTTTGATCAGAGACCCAGGTAAAGGGCTTGGTCAGCGACCCAGGTAAAGGACTTGGTCTAATACCCGGGTAAAGGGCTTGGTCTAACACCCAGGTAAAGGGCTTGGTCAGGGACCTAGGTAAAGGGTTTGGTCTAATACCCAGGTAAAGATCTTGGTCTGGGACCCAGGTAAAGGGCTTGGTCTAACACCCAGGTAAAGGGCTTGATCTAACACCCAGGTAAAGGTCTTGATCAGGGACCCAGGTAAAGGGCTTGGTCTAATACCCAGGTAAAGGGCTTGGTCAAGGACCCAGGTAAAGAGCTTGATCAGGGACCCAGGTAAAGGGCTTGATCAGGGACCCGGGTAAAGGGTTTGGTCTAATAACCAGGTAAAGATCTTGGTCTGGGACCCAGGTAAAGGGCTTGGTCTAACACCCAGGTAAAGGGCTTGATCTAACACCCAGGTAAAGGTCTTGATCAGGGACCCAGGTAAAGGGCTTGGTCTAATACCCAGGTAAAGGGCTTGGTCAAGGACCCAGGTAAAGAGCTTGATCAGGGACCCAGGTAAAGGGCTTGATCAGGGACCCGGGTAAAGGGCTTGATCAGGGACCCAGGTAAAGGGCTTGGTCAGAGACCCAGGTAAAGGGCTTGGTCTAACACCCAGGTAAAGGGCTTGGTCTAACACCCAGGTAAAGGGCTTGGTCTAACACCCAGGTAAAGGGCTTGGTCTTACACCCAGGTAAAGGGCTTGGTCAGGGACCCAGGTAAAGGACTTGGTCTAATACCCGGGTAAAGGGCTTGGTCTAACACCCAGGTAAAGGGCTTGGTCAGGGACCCAGGTAAAGACCTTGGTCAGAGACCCAGGTAAAGGGTTTGATCAGGGACCCAGGTATTCTTGGTCATTGACCCAGGTAAAGGGTTTGGTCTAATACCCAGGTAAAGGGCTTGGTCAGGGACCCAGGTAAAGGGCTTGGTCAGGGACCCAGGTAAAGATCTTGGTCAGAGACCCAGGTAAAGGGTTTGATCTGGGACCCAGGTATTCTTGGTCATTGACCCAGGTAAAGGGTTTGGTCTAATACCCAGGTAAAGGGCTTGGTCTGGGACCCAGGTAAAGGGTTTGGTCTGGGACCTAGGTAAAGGGTTTGGTCTAATACCCAGGTAAAGATCTTGGTCTGGGACCCAGGTAAAGGGCTTGGTCTAACACCCAGGTAAAGGGCTTGGTCTAACACCCAGGTAAAGGTCTTGATCAGGGACCCAGGTAAAGGGCTTGGTCTAATACCCGGGTAAAGGTCTTGGTCAGAGACCCAGGTAAAAGGCTTGGTCTAATACCCAGGTAAAGGGCTTGGTCTAACACCCAGGTAAAGGGCTTGGTCTAACACCCAGGTAAAGGGCTTGGTCAGGGACCCAGGTAAAGGACTTGGTCTAATACCCGGGTAAAGGGCTTGGTCTAACACCCAGGTAAAGATCTTGGTCAGAGACCCAGGTAAAGGGTTTGATCAGGGACCCAGGTATTTTTGGTCATTGACCCAGGTAAAGGGTTTGGTCTAATACCCAGGTAAAGATCTTGGTCTGGGACCCAGGTAAAGGGCTTGGTCAGGGACCTAGGTAAAGGGCTTGGTCTGGGACCCGGGTAAAGGGCTTGGTCTAATACCCGGGTAAAGGGCTTGGTCAGGGACCCAGGTAAAGGGCTTGGTCAGAGACCCAGGTAAAGGGCTTGGTCAGGGACCCAGGTAAAGATCTTGGTCAGAGACCCAGGTAAAGGGTTTGATCAGGGACCCAGGTATTCTTGGTCATTGACCCAGGTAAAGGGCTTGGTCTAATACCCGGGTAAAGGGCTTAGTCAGGGACCCGGATAAAGGGTTTGATCAGGGATCCAGGTAAAGGGCTTGGTCCAATACCCAGGTAAAGGGCTTGGTCTGGGACCCAGGTAAAGGGCTTGATCAGGGACCCGGGTAAAGGGCTTGGTCTAATACCCGGGTAAAGGGCTTGATCAGGGACCCAGGTAAAGATCTTGGTCAGGGACCCAGGTAAATATCTTGTATAAGAAAATACAGATGTTGGCACAAATCGAAGGTATTTATTCACAAAGTGCTGGAGTAACTCAGCAGGTCAGGCAGCATCTCAGGAGAGAAGGAATGGGTGACGTTTCGGGTCGAGACCCTTCTTCAGACCAAATATCTTGGTCTGGGACCCAGGTAAATATCTTGGTCAGAGACCCAGGTAAAGGGCTTGGTCTAACACCCAGGTAAAGGACTTGGTCTAACACCCAGGTAAAGGGCTTGGTCTAACACCCAGGTAAAGGGTTTGATCAGAGACCCAGGTAAAGGGCTTGGTCTAATACCCGGGTAAAGGGCTTGGTCAGGGACCCAGGTAAAGGGCTTGGTCAGAGACCCAGGTAAAGGACTTGGTCTAATACCCGGGTAAAGGGCTTGGTCTAACACCCAGGTAAAGGGCTTGGTCAGGGACCCAGGTAAAGGGCTTGGTCAGGGACCTAGGTAAAGGGTTTGGTCTAATACCCAGGTAAAGATCTTGGTCTGGGACCCAGGTAAAGGGCTTGGTCTAACACCCAGGTAAAGGGCTTGATCTAACACCCAGGTAAAGGTCTTGATCAGGGACCCAGGTAAAGGGCTTGGTCTAAACCCAGGTAAAGGGCTTGGTCAAGGACCCAGGTAAAGAGCTTGATCAGGGACCCAGGTAAAGGGCTTGATCAGGGACCCGGGTAAAGGGCTTGATCAGGGACCCAGGTAAAGGGCTTGGTCAGAGACCCAGGTAAAGGGCTTGGTCTAACACCCAGGTAAAGGGCTTGGTCTAACACCCAGGTAAAGGGCTTGGTCTAACACCCAGGTAAAGGGCTTGGTCTTACACCCAGGTAAAGGGCTTGGTCAGGGACCCAGGTAAAGGACTTGGTCTAATACCCGGGTAAAGGGCTTGGTCTAACACCCAGGTAAAGATCTTGGTCAGAGACCCAGGTAAAGGGTTTGATCAGGGACCCAGGTATTTTTGGTCATTGACCCAGGTAAAGGGTTTGGTCTAATACCCAGGTAAAGATCTTGGTCTGGGACCCAGGTAAAGGGCTTGGTCAGGGACCTAGGTAAAGGGCTTGGTCTGGGACCCGGGTAAAGGGCTTGGTCTAATACCCGGGTAAAGGGCTTGGTCAGGGACCCAGGTAAAGGGCTTGGTCAGAGACCCAGGTAAAGGGCTTGGTCTAATACCCGGATAAAGGGCTTGGTCTAACACCCAGGTAAAGGGCTTGGTCTAACACCCAGGTAAAGGGCTTGGTCAGGGACCCAGGTAAAGATCTTGGTCAGAGACCCAGGTAAAGGGTTTGATCAGGGACCCAGGTATTCTTGGTCATTGACCCAGGTAAAGGGCTTGGTCTAATACCCGGGTAAAGGGCTTGGTCAGGGACCCGGATAAAGGGTTTGATCAGGGATCCAGGTAAAGGGCTTGGTCCAATACCCAGGTAAAGGGCTTGGTCAGAGACCTAGGTAAAGGGCTTGGTCTGGGACCCAGGTAAAGGGCTTGATCAGGGACCCGGGTAAAGGGCTTGGTCTAATACCCGGGTAAAGGGCTTGATCAGGGACCCAGGTAAAGATCTTGGTCAGGGACCCAGGTAAATATCTTGTATAAGAAAATACAGATGTTGGCACAAATCGAAGGTATTTATTCACAAAGTGCTGGAGTAACTCAGCAGGTCAGGCAGCATCTCAGGAGAGAAGGAACGGGTGATGTTTCGAGTCGAGACCCTTCAGACCAAACATCTTGGTCTGGGACCCAGGTAAATATCTTGGTCAGAGACCCAGGTAAATATCTTGGTCAGAGACCCAGGTAAAGGGCTTGGTCTGACACCCAGGTAAAGGGCTTGGTTTAATACCCAGGTAAATGACTTGGTCTAACAGCCAGCTATAGGGCTTGGTCTAATACCCAGGTAAAGGACTTGGTCTAATACCCAGGTAAAGATCTTGATCAGGGACCCAGGTAAAGGGCTTGGTCAGGGACCCGGGTAAAGGGCCTGGCAGTGACCTTGGTAAAGGGCTAGGTCTGGGACTCGGGTAAAGGGCTTGGTCAAGGACCCAGGTAAAGGGTTTGATCAGGGACCCAGGTATTCTTGGTCATTGACCCAGGTAAAGGGTTTAGTGTAATACCCAGGTGAAGGGCTTGGTCTGGGACCCAGGTAAAGGGCTTGGTCTGGGACCCAGGTAAAGGGCTTGGTCTAATACCCAGGTAAAGATCTTGATCAGGGACCCAGGTAAATATCTTGGTCAGAGACCCAATGTAAAGGGCTTGGTCTAATACCCAGGTAAAGGGTGTGATCAGGGACCCAGGTAAAGATCTTGGTCAGGGACCCGGGTAAAGGGTTTGGTCAGGGACCCAGGTTAAGGGCTTGGCCAGGGACCCAGGTAAAGGGGTGGGTAACGGGCTGGGACTGCGACCCAGTTGAAGAAGGGCTTGGACTCCGATAATGGTGGGGAGTCACGCCTCGCGGCCACGCCCCGCCTCTGCTACAAACACACTGCGGCAGTTCGAGGCCGGGCCGTAAATAAACCCCCTTGCAAACTGCTGCAGGTACAAGGGAAGGCAGAAGCATCCTCTCCAGATATTAATCTTAAACATTATCTATAATGTGGGGCAGTTTAGTAAATAAATATTCCCCCCCCCCCCACCTCCATATACATTATTGTCACGCTTTAAACAGCACGTGTTGTGTGGGCCAACTCTTAAGTAGTCTCTTCTGTTACCTAACTAGACCGAGTGGAGCCGTTGGGCCCAAACCTCTTCTGCCTTGGTGCAGCAACCTCTCCTACCCCCCTCCCCTCTCCCCTGCACCTCACCTCCCCTCCCTATCCCCTCCCTATCCCCTCTCCCCTATCCCCCCCTCCCCTATCCCCTCCTCCCCCCCCACCCCATCCCCCTTATCCTCCCTCCCCTCCCTATCCCCTCTCCCCCGCACCTCACCTCCCCTGCCTATCCCCTCTCCCCCCCTCCCCTCTCCCACCCTCTCCCCTCCACCCCTCTCCCCCTCCCCTCTCCACCCCTCTTCCCCTATCCCCTCCTCCTCCACCCCTCTCCCCATCCCCCTTATCCTCCCTCCCCTCCCTCCCTCGGAGATAGATTTAAACTTTAAAATGTGAATAACTTAAAAAATATAACACCGATTTCAATTAAACTTCTCCCATGAGCACCAAAGGGACGACGGTGAGTACGGTGGGCCTAAAATTGTCGCGCTATCGTGTACCGTAGTCAAGACAAGTCAAGTTTATTTGTCACATACATATACAAGATGTGCATTGAAATGAAAGTGGCCACGCCTGTGGATTGTGCTAAACTACAAAACGGAAGAGATTATTTTTTTTTTAACACATAAAATTAATTAATACAGTAAATTAAATGAGTCCCTGGTGATATGAGAGTTAACAGTCCTGATGGCCTGTGGGAAGAAACTCCGTCTCATCCTCTCTGTTTTCACAGCGAGACAGCGGAGGCGTTTGCCTGACCGTAGCATCTGGAACAGTCCGTTACTGGGGTGGCAGGGGTCCCTCATGATCTTGCTTGCTCTGGATCTGCACCTCCTGATGTTTAGGTCCTGCAGGGGGCGAGTGTAGTTCCCATGGTGCGTTCAGCCGAACGCACTACTCTCTGCAGGGCCTTCCTGTCCTGGGCAGAGCTGTTCCCAAACCAGATTGTGATGTTCCCAGACAGGATGCTCTCTACAGCCCCAGAGTAGATGCAATGAAGGATTCTCAGAGAGACTCTGAATTTCCTCAGCTGTCTGAGGTGGTAAAGGCTGCCTTGCCTTACTCACCAGTGCGGCAATGTGTGTTGTCCATGTCAGATCCTCTGTGATGTGGACTCCCAGGCATTTAAAACTGCTCACCCTATCCACAGTAGACCCATTTATCTCCAGTGGCATGTACGTCCTCGGATGTTGAGCACTTCTAAAGTCCACAATCAGCTCCTTAGTTTTTGTGACATTCAAGAGGAGGCTATTGTCCTGACACCAGAGTGCCAGATCAGCCACCTCCTCCCGGTAGGCCTTCTCATCGTTGTTGGAGATCCGGCCCACCACCACAGTGTCATCAGCAAACTTGATGATGGAGTTTGAGCTGAACCTGGCCCCACAGTCATGTGTGTACAGGGAGTACAGTAGGGGGCTAAGGACGCAACCATGGGGGGATCCTATGTTCAGGGTGAGGGGGTTAGAAGTATGTCTCCCCATCTTGACCACTTGGGGCCTGGCGGTGAGAAAGTCCAGGACCCAGGCACACAGGGGAATGTTAAGCCCCAGTTTCAGCAGCTTCTCAGCAAGTCTGGTGGGGACTATTGTGTTGAAAGCTGAACTAAAATCAATGAGCAGCATCCTCACATAGCCCCTCCCTTCTGGCTGTCCAGATGAGAGAGAGCGGTGTGCAGAACCTGGGAGACCGCATCATCCGTGGATCTGTTCGGACGGTATGCGAACTGCAGCGGGTCCAGATTGCAAGCGAGGGTGGAAGGCACAGATGTGGTTCTTGATCAGCCTCTCGAAGCATTTCATGACCACCGAGGGTCATGTAGTCATTCATACAAGCTGGAGAGGCATTCTTTGGCACCGGCACAATGATGCATCTTTTGAAGCATGCAGGGACCACGGACTTGGCCAAGGAGAGGTTGAATATTGTGGAATATTGAGCACTGGAGCAAGCTGGGTGGCACAAGACTTCAGCACTCGCCCAGATATACCATCCGGGCCAACAGCTTTCCTCGTGTTCACACGCGTCAGAGCCTTCCTCACCTCATGCTCGGACACCGAGAATGTGTGCACATCCCCGGCGGTGGATCCCCCTCCAGCCTCGCTAGCCAGCCCGCTGGTGGTGTTGTTTTTAGATGGCGAGCTAGGGGTAATGTTGCCCGTCTCGAACCGTGTGAATTTTGGCTGTAGTTCAGGAACAGACAAACAAACAAACAAACGAGAGTTTTAGTATATAGATAGTTGTACATTAGTATATTAGCAATAGATTAATATAACTAAACATTGTCTATAATGTGGGGCAGTAGTGAATTAATATCCCCCCATTACATTAATATTGTGCTTTAAATACAACATACGGCTGGTTAATGGCATCTATAACTTGATAAGATGTTCTAAATATAAAGTATGTTTGTTAATGTTTGCATCTATGAACTAATATCAGGCTCGAAACATAATCTATAGTGTGGGGCACCTGGTAAATTAATATTCCCGCCCCATTGCATTAATCTCGTGTTTTAAACACAGTGTATTGTACGGGACAGCTCGTTAATCTTTATACTAAAACTCTCGTTTGTTTAGTTTGGGCCCAACAGGTCCACTTGGTCTAGTAATCTATAAAGTGGGATGGTTGGTTAATAAATATTCTCCCCTGCAGATTAATGTAATGTCCTAAGCATGCAATATGATTTGCAAGGGTGGGCTGAAAGATGGCAGATGGAGTTTAATGCTGATAAGTGTGAGGTGCTGCATTTTGGTAGGACAAATCAAAATAGGACGTACAGGGTAAATGGTAGGGAATTGAGGAATGCAGTGGAACAGAGGGATCTGGGAATAACTGTGCATTGTTCCCTGAAGGTGGAATCTCATGTGGATAGGGTGGTGAAGAAGGCGTTTGGTATGCTTGCCTTTATAAATCAGAGCATCGAGTATAGAAGTTGGGATGTAATGTTGAAATTGTACAGGGCATTGGTGAGGCCGAATCTGGAGTATGGTGTGCAGTTCTGGTCGCCAAATTATAGGAAGGATGTCGACAAAATGGAGAGGGTACAGAGGAGATTTACTAGAATGTTGCCTGGGTTTCAGCACTTAGGCTACAGAGAGAGGTTGAACAGGTTGGGTCTTTATTCTTTGGAGCGTAGAAGGTTGAGGGGGGACTTGATAGAGGTTTTTAAAATTTTGAGAGGGACGGACAGAGTTGACGTGGGTAGGCTTTTCCCTTTGAGAGTGGGGAAGATTCCAACAAGGGGACATAGCTTCAGAATTGAGGGACAAAGGTTTAGGGGTAACATGAGGGGGAACTTCTTTACTCAGAGGGTTGTGGCTGTATGGAATGGGCTTCCGGTGGAAGTGGTGGAGGCTGGCTCGGTTTTATTATTTAAGAGTAAATTGGATAGGTATATGGATAGGAGGGGATTGGAGGGTTATGGTCTGAGTGCAGGTAGATGAGACTAGGTCAGGGAGAATGGTCGGCATGGACTGGTAGGGCCGGACAGGCCTGTTTCCATGCTGTAGTTGTTATATGTTAAAAAAAAAAAAATGTTAATGTGCAGGGCAGCTGATTCATATTTTATCGATCTGAAGGATCGAAAAAGAGAACTTTAATGTCATCAGTCCGTTCTCTCCCCAGATGCTGCCTGACTCGCTGAGTTCCTCCGGCACTTTTACTCCAGATTCCAGCATAGAAACATAGAAAATAGGTGCAGGAGTAGGCCATTCGGCCCTTCGAGCCTGCACCGCCATGCAATATGATCATGGCTGATCATCCAGCTCAGTAGCCTGTACCTGCCTTCTCTCCATACCCCCTGATCCCTTTAGCAAAAAGGGCCACATCTAACTCCCTCTTAAATATAGCCAATGAACTGGCCTCAACTACCTTCTGTGGCAGAGAATTCCACAGACTCACCACTCTCTGTGTGAAAAAAAACTTTCTCATCTCAGTCCTAAAAGACTTCCCCCTTATCCTTAAGCTGTGACCCCTGGTTCTGGACTCCCCCAACATCGGGAACAATCTTCCCGCATCTAGCCTCTCCAACCCCTTCAGAATTTTATATGTTTCTATAAGATCCCCCCTCAGTCTTCTAAATTCCAGCGAGTACAAGCCCAGTCTATCCAGTCTTTCCTCATATGCAAGTCCCGCCATCCCAGGGATTAATCTGGTGAACCTTCTCTGTACTCCCTCTAAGGCAAGAACGTCTTTCCTCAGGTTAGGAGACCAAAACTGCACACAATACTCCAGGTGCGGTCTCACCAAGGCCCTGTACAACTGCAGCAGAACCTCCCTCCTCCTAAACTCAAATCCTCTTGCTATGAATGCCAACATACCATTCGCTTTCTTCACTGCCTGCTGCACCTGCATGCTTGCTTTCAATGACTGGTGCACCATGACACCCAGGTCACGTTGCATCTCCCCTTCTCCCAATCGGTCACCATTCAGGTAATACTCTGCTTTCCTGTTCTTGCCGCCAAAGTGAATAACCTCACATTTATCCACATTATATTGCATCTGCCATGCATTTGCCCACTCGCCTAATCTATCCAAGTCACTCTGCAGCCTCCTAGCATCCTCCTCGCAGCTAACACTGCCACCCAGCTTCGTGTCATCCGCAAACTTAGAGATGTTGCATTCAATTCCCTTGTCCAAATCATTAATATACACTGTAAATAACTGGCGTCCCAGCACTGTGCCTTGCGGTACCCCACTAGTCACTGCCTGCCATTCCGAAAAGGACCCGTTTATTCCTACTCTTTGCTTCCTGTCCGCCAACCAATTTTCTATCCACCTCAAAACTGAACCCTCAATACCGTGTGCTTTAAGTTTGTACACCAATCTCCTATGTGGGACCTTGTCGAAGGCCTTCTGAAAGTCCAGATATAACACATCGACTGGTTCTCCCTTATCCACTCTACTAGTTACATCCTCGAAAAATTCTATAAGATTCGTCAGACATGATTTGCCATTGGTAAATCCATGCTGACTTTGTCCGATGATTTCACCACTTTCCAAATGTGATGCTATCACATCTTTAATAACTGACTCTAGCATTTTCCCCACTACCGATGTTAGGCTAACTGGTCTATAATTCCCCGTTTTCTCTCTCCCTCCCTTTTTAAAAAGTGGGGTTACATTAGCTACCCTCCAATCCTCAGGAACTACTCCAGAATCTAAAGAGTTTTGAAAAATTATCACTAATGCATCCACTATTTCTGAGGCTACTTCCTTAAGCACTCTGGGATGTAGCCTATCAGGCCCTGGGGATTTATCTGCCTTTAATCCATTTAATTTACCTAATTTACCTTGCGCCTCTTGGCAATGCATGTTGGTTTGGAGATACAGCGCAGAAACAGGCCTTTACGGCCCACCGGGTCCGCGCCGACCAGCGATCCCCGCGCACTAACACTATCCTACACCCACTAGGGACAACTTTCTTTTTACACATTCTCCAAGCCAATTAACCTACAAACCTGTACGTCTTTGGAGTGTGGGAGGAAACCGAAGATCTCGGAGAAAACCCACGCAGGTCACGGGGAGAACGTACAAACTCCGTACAGACAGCGCCCGTAGTCGGGATCGAACCCGGGTCTCTGGCGCTGCGTTCGCTATAAGGCAAATTATCGTCATATGTAGTGAAAAATTGCTTTGCGCGCCATTGAGGAAAATTGTACTGAGGTAGTACAACAGAATATGGTGTTCCAGCGATGGAGAAAGTGCAAATGACAGAAAAGTGCAAGGGACACAACGAGGTACATAGGAAGATCGGGATTGTAGCGTGTAAGGGCAGGCGCTGGGGTAGAGTTGCTGCCTTACAACGCTTGCAGAGCGGGGGAGACCCCGGGTTCCATCCCGACCACGGGCGCCGTCCGTACGGAGTTTGCACGTTCTCTCCCCGTGACCCGCGTGGGTTTTCTCTCCGAGATCTTCGGTTTCCTCCCGCGCTCCAAACACGTGCGGGTTTGTAGGTTAATTGGCTTGGCGTATTTTCTCTATTTTCAAGAGAGAGAGTCAGGTGGGCGGGCGGTGGGTTTTTTGTGTGTATTTTCTGTAAATAGTCGATGAAAGTAAGGGAGGGGCGCGGTCTGGTGTGGAGTGGTGGGTGACGGCGCGCTGTGGGGACGAGGGGTGAGAGCGCTGTGTTTACACTGTTGCCCTTCCCCTGCAGGGAGCGGCCTTGTTGGAGTGATCGCGACCGACCGTCCGACCGTCCGTCCGTCCATCCGCCCCCTCCCCCCCGTAGCCCCCGAGGGCCGGTGGGCAGAGACGGGGGCAGCCCTGGCGACCATGGAGAGGGAGCAGGAGCGCGGGGCCATGGCTGAGACCGCCAGCTCGTCAGCCACCGTTACCGAGACGGTGGACAGCTCGCAGCCCGCCCCGACCGTGAGTGCCGTCTCTCCCCTGTATCCCCACAGCTCCCCCCTCCCTGTTACCCCCATCCCTATCCCCCCCCTGTAACCCCATCCCCCCTCCCTGTTACCCCCATCCCCCCTCCCTGTAATCCCTATCCCCCTCCCTGTTACCCCATCTTCCCCTCCCTGTAACCCCCATCCCCCCTCCCTGTTACCCCCATCCCTATCCCCCCCTGTAACCCCATCCCCCCTCCCTGTTACCCCCATCCCTATCCCCCCCCTGTAACCCCATCCCCCCTCCCTGTTACCCCCATCCCCCCTCCCTGTAATCCCTATCCCCCTCCCTGTTACCCCCATCTTCCCCTCCCTGTAACCCCCATCCCCCCTCCCTGTTACCCCCTATCCCCCCCTGTAACCCCCATCCCGCTCCCTGTAACCCCCATCCCCCTCCCTGTAACCCCCATCCCCCCTCCCTGTAACCCCCATCCTCCCTGTAATTCCCGGAATGGCGGGACTGTCGTATGTTGAAAGACTAGAGCGACTAGGCTTGTATACACTGGAATTTAGAAGGATGAGAGGGGATCTTATCAAAACGTACAAGATTATTAAGGGGTTGGACACGTTAGAGGCAGGAAACATGTTCCCAACGTTGGGGGAGTCCAGAACCAAGGGCCACAGTTTAAGAATAAGGGGTCGGCCATTTAGAACGGAGATGAGGAAAAACTTTTTTAGTCAGAGAGTTGTGAATCTGTGGAATTCTCTGCCTCAGAAGGCAGTGGAGGCCAATTCTCGTAATACTGTATGTTTCATTTTTTTTTTTCCTAATCAGATGTGCAGCACTTTGGTCAACGTGGGTTGTTTTTAAATGTGCTATACAAATAAAATTGACTTGACTTGACATTCAAGAGAGAGCTGGATAGAGCTCTTAAGGATAGCGGAGTCAGGGGGTATGGGGAGAAGGCAGGAACGGGGTACTGATTGAGAATGATCAGCCATGATCACATTGAATGGCGGTGCTGGCTCGAAGGGCCGAATGGCCTCCTCCTGCACCTATTGTCTATTGTCTATTGTATCCCCCATCCCTGTAACCCCCACCCACCCCCTGTAACCCCCATCATCCCCTCCCTGTATCCCCCACCCCCTCTCCCTGTATCCCCCATCACTGTAACCCCCATCCCCTGTAACCCCTATCTTCCCCTCCCTGTAACCCTCATCCCCCCTGTTAGCCCCATCCCCCTCACTGTAACCCCCATCTTCCCCCCTCTGTAACCCCCATCCCCCCTCCCTGTAACCCCATCCCTGTATCCCCATCTTCCCCTCCCTGTATCCCCCATCTTCCCCTCCCTGTATCCCCCATCTCACCCCACCTGTATCCCCCATCATCCCCTCCCTGTAACCCCCATCCCCCTCCCTGTAACCCCCATCTTCCCCTCCCTGTAACCCCCATCCCCCTCCCTGTAACCCCCATCCCCCTCCCTGTAACCCCCATCATCCCCTCCCTGTATCCCTCACCCCTCCTCTCTGTATCCCCCATCTCACCCCACCTGTAACCCCCATTCCCTGTATCCCCCATCTCACCCCACCTGTAACCCCCATTCCCTGTAACCTCCTCTCTTCCCCAGGAGAACCGCAGCATCACCATCAGGCTGAGGAAGCGCAAAACAAACAAGAAGGTGGAGTGGTCCAGCGACACGGTGGACAACGAGCATCTCGGCCGTCGCTCCTCCAAGTGTAAGCCCCCCTCCCCATGTGGAACCCCCCCCCCCCCCGGCCCCTTCTTCCTCCACCCTCCCTCCCTCCCCCCCTATCCCACTCTCTCCACTCTCCTCCCCTCCACCACCCCCCCATCACGTGGACCTCCCTGCCCCGCCCCACATAGACCCCTCCTCCCACCCCCCCTCCATGCGGACTCCGGTCCTCTCTCCCCCCCATCCCTCTCCCTCCACTCTCCTCCCCACGATCCCCTCCCCTCCATCCAGTGGACCTCCCTGCCCCGCCCCGCATGCCCCCCCCCCCTCCATGCGGACTCCGGTCCTCTCCCCCCCCTCCCATCCCATGGATCCCTCCTCTCGCCCCCCCCCACCCCTCCTTGCGAACCCTTCTTTCTCCACCCATCCCACTCCCTCCACCCTCCTCCCCACGATCCCCCTCCTCGATCCCTTGCGCCTCTTTGCCCCGCCCCGCCCATCCCGCGGACTCCTCCTTTCCCCCCCCCCCTCCCCTCCCTTTAGACCCCACTGGTGAGGAGGGGCGAACTGCTTTGTCCGGCTTACAAAGCGCGCACCTCCAGACTCAGGGACAGCTTCTTCCCCTCCGTTATCAGGCTTCTGAACGGCCCTTCCATAAGCTCGGGCACTGTCCTATTCACCTCCACCCATTGCGGACAGTGGACTTTGTCTGTGGAACTGATGCGCTACAATGCTGAGAACTGTATTCTGCACTCTGTGCCTTCCCCTTCTGCCTGGTATATTTGTTTTAGTTTAGAGATACAGCGTGGAGTTGAACTGATTGTATTCACGTGTAATGTTGGTCAGACTGCAAGGAAACAGGCCCGTCATGCCCACACCGACCAACATGCCCCATCTTCTTCTATATACTAAAGCTCTCGTTTGCCTGTTTGTTTGTTCCTGAACTACAGTGGTACATGATACTGCACCGCTGGAGGAAGGTCAGGCATTGCAGAACATTGCTTTTTCGCAGTACCTCGTGAAACGTGGCACAGAACAGCACAGCACAGAATTTTGTGTTCCACCTGTACCCAGAACCTGGCTTCAACAGTTCAACAGAGCTTTATTTGTCATTCGGTACCAAGGTACCGAACGAAACTACATAGCAGTCACACAAAAAAAAGAACACAAGACACATGACCCCCACACAAACGTCCATCACAGTGACTCCAAACACCCCCTCACTGTGATGGAGGCAACAAAACTTCCACTCTCTTCCCCACGCCCACGGACAGACAGCTCGTCCCCGACCGACCCGCACAGTCCCCGCAAGGGGATGGAAGTCCCCGCGACCGAGTCGCACCGGGCGCTGAGACGTCTCGCGGCCGAACCGGGCGATGGAAGGCCCCGCGACCGAGCCGTGCGCAGCTAAGTCCCGCGGCCGAGCCGCACCGGGCGATGTTAGGCCCCGCAGCCGAGCCGCACCGGGCGATGTTAGGCCCCGCGGCCAAGCCGCACCGGGCACTGTTAAGTCCAGCGGCCGAGCCGCACCAGCGATGTTAGGCCCCGCGGCCGAGCCGCACCAGGCGATGTTAGGCCCCGCGGCCAAGCCGCACCGGGCACTGTTAAGTCCAGCGGCCGAGCCGCACCGGGCGATGGAAGGCCCCGCGGCTGAGCCGCACCCCGCGCCGTGAGGAAGAGACCTAAAAGAGAAAGGTTTCCCCTGTCCCCCCACCCACACCACCACCCCCCCCACCCACACCACCACCCCCCCACCCACACAACCAAAAAAAAAAAACATCCCAACACCGACACACAACAAAAAAAAAGGAAAAAAGACGAACAGACTGCTAGCGAGCCGCCGCCGTTAGGCGCCGCCACTTCCGCTTCAAGTGAAGCCAACATAGGAAACATCATTTTGTGTTCTTGTTCTATGTCTGCATAAACCTTCAGAGTCTTCGAGGTACAACGGAAGTTTTTATTACATTAACTCAGTGCTGGCAGCAAGACAACTAAAGAAATGGCTGCAACCACGCGATCTGGTCACACACACTGTGCACAGACGGAGATAACCATCCCTTTGTCCTGTGCAGCGCCACCTGCTGCACGGGAGGAGCAACGGGTCCTCCCACCCCCTCACGGTCCAGCAAACATCACACATGAGGATGTTAGTGAGGCAATAAATAGATTGATGGCGGCCACGGTGGCGCAGCGGGGGAGTTGCTGCCTTACAACGCTTGCAGCGCCGGAGACCCGGGTTCCATCCCCACCACGGGTGCTTGTCTGTACGGAGTTTGTACGTTCTCCCCGTGACCTGCGTGGGTTTTCCCCCGCGATCTCCGGTTTGCTCCCACTACTCCAAGGACGTGCTGGTTTGTAGGCTAAGAGGCTTGGTGTAAGTGTAAATTGTCCCGAGTGGGTGTAGGATAGTGTTAGCGTGGGGGGATCGCTGGTCGGCGCGGACCCGGTGGGCCGAAGGGCCAGTTTCCGCGCTGTATCTCTAAACCAAACTAAACCAAGCTCGCTGCCTGGGCCCGTACTTGCATCCCTACGCTAGTCATCGTATTAGTTTCATTGTCGTCCTGTGGAGTTTCACTGTCTGTGTAACTCGTTACCGCCTAGCCCACCGCCAACAACGGACCATTATGGGCTCAACGTTTCCTTGATCGTCGTATCCTTTTTTGCATACCTTTCGTTCATTTGTTCCATCTCTCTATCACCGTCTATACTAAACTACCAAACTTTCTTGTCGTAATCAAAATTTTGTGCGTCACGGCTCAAGAGCAGGTCATTCAGCCCACGATGTCTGTGCTGAATGTGGGCCCGATCGATGTTGTAATGGGGCCTAATGTCGAAGGTGGGCTAAGCTCTAATGGGATCTCCCCTCTCTCTCCTCTCTCTCTCTCTCTCTCTCTCTACACCTCTCTCTCTTCCTTTCCCCCACTCTCTCCACCCCCCTCTCCGTCACCCCCCTCTCCCACTCTCTCCACCCCCCCCTCCCACTCTCCCTCTCTCTCCCTCCCCCTCTCTCTCTCCCTCCCCCTCTCTCTCTCCCTCCCCCTCTCTCTCTCCCTCCCCCCTTCTCTCTCCCCCCCCTCTCTCCCCATCTCTCTCCCTCTTTCTCTCTCCCTCTTTCTCTCTCCCTCTCTCTCCCCCCTCTCTCTCCCCCCCTCCCCATCTCTCTCCCCCCCACTCTCTCTCTCCCCCCTATATCTCTCCCCCATCTCTCGCCACCCCCCATCTCTCTCTCTCTGTCGCCACTTCTCCCTCTCTCTCTCCCCGCGCAGGTTGCTGCATTTACGAGAAGCCACGTGCGTTTGGGGAGAGCAGTTCGGAGAGCGAGGAGGAGAACGGCGGCTGCGGCAATGCTCACTGCCTGCGGGGCCACAAGAAACCCTTCCCGGGGTCGGCCGACGCGGGCGGGGGCGGGGGCAAGCCCGGGGGTCCCGGCGCCAAGGCTGGCGGTGCCCCCCTCCCCACCGACCCGGCCCACAGCCCCAAGCACCCGACCCTCCGGCACCCCCACCCGCCCCACAAATGACCCGGCGGCAGAGGCACTGGGGGAGGGGGAGTGTGTGTGTGTGAGGGGGGGGGGTCCAGGGATTGAAGCGTCACCATCCCCCTCTGACCACCCCTCTCCCCCTCCCCCCCCCTCACCGCCCTGTGACCCCCAGCAAGCCTGCCCCCTCCCCGAACCCAACCTTTGCTTTCCCCGACAGGAGATGTTTCTTTTTTTAAACTAGATCTGTACATTTGTATTGCATTTGTAATTTATTTAATAGGAACCTTTTTTTCCCCACTCTTTTGTTTCGGTTGCCACAGCAGGCGGACCCTGGGGGACGGGGAAAGGGGACGGACCGGGAGGGATGGAGTGGGGGTCGAGGTGTGTGAGGGTGGGGGGGGGGGGGGGGGTTTGCATGCGACGCACGGAACCACAGTTCAGCCAATCAGGTTTGCACGATAATCCTGCAGCTAATTCGTGATTGGAGGGGGGGGGGGGGTGGGGGGGGAGAGAGGGGGAAGATTTAAGGGGAGAGAGAGAGAGGGGATGGAGAGAATGAGAGAGGATAGGAGGGGGAGGTGGGAGAGAGAATTGGAGGGAGGGAGGGAGAGAGAGTGGGAGGGGTGTGGAGGGACGGGATCAGAGGAAGGAAGGGAGAGGGGAGGAGATAATGAGAGGATAGGAGAGGGGGAGAGAATTGGAGGGAGGGAGAGTGGGAGGGGATCAGAGGAAGGAGGGGAGAGGGGAGGAGAGAATGAGCGAATAGGAGAGGGGGAGAGAGAATTGGAGGGAGGGAGATTAAGTGGGAGGAGTGGAGAGGGAGGGGATCAGAGGGAGGAGGGGAGGAGAGAATGAGAGAAGATTGGATGGGGAGAGGGGAGGGATAGAGACAGAGAAGTGTAGAGGGAATTTGGAGAGGGAGGGGGATCAGAGAGAGGGGAGGAGAGAATGAGAGGATTGGAGGGGGAGGGGAGGATTGGAGAGAGGGAGGGAGAGAATCGATGGAGGGGAGGAGAGAGAGGGGAGGAAGTTTAGGGTGAGTATTAGTCGCTGGGGATCGAGATCCATGGAAGGTCGGGGAGAGCAGGGAGGGCGAGGGTATGGCGGCCATCGGTCCCCGTAGGGCCCGAGAGACAACCGAGCGTTGGAGGCTCTGGTTGTATCTGCGTCTGTACCCTCCCCTACACCCCCTACACCCCCCCAACCCCCACAACGCAGTCACGCAACGCAAGAGTCTCCCGTCTCTCCCCCCTCACCCACCCCCCGCCGCAGATCGGATGTATTGAAAAATAAAATTGTCTTGCTCAACAATGACTGGAGGTTGCGTGGGGGGGGGGGGGGGGGGGGGAGTGAATGAAGCTCTGGGGCGGTGCGCTGCCTGTGCGGAGTTTGCACGTTCTCCCCGTGACCTGCGTGGGCTTCCTCCGGGTGCTCCGGTTTCCTCCCACACTCCAAAGACGTGCAGGTTTGTAGGTTAATTATAAATTGTGTCTGATGGTGTTAGTGTCACGGGAGGGGGAGGTAAAGGTCCTAAGTGATAGGAGCAGAATTAGGCCATTCGGCCCATCAAGTCTTACTCCGCCATTTAATGGTGGCTGATCTATCTCTCCCTCCTAACCCCGTCTATTCACCCACACCCCGATCCGTGACCATATCACCACCGTCCTTTACAAACTCCACTGGCTCCCCATCCCCCCCAGAGAATCCAGTACAAAATCCTCCTCCTGACCTACAAAGCCCTCCATAACCTGGCCCCATCCTACCTGACCGACCTCCTCCACAGGCACACTCCCACCTGCACCCTCCGCTCTGCTGCTGCCAATCTCCTATCCCCCCCCCATCCGGACCAAACTCAGATCCTGGGGGGACAGGGCTTTCTCCATCGCTGCTCCCACCCTATGGAACTCACTACCCCAAACCGTCAGAGACTCCTCCTCACTCACCACATTCAAAACATCACTGAAGTCTCACCTGTTCAGCACTGCCTTCAACCACTGAAGGTCAAAGGTCTCCTTTCCCTGTTCGTTTACTTATTTATTTATTTATTCACTTCTCTATGTTCTAGAAATCCCTGTAAAGCGTCTTTGAGTGTATGAAAAGCGCTATATAAATGTAATGCATTATTATTATTATTATTATTATTATTCTCCTGCCTTCTCCCCATAACCCCTGACACCCGCACTAATCAAGAATCTATCAATCTCTGCCTTAAAAATATCCACTGACTTGGCCTTCACAGCCTTCTGTGGCAAAGAATTCCACAGATTCACCACCCTCTGACTAATGATATTCCTCCTCATCTCCATCCTAAAAGAACGTCCTTTAATCCTGAGGCTGTGCCCTCTGGTCCTGGATTCTTCCACTGGTGGAAACTAGTAAATTGCCCCCTCGTGTGTAAGGAGTGGATGAGGAAGTGGGATGATCAACGGTCGACGTGGACATGGTGGGCTGAAAGGTCTGTTTCCACCAAAGATACTAGAGGAGCAAGATGGACCACTCCATTGAAATCGCCTGTACTGAAGTGTAGTGCGCAACGGAGCATTTTAGTAAGCAAAACCCGCCTCTCGCAGTGTAATCAGTGCTTTGGGGGAACAGTATGTGTGATGATACCATCAAAATGCAGAATAGTCAGAGGGTGATGAATCTGTGGAATTCTTTGCCACAGAAGGCTGTGGAGGCCAAGTCAGTGGATATTTTTAAGGCAGAGATAGATAGATTCTTGATTAGTGCGGGTGTCAGGGGTTATTGATCCCTGGGATGGCAGGACTTTCATATGAAGAAAGACTGGATAGACTAGGCTTATACTCGCTGGAATTTAGAAGACTGAGGGGGGATCTTATAGAAACATAAAATTCTTAAGGGGTCGGAGAGGCTGGATGCGGGAAGATTGTTCCCGATGTTGGGGGAGTCCAGAACCAGGGGTCACAGCTTAAAGATAAGGGGGAAGTCTTTTAGGACCGAGATGAGAAAACATTTCTTCACACAGAGAGTGGTGAGTCTGTGGAATTCTCTGCCACAGAAGGTAGTTGAGGCCACTTCATTGGCTATATTTAAGAGGGAGTTAGATGTGGCCCTTGTGGCTAAAGGGATCAGGGGGTATGGAGAGAAGGCAGGTACAGGTTACTGAGCTGGATGATCAGCCATGATCATATTGAATGGCGGTGCAGGCTCGAAGGGCCGAATGGCCTACTCCTGCACCTATTTTCTATGTTTTCTATGTAATATATCTCCTCATTCAACTCAGATTTTTGTTATTTTTCTTTTTAACTATTTCTGCAAGTATCTTCTTACTAAAATGGCGTCATGACACACTGTTTTTTAGGGTCGAGTGGTCTATCTTGCTCTGCTCTATTATCTTTGGTTTCCACGCTGTATCTCTATCTGTGTGGAGTTTGTACGTTCTCCCATGTGACCTGCGTGGGTTTTCTCTGGGTGCCCCGGTTTCCTCCCACACTCCAAAGACGTGCAGGTTTGAGGGTTAATCGGTGTGGAGAAGTGACTGGCAGTTGCCTGATGGGACTGGCAGTTGCCTGATGGCCCGAGTGAGACCGCACCTGGAGTACTGTGTGCAGTTTTGGTCTCCAAATTTGAGGAAGGATATTCTTGCTATTGAGGGCGTGCAGCGTAGGTTTACTAGGTTAATTCCCGGAATGGCGGGACTGTCGTATGTTGAAAGACTGGAGCGACTAGGCTTGTATACACTGGAATTTAGAAGGATGAGGGGGGATCTTATCGAAACGTATAAGATTATTAAGGGGTTGGACACGTTAGAGGCAGGAAACATGTTCCCAATGTTGGGGGAGTCGAGAACAAGGGGCCACAGTTTAAGAATAAGGGGTCGGCCATTTAGAACTGAGACGAGGAAAAACATTTTTCAGTCAGAGAGTTGTGAATCTGTGGAATTCTCTGCCTCAGAAGGCAGTGGAGGCCAATTCTCTGAATGCATTCAAGAGAGAGCTAGATCGAGCTCTTAAGGATAGCGGAGTCAGGGGGTATGGGGAGAATGCAGGAACGGGGTACTGATTGAGAATGATCAGTCATGATCACATTGAATGGCGGTGCGTACAGGCTCGAAGGGCCGAATGGCCTCCTCCTGCACCCATTGTCTATTGTCTACTGCTTCCATGGTGGCTGGAGACAGAAACCCGGACAAAGATCAGGCCGATCGGGGTTAAATAACTCACCAAAATACCTCCCAAACTGGAGGTACTACGCTCCACCCATCCCACCTCTTCCTAGTCTGAAGAAGGGTCTCAACCCGAAACGTCACCCGTTCTTACAGAACCTTACAGAAACATATAACTTCTTAAGGGATTGGACAGGCTCGATGCAGGAAAATTGTTCCCCATGTTGGGGGAGTCCAGAACCAGGGGTCACAGGTTCTAGGGCAGCACACAATCGTGCAGTGGGTCGAGCTGCTGCCTCACAGCGCCAAAGACCCGGGTTTGATCCTGACTTTGGGGTGCTGTCTATGTGGAGTTTGCCCGTTCTCCCTGCAACCGGGTGCTCCGGTTTCCTCTCGTGTCCCAAGGACAAGGGGCTCGGGACTGGGCGGTGGGAGGGGAGGCAGAAGCTGCAATCAATGCAGGGGAGGAGGACACGTACAAAAATAGGTGCAGGAGGAGGCCATTCGGCCCTTTGAGCCCAGCACCGCCATTCAATATGATCATAGCTGATGATCCAAAATCATTTCCTGCTTTCTCCCCATATCCCTTGGCTCTGTTAGCCCGAAGAGCTAAATCTAACTCTCTCTTGAAAACATCCAGTGAATTGGCCTCCACTGCCTTCTGTGACGGAGAATTCCACAGATTCACAACTCTCTGGGTGAAAATGTTTTTCCTCATCTCAGTCCTAAATGGCCTCCCCTTTTTTCTTGAACTGTGATCGCTGTTTCTGGACTCCCCCAACATCGGGAACATTTTTTCCTGCATCAATCCCTGAAGAACTTTTGTACGTTTCTATAAGATCCCCGCTCATCCTTCCAAATTCCAGCGGGTACAAGCCCAGCCGACCCATTCTACCATCATATGTCAGTCCCGCCATCCCGGGGAATTAACCTGGTGAGCCTGAATTGGTGATCGACGAGAGGTGCAGGGTACTTACTGCTGACCGGGGTACCCGCCCGGAAAGGCTGTTGAAAGGCTGGAGCGATTGGGCTTGTATACACTGGAATTTAGAAGGATGAGGGGGGATCTTATTGAAACAGATAAGATAATTAGGGGATTGGACACATTAGAGGCAGGAAACATGTTCCCAATGTTGGGGGAGTCCAGAACAAGGGGCCACAGTTTAAGAATAAGGGGCAGGCCATTTAGAACGGAGATGAGGAAGAACTTTTTCAGTCAGAGAGTGGTGAAGGTGTGGAATTCTCTGCCTCAGAAGGCAGTGGAGGCCAGTTCGCTGGATGCTTTCAAGAGAGAGCTGGATAGAGCTCTTAAGGATAGCGGGATCAGCCATGATCGCATTGAATGGCGGTGCTGGCTCGAAGGGGCCGAATGGCCTACTCCTGCACCTATTGTCTATTGACCAGCTGTAGGAGGGTGCCCAAGGCCTCGAGGGGGGGGGGGGGGTGGGCCGCTGGGGGAACCTGCAGCAGCCCGGGGCTCGGCTGGACGCGGCGCCGCTCTAACAGGCCGAGTTCGTGGACCGGGCTGCGGCCCACAGCGGTGGAGGACAGCACGGCTACGCTTGGCCAGGCCGCCCCCCTGCAACACCACCAGGGACGACAGGCCTTCGTGGTCCGGTCAAGATCCCTGGCACTTACAGCAACATGGACTTCAAAGCACCACCAAACTGGCAACTCTGTGCAGTGTGTCCGTGTACCTCTGCTACACTACACACTTGCACTGTATCTTGACTGGTGAACTTAATAGAAAGAGAAAAGAGGTGCAGGAGAACACAAGGGGACCGGTGAAGCCGGGCGGCAAAGCTAGCCTGGGCCGGAGGAGCCTCGGCGGCGGCGACAATGGGAGCCTCGGCGGCGGTGGAAGGTGAGACAATAGACAATAGGTGCAGGAGGAGGCCATTCAGCCCTTCGAGCCAGCACCGCCATTCAATGCGATCATGGCTGATCACTCTCAATCAGTACCCCGTTCCTGCCTTCTCCCCATACCCCCTCACTCCGCTATCCTTAAGAGCTCTATCCAGCTCTCTCTTGAAAGCATCCAACGAACTGGCCTCCACTGCCTTCTGAGGCAGAGAATTCCACACCTTCACCACTCTCTGACTGAAAAAGTTCTTCCTCATCTCCGTTCTAAATGGCCTACCCCTTATTCTTAAACTGTGTGGCCCCTTGTTCTGGACTCCCCCAACATTGGGAACATGTTATCTGCCTCTAATGTGTCCAATCCCCTAATTATCTTATATGTTTCAATAAGATCCCCCCTCATCCTTCTAAATTCCAGTGTATACAAGCCCAATCGCTCCAGCCTTTCAACATACGACAGTCCCGCCATTCCGGGAATTAACCTAGTGAACCTACGCTGCACGCCCTCGTGGGGCGGGTGGGGGGACCGCCGTGAGGGACAGTGGGGACCCGGCGTGGGGGGGACAGAGGGGGAACGGGGGAGGGGGCACTCTAGTTTGCTATCCTCTGCGCAGGGGATAAGTGTGTGTGTTTGTTTGTTTGTACATTTGTCCCGTGCACACGGCAGCCAGCCA
Source organism: Rhinoraja longicauda (assembly GCF_053455715.1). NCBI lineage: Eukaryota > Metazoa > Chordata > Chondrichthyes > Rajiformes > Arhynchobatidae > Rhinoraja > Rhinoraja longicauda. The sequence continues at coordinate 15,692,276 of NC_135971.1, read as the reverse complement.
ACAGTCGCTTTTCTTTTTCGTTTTGTGTTCACTTTTAATTTCCACTTTTTCGTGCACCTGCTGTGTCGTGACTGTTCGGCAGAGCAATTTCGCAGAGCAGATACAATAAAGTTTTATCGCATCGTAAGTTTTTTAAGTGACCGGAGTAGAATTAGGCCATTCTGCCCGTCAAGTCTACTCCGCCATTCAATCATGGCTGATCTATCTTCCCCCTCCTAACCCCATTCTCCTGCCTTCTCCCCATCACCCCTGACTCCCTGCCTGACTCCCACTAATGTTAAAAAAAATAATAATTCTCGAGCCACTATGTAAAGAACCAGAAAGGGGGAGACCTCAGTGATCACGTCGGTGGAGAAGGACACAAATTCACAAATTACAGGGGTAGAATTATGCCATTCGGCCCATCGAGTCCACTCCACCATTCAATCATGGACTGATCTCTGCCTCCTAATCCCATTTTCCTGCCTTCTCCCCGTAACACTTGACACCCTTTCTAATCAAGAATTTGTCTATCTCGGCCTTGAAAATATCCACTGACTTGGCCTCCACAGCCCTCTGTGGCAATGAGTTCCGCAGATCAACTACCCTCTGACTAAAGAAGTTCCTCCTCACCTCCTTTCTAAAAGTGCGCCCTTTAATTCCGAGGCTGTGTCCTCTGGTCCTGGACTCTCCCACCAGTGGAAACATCCTCTCCACATCCACTCTATTCAGGCCTTCCATTATTCTGTCAGTTTCAATGAGGTCCCCGCTCAACCTTGTAGACTCCAGCGAGTACAGGCCCAGTGATGTCAAACGCTCGTGTTTGCAAACACTCTGGTTAAGATGCTCCACGTTCCCTGAACAACCGAGTGAACCCCAGCAAAGATAGACACAAAATGCTGGAGTAACTCAGCGGGTCAGGCAGCATCTCTGGAGAGACGGAATGGGTGACGTTTCGGGTTGGGACCCGTCGTCAGACTGAGACCCAGGGGAGAGGGAAACGAGAGAACATAGAACAAATGAATGAAAGGTGTGCAAAACGACAAATTAAAGCTGCCAATGATGATCAAGGAAGCTTCAGTTTATCGTCACATCTACAGTACAGTGAAAGGCTATTATTGCGTGCTAACCAGCCAGCGGAAAGGCAAAACATGATTACAATCGAGCCATTCACAGTGTACAGAAACATAATAATAATAATAAGTACTTTATTCGTCCCACAACGGGGACATTTTGCAGGGTTAGTGTAGCAAAGTGGATAGCAAAAATAAATAAGCATTCATTAAAAAATTAAAATAGCGATAATTGTCTTTATTTACTGGTCTGCTGGGAGCAGTGCTGATTGTACAGTCTGACGGCAGCAGGAAGGAAGGGCCTTCGATATCTCTCCTTCACACACATGGGGTGAAGAAGTCTGACACTGAAGGAGCTTCTCAGCGCAGTGACAGTGTCCTGCATGGGGTGGAAGGAGTCGTTGTCCAGCAGTGATGATAGCTTTGCCATCATCCTCCTCTCTCCCACCACCTGCACCGAGTCGAGGGGGAACATGATATGGGAATAACGTTTAGAATATTGTGTTCAGCTCTGGGCACCGTGTTATAGGAAAGATATTGTCAAGCTGGAAAGATTCACTTTGGAAGTAAGAATAGAAAGGCAGATTATTATCTGAATGGTGTCAAGTTAGGAGGAGGGGGAGTTCAACGAGATCGGGGTGTCCTAGTGCATCAGTCAATGAAAGGAAGCATGCAGGTACAGCAGGCAGTGAAGAAAGCCAATGGAATGTTGGCCTTCATAACAAGAGGAGTTGAGTATAGGAGCAAAGAGGTCCTTCTACAGTTGTACCGGGCCCTGGTGCGACCGCACCTGGAGTACTGTGTGCAGTTTTGGTCTCCAAATTTGAGGAAGGATATTCTTGCTATGGAGGGCGTGCAGCGTAGGTTCACTAGGTTAATTCCCGGAATGGCGGGACTGTCGTATGTTGAAAGGCTGGAGCGATTGGGCTTGTATACACTGGAATTTAGAAGGATGAGGGGGGATCTTATTGAAACATATAAGATAATTAGGGGTTTGGACACATTAGAGGCAGGAAACATGTTCCCAATGTTGGGGGAGTCCAGAACAAGGGGCCACAGTTTAAGAATAAGTGGTCCATTTAGAACGGAGATGAGGAAGAACTTTTTCAGTCAGAGAGTGGTGAAGGTGTGGAATTCTCTGCCTCAGAAGGCAGTGGAGGCCAGTTCGTTGGATGCTTTCAAGAGATAGCTGGATAGAGCTCTTAAGGATAGCGGAGTGAGGGGGTATGGGGAGAAGGCAGGAACGGGGTACTGATTGAGAGTGAACAGCCATGATCGCATTGAATGGCGGTGCTGGCTCGAAGGGCTGAATGGCCTACTCCTGCACCTATTGTCTATTTACGAGGATGTTGCCAGGACTGGAGGGTGTGAGCTATAGGGAGAGGTTAAGTAGGCTGGGACTCTATTCCTTGGAGCGCAGGAGGATGAGGGAGGATCTTATAGAGGTGCACAAAATCATGAGAGGAATAGATCGGGTAGATGCACAGAATCTCTTGCCCAGAGTAGGGGAAATGAGGACCAGAAGACATAGGTTCAAGGTGAAGGGGAAAAGATTAAATAGGAATCTGAGGCGTAACCTTTTCACACAGAGGGTGGTGGGTGTATGGAACGTGCTGCCCGATGAGGTAGTTGAGGCCGGCACTATCCCAATGTTTAAGAAACAGTTAGACAGGTACATGGATAGGACAGGTTTGAAGGGATATGGACCAAGCGCAGGCAGATGGGACTTGTATAGCGAGTATTAATAGGAATCAAACATGATAAGGGAGTCGATTTATTCACAAAATGCTGGAGTAACTCAGCAGGTCAGGCAGCATCTCGGGAGAGAAGGAATGGGTGACGTTTCGGGTCGAGACCCTTCTTCAGACTGGGAGTCAACGTGATAAGGGAATAACCTTTAGCACAAGGTAAAGCCAGTAAAGTCCAATCACAGTTTAATAATATAAACTGTAAAGTGGCTGGTGGGGGGATAAATGGGGATTAATGGGCAAGTGAAAAGGAAAAGGCAGCAGGGAATTGTATTAGGGGTAGAGGATTGAGGGGTTATAAGATTCACTCTCCGCACTCGTCCTGCCCCCCCCCCCTCCCCTCCCGAAACCTCACGCAATTCCCCTCTCCTTCCCGGATAAAGACTCCGGGAGACATGTTCTCCCCCGACCCCCGGGGACTCTCTGATTCTCTGCTTCTCCCCCCAGTCTCCGTCACCCTGGATGTGGAAACAGCGGGTCCGGGGCTCGAGGTGTCTGAGGATCGGAAGAGGGTGAGACGGACCGGGACCCGGAGGAGTCTCCCTGACACCGGGAAGAGGTTTACAGACAGTGTGTGTGTGCTGGGATCGGAGGGATTCACATCGGGGAGACATTACTGGGAGGTGGAGGTGGCGGGGAGTCGGGGCTGGAGTCTGGGAGTCGCCGCAGAGTCTGTGGAGAGGTAGAGTCGAGTGGTCTCTATCTTGCTCCTCTAGTATCTTTGATCAGCAGCTCCGCGAAAGGCAATGCGTTTTGAACCCGGAAGTGGCAGAGTTAAAATGGCTTCGAAAGAACAGGTCGAGAGTTTATCCGAGGAGGCAGTTTGTCCCATCTGCCTGGATTTCTTCACCGATCCGGTGTCACTGGAGTGCGGGCACAACTTCTGCCGCTCCTGTATCACACAGAGTTGGGACAGGGAGGAGAGAAACTCCTGCCCGGAATGTAGAGAGGTGTTTACAGACCGCACCCTCAGGGTTAGTCGGGCCTTGGCGAGACTGGCTGAGAAAGCTCGAACACTGAGCCTGAATCGGACAGAGAAGGAAAATAAACTTCACTGCGAGGAACATCAGGAAGAACTGAAGCTGTTTTGTGAAACTGACAAGAAGCTGATCTGCCTGGTTTGTGCAGCTGGGCGGGAACACAAGACTCACAGCTTCATGCCGGTTAAAGAAGCTGTTGAAAACTACAAGGTAAAAGCAAACCGATTTTGATCGCATCATTGTTTAATTCCATTTTTATTGTCTAACACTTTTATTCTCTGATTTTCAAACACAATCGCAGGGGCAGGTTAAAGCTTCCATCCAGTCTCTCACAAAAGATAAATCAGGGATCCAGCAATTGGAGCAGCAACAGAAAGAGAAGATTTCTGGAGTTCTGGTGAGGCTTTTAAGTTTCGATTTCCTGATCTTGTGCAGGTTTGATCCCTGTGACGCGTGTAATAACAGGGCAGCGCAGTGACACAAGTAGTGCTGCTGTCTCCTAGTTCTGGTGAGCGGGTTCGATCCTGACCTCGGGCGCTGCCCGTGTGGTCCACGCCTTTTCCCTGTGACCGCGTCGGATTCCTTCCACGTCCCAAATACACGCTGGTCAATCGGCGACAGTAAAATTATCCCGAGGAAAGTGGATGGTGGATGGATAAATAGGAATTAAAGGGCACATGAAAAGGAATAGTCAGCAGGGAATTGTACTGGGGGTAGAGGATTGATGGGTTATAAGATTACCCTCTCGACGTTTCAGAAGTATTTCGACAAAGAATTGAATTGCCAAAGCAAATAAAAATGCACAGGACAAATGTCACGGTCAAGGTGGTGAGGAAACACAATCAGTGACATGAAATATTGATCTTCACCTTTCACAGGAACAGTCACACAATCTTCAGTCCAAGATCACATCCCAGTTTGCTGAACTGCACCAGATTCTCAGTGGGAAAGAGCAGCGCGTACTGGCAGATATCCGGGAGGAAGAGGAGAAGATTCTAAATACAATGGAGAAAAAACTTGAAGAGATTGAAGAGAAGTTAAATTCCATTGAGGAGGATCTCTTTAAGTTGCAGCAACAGATGGATCAAAAGGACAGTGTGGTGTTTCTGAAGGTGAGGGGTGACATTCCAGTTTGGCGAAGTGAAAGTGCACAGGCACAAAATGGTGGGGGATATTTCTGAGATAAATGCTGCATTTGCCAGTAATTGAGAACTGGGTAAATGCTCCGTCTGTTCCAGAGCTGTGCTGCTGTTGTTCCCAAACTAAATGGCCTCCCGTATAATCTGCGGGATCTCTGCACTGCCTGCGGTCTCCTTGGGAGGAGTTACTGTGATCCTGTCACTGAGTTAGCAAATGTTTGAAATTTCCCAGAAAAGATGGAAAATCTCCAGGAAATCAAAAGATCATGTGGAAGGTTTGTCCTATGTTCCTCTTTAGTGGGAAAGAATTACGCGGCGTTAAACCGATCTGTTGAAGGCTTGCTCTCGGATACATAGAAACATAGAAAATAGGTGCAGGAGTAGGCCATTCGGCCCTTCGAGCCTGCACCGCCATTCAATATGATCATGGCTGATCATTCAGCTCAGTAGCCTGTACCTGCCTTCTCTCCATACCCCCTGATCCCCTTAGCAGAAAGGGCCACATCTAACTCCCTCTTAAATATAGCCAATGAACTGGCCTCAACTACCTTCTGTGGCAGAGAATTCCACAGACTCACCACTCTCTGTGTGAAGAAATGTTTTCTCATCTCGGTCCTAAAAGACTTCCCCCTTATCCTTAAGCTGTGACCCCTGGTTCTGGACTCCCCCAACATCGGGAACAATCTTCCCGCATCTAGCCTCTCCAACCCCTTAAGAATTTTATATGTTTCTATAAGATCCCCCCTCAGTCTTCTAAATTCCAGCGAGTACAAGCCCAGTCTATCCAGTCTTTCCTCATATGTAAGTCCCGCCATCCCAGGGATCAATCTGGTGAACCTTCTCTGTACTCCCTCTAAGGCAAGAACGTCTTTCCTCAGGTTAGGAGACCAAAACTGCACACAATACTCCAGGTGCGGTCTCACCAAGGCCCTGTACAACTGCAGCAGAACCTCCCTGCTCCTAAACTCAAATCCTCTTGCTATGAATGCCAACATACCGTTCGCTTTCTTCACTGCCTGCTGCACCTGCATGCTTGCTTTCAATGACTGGTGCACCATGACACCCAGGTCCCGTTGCATCTCCCCTTCTCCCAATCGGTCACCATTCAGGTAATACTCTGCTTTCCTGTTCTTGCCGCCAAAGTGGATAACCTCACATTTATCCACATTATATTGCATCTGCCATGCATTTGCCCACTCGCCTAATCTATCCAAGTCACTCTGCAGCCTCCTAGCATCCTCCTCGCAGCTAACACTGCCACCCAGCTTCGTGTCATCCGCAAACTTAGAGATGTTGCATTCAATTCCCTCGTCCAAATCATTAATATACACTGTAAATAACTGGGGTCCCAGCACTGAGCCTTGCGGTACCCCACTAGTCACTGCCTGCCATTCCGAAAAGGACCCGTTTATTCCTACTCTTTGCTTCCTGTCCGCCAACCAATTTTCTATCCACCTCAACACTGAACCCTCAATACCGTGTGCTTTAAGTTTGTACACCAATCTCCTATGTGGGACCTTGTCGAAAGCCTTCTGAAAGTCCAGATATAACACATCGACTGGTTCTCCCTTATCCTCGAAAAATTCTATAAGATTCGTCAGACATGATTTGCCTTTGGTAAATCCATGCTGACTTTGTCCGATGATATCACCACTTTCCAAATGTAATGCTATCACATCTTTAATAACTGACTCTAGCATTTTCCCCACTACCGATGTTAGGCTAACTGGTCTATAATTCCCCGTTTTCTCTCTCCCTCCCTTGATACACTTCATCAAGCCCTGCGATTTACCTACCTTAACATGTCTTGAGGTCGCCAGCACTTAAGGGTACCTATCCTATCCTATCCTAATTATCCCTTTGCTCTTAAAGGGACCTATTCTCCCCACAGTTATTATTTTGCTATTAATACACTTGTAGAATCTCTAGGGCAATGTCCAATATTTGTCTCTGTGATGATGACAATAAATGATGGGCAATGGAGCATTTCTGGGGCTTGTTGTGAATTGTGTGAAACTCCTGCTGTTGGGATGTGGATGTCCCGTCTCAGTCTGCTCAGATTTGTGTTTTATTTCTTGCAGGAGGAAGCTGGGAGGAAGAGGAGGTAGGATATGCTCTTGACTGAAATACTGCATGTTTGTGAAATTGTTGAGGCTCAGTTTATAACCAGCTGCTAAATACTTGCAGGGTTAGTGATGAAGATAGAGCACTCACAGTGACAGACGGTACCTTGTCGATTGAAAAATTCCATCAGCACTTTTTGATGAACACGCTGTGGAGAGAAACATCTGCCATTAAGCGAGGTAAAACCTGTCCAGTTCACCCTCTTCTTGTTTATAATGCCTTTTAATAACACAGATGCAAACATTGCCGATATAAATTGTATTCGCCTCTAACACTTCCTATGGCAGCTATCTCTCTGCCACCCAGTGCCTGAAAAAGTTGCCGTTCAAGAACATTTTAGACTTTCCCTTCACAACTTAAACCGATGCCCTCGAAGTTTAGAAAACTGCATCCCCCACTCCTCAGTCCATTGGCCCAGTTCATTACGATCAGTTTAATCTTAGACAACCTTCTTCACTCTCCACCATGTCTCATAAATTTTAGTCTCATCCACAAACCTGCTAGCCATGCCACCCACATACACATCATTTATCTAATCATTTGTATGAATAGGGACCAACAGTGGACTCAGCATTGAGCATTGTGGTGCACCACTTGCGACAGGCCTCCAGTCTGAAAAACAACTCTCTCCCTCCGCCCTCTGTCTCCCACCTTCAGGCCACATGTTTACCCATTGGCTAACTACCCTGGATTCCATACGTTCCAGCCTTCCTGATCAGCCGACCATAGAGGTTGCTGCTATCAAATTGCTAATCATACCTCCGACATTCACATCCAAGCCTTAGAAATATCACATAAACAGCAGTGAACATCTGAAATGTTCTGCCCTAGGACAAATTATTGGAATAGGCAAAGTGAACACAGATGGATATTTGAAGGATCGAGGAATTGGCGGTTATGGAGAACAGGAATTGGTGCCATCTTTGATCAGTCAGGATCACATTGAATGGCGGAGTCGGCCTGAGGAGTGGAGCCTACTCCTCCAGCTATTTTCTTGTGATCTTTAGATTTTTCATACCTGCAGCATGATAAACCTTACACAGAGTTGAATGCGGCAAAGATTGACCACACTTGTCCCTGGGACAATGATTTTGCTGTGCGGGGTGAGATTGGGTAGACTAGGCCTGTGTACTCGAGCGTTTGGGTGTACTTGAGGAGATCTCAGTGAAACACAGAGTTCTTACAGGGCTCAGTGGGCTGGATGCAGGGAGGATGGTTCCCCTGTCAGAGGGGTCTGTAGAGCGGGCACTCTCTCAGAATGTGGGCCGCACCGTGTAGGACAGAGATAAGGAGACATTACTGCACGCAGAGACTGGGGAACGACCGTGCACCGCTGGCTGTGGAGACTCAGTCATTCAGTGCTCTTGGAGCTGAGAGCCGTGGTTGTACATTACAGAGTCTGGCCCTTCCGCCCATCGTGTCCATGACCATCTTTTCCCAGCTATACTAATCGATTTACCCACATTCCATCGGCATTCTTCTGCACCTCACCTATTTAAGTATCTCCAATATATTGATTATATCTCACTCCACCACCTCCTCTGCAGCATGTTCCAGATATCACCCACTCTCAGTGTAAATCTCTGTACTAAAACTCTTGTTTATTTGTTCCTGAACGACAGCCAAAAAGGTACACAACAACGCGACAATTTTAGGCCCACCTTACTCGCCGTCGTCCCTTTGGTGCTAATGGAAGAAGTTTAATTGAAATGGGTGTTATGTTTTTTAGTTATTCACGTATTAACATTTAAATCTATCTCCAAGGGAGGTAGGGGGGAGGGAGGGAGGGGGGAGGAGGGAGGGAGGGAAGGGGGAGGAGAGAGGATAAAGGGGGTTGAGGGGGATGGAGTGGAGGGGAGGGAGGGGGAGGGGGGGGAGGAGTGGGTGCTGCACCAATACAGGAGAGGTTGGATCCACTTGATCCAGTAAAACCTAAATCTCAGATATACTTTTAAATTCCTTGCTCTCAATATAAACTTGCACTCTCGTGATTTGATTTCTCTGCATGCGAATCAGGTTTAGATAATTACCCTGCATCCTGCTGCAGACTTTGACAACATTCACCACTATCCACAATTTTTGCGTCCTCCACAAACTTACTAATCACACCTCCTACATTCACATCCAGGCCATGATCGTATAACATAAACAGCAAAAGTTGCAGCTCTCTGCTGCACACCACCAGCCACAGACCTCCAAGCAGAAAAATCATCCTTCTACCGCTACCTTCTACCTCCAACCACCAAGCCAATTGTGGATCAATTTCACCAGCTGGCCTTGGATCCCACCTGCCTTCGCTTTCTGGACCAGCCTTACATGCGGCACATTGTCAAGTCCCTCAGTGAAGTTCATATATTGGTTCACAATGAGATCAGTGTGTTAGTTGTACACACCCATCAAATCCACCCGTGAATGCGCTCTCTTTCATCGACCCCACAACCACAAGTCTCCCCCCATTCTGTCCAACACCCGATCATTCAACCTCTGCTTCCTTCCATGGTCCAAACCACCCCTCCCTCTCTCTCACCCTCCACTCAAAGAAGCTGGGGCAGGTCATCTGGCCCCTCTTGTCTGCCCCCACTCACTGTGATCATGACGATCCCACCCCACACCTCTACCTCCTCTTTAACAACCTCAAATTACCGCTCACCTCAATACCCACCTGCTCCGATCTGCCTCCATATCTGAATAACCCGCTTCATTCCTCCATCCCCACCGCAATCTCGCAATCCTCCTCACTCTCCACACTCATCCTACCCGTCCACCCTCCCCCATCTCACGAAATTCCCCTCTCCATCCCCGGATAAAAACTCCGGGAGAGATGTCTGTTGTCCACCCGATGTGGTTGTGGGTCAAACCTCGGGCAGGGTTTCAGTTGTCCGCCCGCCTGTGCCTGAGGCCGAGCGGCCTCTCCCCCGGTCCCGGGGCCGCGCTGCCCGAGTCTCCCCCCGACCCCCGGGGACTCTCTGATTCTCTGCTTCTCCCCCCAGTCTCCGTCACCCTGGATGTGGAAACAGCGGGTCCGGGGCTCGAGGTGTCTGAGGATCGGAAGAGGGTGAGACTGACCCTGACCGGGAGGAGTCTCCCTGACACCGGGAAGAGGTTTACAGGCAGTCCGTGTGTGCTGGGATCGGAGGGATTCACATCGGGGAGACATTACTGGGAGGTGGAGGTGGCGGGGAGTCGGGGCTGGAGTCTGGGAGTCGCCGCAGAGTCTGTGGAGAGGAAGGGACCGGTCACACTGACCCCGGAGACTGGAGTCTGGAGCATCAGGCGGGGGCTGGGTGACGGGTTTGATGCATTCACCTCCCCTCCATCCCGTCTCCCCGCCCGTCCCATCCCCGGGAGGGTGGGAGTTTATCTCAGTTACGAGTCCGGGACAGTTTCATTTTACGACGCGGGCACCAAGTCCCATCTCCACACCTTCACTGGGAATAAATTCACGGGGAAACTTTATCCTTTCTTCGGGGAATATTGGGATGGAAACTGGCTGAGGATCTACTCCGGTTCCGCACCGGGTGTGTAAAAGTGTCGGGTCCCGGGACCGGCGTCAGGAGCGGGGCTCAGGGGCTGTGGGGCAGAAACCCGGTGGACAACAGGTCGGCGCTGAACGGCTCCCATTTAATCCCCAAATTCGGCGTCGTAAAACCCCAGTGAGCGCGGAAATAAAACCAGGGGGAATGTAAATGTGGGAAGAGAGAAATAAACAGCAAGTGGAATCAGAGCTGTCGATCCGTTCATTTCAACGAGTTAACTGCGTCCGTCAACGGAACAGAAATACTTTTTAGTAATTCTGTGTCTTGTTGCTTTTATTTTCGTATGGCTTTATGGTAATTCGCATATCACTGTACCTTAATTGGTACACGTGAGATAAAAATACCTTTGAAACCTATAGCTCTAAAATTTACTAAAGCTTACTTGGAGAATTTATTGCTTTTAAACTAGCTCATGTTCAGACCTTGTCTATTTTTCTGATTATTGTGTAATGAGGATCTGTGATGAATGAATGAATGAATAAAACTATTTTCATTCAAAACTATACAGACGAGTGCATATTTGAACTAAATTCCGTTGCAAATGGCTTCAATGTAACACAAAATAATAAAAATTGATTAAAGAAAAATAAATAAATAAGTGACTCGCATGTAAATTAATGGTGGTGGATCATTGTGAATTCAAGAGTCTGATGACTCGGGGGAAGAAGCTATTGCAGAACCTGGCTGTTCTGCTCCGTATGCTGCAGTACCTTTGACCAGAGGGCAGCAGGGTGAACAGTCCGTGATGGAGATGGGTGGGGTCTTTAATAATGTTGTTGGCCTTGGACAAGCAGCGTTTGTGTGCAATGTCCTGGATGGAAGAACGTGAAGCCCCGATGATTTTCTCAGCCGTCCTCACCACTCTCTGCACGGACTTCCAGTCTGAGGCTTTGCAGTCCCCAGACCAGACGGAGATGCAGTTGGTCAGTATGCTCTCTATGGTGCCCCTGTAGAAAGTGGTGAGGATGGGATGAGGGAGGTGTGCTTTTGTCATCCGGGGCAGAAAGTGCAAAGGCTGCTGGGCTCTCTTGACTAGAGCTGTAGTGTTTATGGACCAGGTCAGGCTGTCTATGATTTGCACCCCCAGGAACTTAGTGCTACTGTCTACCTCCATCGTAGTCTCACTGATGTGGAGTGGTGTGTGCCTGCAACGTTTTCTCCTGAAGTGAACGATGATCTCCTTTGTTTTTGCGACATTCAGGACCAGATTACTCAAGTTGCACCAGTCCACCAGTTGTTTCACCTCCTCCCTATAAGCCAGTTCATTGTCATCCCGGATAAGGCCCACCACTGTTGTGTCATCCGCGAACTTCATGATGTGGTTTGTACTGAACCTGGCACAACAGTCGTGGGTCATCAGGGTAAACAGCAGTGGACTCAGGACACAGCCCTGAGGGGAACCGGTGCTCAGAGAGATGATGTTGGAGATGTTGTTTCCAACCCGCACAGACTGGGGTCTGTCAGTGAGGAAGTCCAGTAGCCAGTTACACAAGGGGGTGCTAAGGCCCAGTGGACCCAATTTGCTTACCAAGTGCTGAGGTGATGATCGTGTTGAATGCTGAACTGAAGTCCAAGAACAGCATTCGCACATATGTGTTCTTGTCCTCCAGATGTGCCAGGCTCAGGTGGAGTGCAGAGGATATGGAGTCCTCTGTGGAGCGGTTTGTCCGGTAAGCAAACTGCAATGGGTCTAGTGTGGGTGGGGAGTCTGGAGATGATATGGTCCTTGACCAGCCTCTCGAAGCACTTCATCATTATGGGAGTGATGCTACAGGGCGGTAATGGCTGAGACAAGTGATTGTGGATTTTGTTTGGCACTGGTATGATGGTAGCAGTCTTGAAGCACGATGGGACAATAGCGTGGTTCAGCGAGGTGTTGAAGATGTGAGTGATGACATGTGCCAGCTGATCAGCACATTCCCTGAGCACCCGGCCTGGTATGTTATCAGGGCCTGCCGCCTTCCGTGCGCTGACTCTTCTTAGGGTCCTCCGGACATCTGCTGTGTCGAGACTGAGTGCCTTGTCATCATGGTGAGGAATAGCTTTCCTCGCAGGTGTGTTGTTGAGCGCCTCGAACCGTCCAAAATATTTATTGAGTTCATTGAGAAAGTTTGTGATGTCTTCACAGGGCGGTGGATCAGTCTTATAGCCTGTGATGGTTTGGATTCCCTGCCACATGAGCCTGGTGTTCATGGGGTCATGAAAGAGACTCTGGATTTCCTGATCATGGGCACGCTTTGCTCGCCTGATGACTCGGTTCAGGCTGGCTCTTGCTGATCTGAGTGCCACCATGTCACCGGATTTAAATGCCGCATTACGTGCTCTCAGCATTGCACGTGCCTCGCTGGTCAACCAGGGATTCTGGTTGGCCCGTAAAGTTATGATCTCGGTGACACAGACATCCTCTATGCACTTGTCCATGTACGCACACGCAGCGTACTCCTCCAGGCTGGTGTGTTGATTGTCAGTCGCAGCCATCTTGAACATGTCCCAGTCAGCGCACTCAAAGCAGTCCTGTAATGCTGACATAGCTCCCTCTGGCCAGACCCTAACCTGCTTCACAGTGGGGGTTTCTCTGGTGAGCAGAGGCCTGTATGCAGGAATTAGCATCACTGAGAGATGGTCTGAGGAGCCAAGGTGGGGGCGGGGGACTGCCTTGAATGCCTTCTTGATGTTTGTATAGGCTAGGCCCAGTGTGTTCACACCCCTGGTTGCAAAGTCCACATGCTGGTAGTAATGAGGGAGAACTGTCTTCATGTTGGCCTGGTTAAAGTCCCCAGCAACAATGAAAACACCGTTGGGATGTGTAGTTTGCAGGTCACTGATGGAGCGATAAAGGACATTCAGGGCCTCCTTAGTGTTTGCACTGGGGGGATGTACACGGCTGTGATGGTTATGATAGTAAATTCCCTGGGCAGATAGAAGGGTCTACATTTTATTGTCAAAAACTCAATGTCTGGAGAGCAATGACTTGAGACCACTGTGGCATTATTACACCAGCTGTTATTAGTGTAAATGCACACACCACCGCCCCGGGATTTACCACTGAGAGCGCAGCTGCTGTCCGACCGGAATGTTGTTCGCCCTCCACGCTGATAGTGACGTCGGGAACGGAGGAGTTTAACCACGTCTCTGTCAAGATCAGGGCGCAGCAGTCTCTCATCTCCCGTTTGGTTATTAAACCCAGCTTCAGATAGTCCAGTTTATTCTCCAAGGGGCGGACGTGAGCGAGCAGAATAGATGGAAGCGGCGTTCTGCAGGGGTTCGCCTTTAGCTTCGCTGTTAGCCCTCCCCGAGTGCCGCACTTCTGCCTCCTGTCGCACCGCCTCCGTCTCCTCCGACAGCGGCTGGGGCTGGGAGGAGACTCCGCAGCTTTGTCGGCCGCCGGTACCAGCCGACGTAGCAGTCCCAGGCTCCGTCGAGTGGCCAGAGTGGCCGGATCCACGGTTGCTGAACTGCTAGATGGACGGAATTCTAGCACAAACTGACAATCATATACTAGTTGTACTTTGGTACTGAACATTTACTCCTGAAATCTCTGGTCTAAGTGAGTTATTTACTGCTAAATCAGGATGCCGTCCGCCAGCCTGATTCTCTCCTCACTGAAACCTCAATCATCCCCTCTAACATCTTCAGACTTTAAACTCAAAGCTTGTCACCGACTGATTGCTGAAGATAGACACAAAAGGCTGGAGTAACTCAGCGGGACAGGCAGCATCTCTGGAGAGAGGGAATGGGTGACGTTTCGGGTCGAGACCCTTCTTCAGACTCAATCTTCGGTTTAAACCAGCATCTGCAGTTCCTTCCAACGCATGGGTCGATTCTGACCGTTTGAAGATGGGTCTTGACACGAAATGTCACCCATTCCTTCTCTCCAGAGATGCTGTTTGTCCCGCTGAGTTACTCCAGCATTTTGTGTCTGTCTTCGGTTTAAACCAGCATCTGCAGTTCCTTCCTACACAGACCGACTGATTACTGTTCACTTCAGCTTTGATGTCAACCGGTATTATGGAAGCAAGACCCCATGGCGCTGATGGCGGCGGCAACCCGAGACCCGCTGTTGCCGCAGCTCCTCATCCCCCTCCTCCACCCTCTCCCCCTCATCCCCCTCCCTCTCCGCCGGGCCTGCAGCGGCGGCCTCGACCCCGACCCCGCCCGGCAGCGGCTCCACAAGGAGCGGCGGCGGAGAGAGGGGCCTTCGAGGCCCGGAGTGGAGGAGGAGAGAAAAATGGAGGGGTGAGGGAGAGGAGGAGAGAGAAATGGAGGGGTGAGGAGGCGAGGAAGAGGAGGAGACGAGGGAGAGGAGAGGTGAGGTGAAAGAGGGATGAGGGAGAGGTGGAGGTGGAGAGGAAGAGGGGAGAGGAGGGGGAGGAGGAGGAGGAGAAGAGGTGAAGGAGAGGAAGAAGGGGAGGAGAGGTGAAGGAGAGGAAGGGGGGGGGGGGTGAGGAGGAGGTTCAGGGAGAGGGAGAGGATGAGAGAGAGTGGTGGACAGGGAGAGGAGGGTGAAAGGGGAAAGAGGGTGAAAGGGAGAGGAGGAGAGGGGAGGAAGAGAAGGAGGAGGAGGGGTGAAGGAGAGGAAGTGGAGGGGTGATTCAGAGGTATCCACTTTCTTCAGGAAACGGGGCTTCAACTCCACTCCACGTTGTTGTCCAGCCTCACTTACCCCCTCTGGCAGCTTGTTCCAGACACCCACGAACTTCTGTGTGAAAATGTTGGTCCTCAGGTTCCGATTAAATCTTGCACCTCTCACCACAAACCTGTGTCCTCTAGTTCTCGATTCCACTGCTCCGGGTAACAGACTGTGCATTCTCCCTGTCTATTCACCTCTTGATCTTGTGCACTTCAGCCTCCTGCTCTGCAATTAATAAATCCTTCCCTGCCCAACCTCTCCCTTTCGCTCTGACCCTCAAATCCTGGCACCATCTTCGTGAATCCACTCTGCAGTTGTTTCCAGCATTTTATCCTGCCTTACACTGTCCCAAGCACTACTCTCCGCTTCCGTCTATATTCAGAACAGTTTAATGTGTAACTGACCCTCCCTGTGGTAGAGAGCGGGGGAACCCTCCATAGTTTCCGCGGGTGGATTTGTCTCCTTCCTTTAAAATGGTCGTAACGATGGTGACCCTCGGGTGCTCTGGCCGGCGCTCCTCTTCCCAGAGGAAGGCAGACATTGATGGTGAAACTCACCAGCGCCTTCAGTGCACCTGCACAACCTTTGGCCGTCTGAGGAGAAGACTGTTTGAAGATCAGGACACAATTCGCAAGTCCTCAATCATTTTAGAAACATAGAAAATAGGTGCAGGAGTAGGTCATTCGGCCCTTCGAGCCTGCACCGCCATTCAATATGATCATGGCTGATCATCCAGCTCAGTAACCTGTACCTGCCTTCTCTCCATACCCCCTGATCCATTTAGCCACAAGGGCCACATCTAACTCCCTCTTAAATATAGCCAATGAACTGGCCTCAACTACCTTCTGTGGCAGAGAATTCCACAGACCCACCACTCTGTGTGAAGAAATGTTGTCTCATCTCAGTCCTAAAAGACTTCCCCCTTATCCTTAAGATGTGACCCCTGGTTCTGGACTTCCCCAACATCGGGAACAAACTTCCTGCATCTAACCTCTCCAACCCCTTAAGAATTTTATATGTTTCAATAAGATCCCCCCTCAGTCTTCTAAATTCCAGCGAGTATAAGCCTAGTCTATCCAGTCTTTCTTCATATGAAAGTCCTGCCATCCCAGGGATCAATCTGGTGAACCTTCTCTGTACCCCCTCTAATGCTAGAATGTCTTTCCTCAGATTAGGAGACCAAAACTGTACACAATATTCCAGGTGTGGTCTCACCAAGGCCCTGTACAACTGCAGCAGAACCTCCCTGCTCCTATACTCAAATCCTCTTGCTATGAATGCTAACATACCATTCGCTTTCTTCACTGCCTGCTGCACCTGCACGCTTGCTTTCAATGACTGGTGCACCACGACACCCAGGTCACGTTGCATCTCCCCTTTTCGTAATTGGCCACCATTCAGGTAACACTCTGCTTTCCTGTTCTTGCCGCCAAAGTGGATTACCTCACATTTATCCACATAATATTGCATCTGCCGCATTTGCCCACTCTCCTAATCTATCGAAATCACTCTGCAGCCTCCTAGCAACCTCCTCGCAGCTAACACTGCCACCCAGCTTCGTGTCATCCGCAAACTTAGATATGTTGCATTCAATTCCCTCGTCCAAATTATTAATATATATTGTAAATAACTGGGGTCCCAGCACTGAGCCTTGCGGTACCCCACTAGTCACTGCCTGCCATTCCGAAAAGGACCAGTTTACTCCTACTCTTTGCTTCCTGTCCGCCAACCAATTCTCTATCCACCTCAACACTGAACCCCCAATACCGTGTGCTTTAAGTTTGTACCCCAATCTCCTATGTGGGACCTTGTCGAAGGCCTTCTGAAAGTCCAGATATAACACATCGACTGGTTCTCCCTTATCCACTCTGCTAGTTACATCCTCGAAAAATTCTATAAGATTCGTCAGGCATGATTTGCCTTTCATAAATCCATGCTGGCATTTTTCCTATGATTTCATCACTTTCCAAATGTGATGCTATCACATCTTTAATAACTGACTCTAGCATTTTCCCCACTACCGATGTTAGGCTAACTGGTCTATAATTCCCCGTTTTCTCTCTCCCTCCCTTTTTAAAAAGTGGGGTTACATTAGCTACCCTCCAATCCTCAGGAACTACTCCAGAATCTAAAGAGTTTTGAAAAATTATCACTAATGCATCCACTATTTCTGAGGCTACTTCCTTAAGCACTCTGGGATGCAGCCTATCTGGCCCTGGGGATTTAACGGCCTTTACTCCATTTAATTTACCTAACACCACTTCCCGACTGTAGATCAGTGCATGTTCCTTTAACATAGTGACCTCACCACTACTAACCACTCCCCATTGTCTCTTGTATAATTGTAGCTTCCCCACCTCCAGCTCGCTCTCTAGTTCCAGTGATGACCACGGACAGCTAGGGCATAACATGTGTGTAGTGAAATTAATAAACAATATCCAGTAAAAGACTCTGTGTGCAAAGGACGTCTCTTTACATGGTGTCAGAGCGGTAGACTTGCGTCTCCTGTTTATCGGGTTTTTATTTTTAGCATTTGTTCGTCCCAGTTGTGTCCCATCCTTCCACTTTGCCATGGCTCCCTCGTGTCGTCGTCCGGACACGCTTGTTTTTGATGAGGACATAGTGCACCGCTGGACTGTCTTCCAGCGGGACTACGAGCACTATATAGCGATTGCCCATCCTGATGCAACTGCTGCGATAAAAGCTCACCTGCTCCTCAACCTGGCTGGTCCGGAGGCAATGGAACGCTATGCGTCGTTCGAATTCGTCCCTCCGGAGGACCGCAACGACCCGGTATGTCTCATGGCTAAGTTCACTGCCCTGTGCGATATACCCACCAATAACATTATCGAACGTTTCAACTTTTTCTCGCGGCGTCAGACTCCAGGGGAGCACGTTGACGCCTTCATTGCATCCTTAAGACATATGGCTCGGCGGTGCCGCCTTCAAACGATTACACCCGACGAGATGATCAGGGACGTCCTGGTCAACGGTCTCCTAAACTCTAAGCTGCGGGATGAGCTCCTGATGAAGCCTGACCTGTCGCTAACGGACGCCATACATGCCGCACGCATGGCCTCTGCTGTTGGCTCAGTATCTCGGCCGGCGCCCCAGGACATAAATTTCACCGGCCGCCGGCGATTGAATGACCCGCAGACCAGGGTCACCCCCTCCGCGCCCACTATGGTCACCCCTCGCAGATGCCCAAACTGCAACTTCTCGTCACACAGGTATAACGTTTGCCCAGCGCAGGGCAAAACTTGTAATTCCTGCGGGAGGCAGAACCATTTTTCTGCAGCTTGTCGTTCTCGTGGGAGACCTGTCCCTGCTCCTAGAAGGAGTCTAAACAACCTTGCGACCGATGATAGCGCAACCGGTTCCCGGTACCAACATGAGGAACTCCATGGCTCAGATACGACTTCCTCCCATGGAGACTCTCTGGTGTTTTCGCTCTTGGGAGCACCTGCATTGATAACGGATCCATCCGTGCATGTTACAGTCAATGGACACTCCTTCCCTGCCAAGGTCGATACTGGGGCTTTTGCAAATGTTATGTCTGTGGGCCTCTTCGAGCAGATAAGCTCGGGGGAGAGGGTTACTCCTGACAACTCCCGCCTCCATGCCTATGGGGGAGGCATTCTGATTGCCGTGGGAAAGGCAACGGTTATCTGTACTGTTCTGGAGACCTCTCGGCCCCTCACGTTCCTCCTGCTAGCATCTGACAACGTCACCCTGCTGGGCGCCCGTGCATGCCAGGACTTTGGTTTGGTCTCATTCCACCGCGACATCCACCTGGTGCAGGCCCCCATGGACCCCCTGATCGAGTACCCTGACCGATTTGATGACGTCCTGGGGAAGCTGCCCTGTGCCTACAAGATCGTTGTGGACCCGGGGGTCGACCCAGTGGTCAGACCGGCCCACCGTGTGTCTTTTGCCATGAAGGGCCGCGTGGAGTCCACACTACGTGGCATGGTGGACATGGGCATCCTCAAGGAGGTGAGTGCCCCCACCCAGTGGGTCTCCACCATGGTGGTCGCTGCCAAGAAGGACGCGAGCGAGATCAGGATCTGCATCAACCCCAAGGACCTGAACCTGGCTATTAAACGCCCGCACTACCCCATGCGGACGGTGGAGGACGTCGCGGCACAGGTCGGTCCAGCCACAGTTTTCTCGGTCCTGGATGCCAAGAGCTCCTTTTGGCAGATCCCGCTGGATGCACGTTCCTCCTTCCTGACCACCTTCAGCACACCGTTCGGCAGGTTCCGTTTCCTCCGCATGCCTTTTGGGATCAACTCGGCAAGCGAGGTTTTTCAGCGTACGATGGAGCAGCTGTTTGCTGGGTTGCCGTGCGCCATCATTGTGGATGACATCCTGGTGTACGGGAGGGACGTCGCTGAGCATGACCGACACCTCCGCCAAGTCCTGGACAAGGCTCGTGAGATCAACCTCAAGCTTAATCGAAGGAAGTGTCGGTTCCGCGTTGAGGAAGTCACCTACGTCGGCCACGTTTTCACGGCGGGGGGCCTGAAGCCAGACCCCGAGAAGACGGCGGCGATCACCAAAATGCCCGCTCCCACTGACGTGCCCGGCCTGCAGCGCTTCCTGGGCATGGTCAACTACTTGGGTAAGTTCATACCCGACCTCAGCGAACTGAGTGCCCCCCTGAGGGAGCTGACCAAGAAGGACAATGCCTGGGTCTGGCTCCCGCACCACCAATCGGCCTTCGTGGCCCTGAGGTCCAGACTCGCACGGACCCCCACTTTGCAGTTCTTCGACCTGAACAGGCCAATCGTCCTCACCTGCGATGCATCTCGGTTCGGCCTTGGTGCTGCCTGCCTGCAGCTCTACGACGACCGACAGCTGCCCGTCTCCTATGCCTCTCGCACAATGACCCCTGCTGAACAGCGCTACGCCCAGATAGAAAAGGAGCTCCTTGCCGTGGTGTTCGCGTGCTCCAAATTCAGAGACTACGTTCTTGGAAAAACTTTCACCATCGAAACTGACCACCAGCCGCTGGTCTCTATTTTAAACAAGCCCATCCACGCAGCCTCGTCCCGCTTGCAGCGAATGATGCTGCAGCTGCAGCGTTTCACATTCAAAATCGTGTACCGCAAAGGCAAGGAGATGTTCGTGGCAGACACTTTGTCCCGTGCCCCACTACCTTCCACTTCCCGCCATCCGTACGAATCGGCTGACCTGATGGTGTTGAACGTCAACATCGTTCCATCTTGGCAGATGCAGTCACTGGTCACACACACTGCCGCTGATCCGAACCTTCAACAGCTTGAGGGCGTCATCCGCCGTGGCTGGCCTGAACGACGGTCTTCCCTGCCGGCTGGTGCCGTGCCCTACTTCCTGGTTCGGGATGAACTGGTGCTGCACGCGGGCGTGGTGGTGAAGGGTCACAAGGTTGTGGTGCCGGCTGCGCTGCGAGATCACTACTTCCAGACTGCCCACAACGGACACCCAGGGGTGGAGGCCACGTTATCCCAGGCCCAAGCACAGTTTTACTGGCCTGGCATGGTCAAGGACATCCAGGACAGGGTCTCCGCCTGCGCTGCCTGCAACAGCCTACTACCTCATCAGCAGCGCCAGCCTCTCCTGCAGCAGCCGGCTCCCGAGTTGCCGTGGATGGCTGTTGCCGCTGATATTTTCGAGTGGCGTGGCAAACACTACCTGGTCCTGGTGGACTCCTACTCCAGCTGGTTCGAGGTGGACCTGCTGCCGTCCCTCACGTCTGCTGCCGTCATCGGGAAGCTTCGCCGCCACTTCTCTACCTTTGGTTCCCCGGCATCCCTCCAGTCCGACAACGGCAGCCAGTTTACCAGCGCGGAGTTTGCTGCTTTCGCCACCCGGTGGAACTTTCGCCACATCACCAGCAGCCCCGAGTACCCGCAAAGCAATGGACTTGCAGAGCGCGCTGTCCGCAGCGCTAAGGAACTGATGGAACGTTGCCGGCTTGACAGTTCGGACTTGTACCTTGCCCTCCTCAACCTCCGCAACATCTCCCGGGACCCCGCGCTCGGTTCCCCTGCCCAGCGCCTCATGTCCCGCACCACTAGACCCCCTATCCCCGTCTCCCAGCAATCCCTGCAACCCACGGCTCGGAGCCCTGCCGCTGTCAGGGAGCGCTTCACTGAAAAGCAGCTCATTCAGAAGCGCTCCTTTGACAAATCGTCCCGTCCCCTTCCACCTCTGTTCGCTGGCCAGGTTGTCCGGATGGAGTCCACCTCCGGTCACCACCGGCTGGCCGTGGTCGTCGGCAATGCTGACTCTCCACGGTCGTACCTGGTCAACTACGAGGGCACCGTGTATCGTCGTACCCGCCAGCACCTGATGCTGGTAAACGAGCCTGCACCGCCTCCCGCGGTCCCGTATTCACCTCCCGTCCAGTCCCCGGTGCCTGATGTGCCTCCTGCTCCGGTACATCCGCAGTCGCCCCAGCCCCCTTCCCCTCCCTCGCCTGCGCGTGTATCGCTTCCCAGTCCTCCTCCTTCCCCTGGTTCCCCAGCCTCTGTACCCGCACCCGTCCATGCTGTTCCTTCGACCGGAGGGGATGGTGGGTTGCGCACCCGCTCTGGGAGAGTGGTCAGGCCGCCTGTCCGGTACGGTGTGTACGAGTAGTTTGTGTTGTGCTGCATTCTATCTGCTCCCTGCTTGTAGTTTGAGCCTAGCGCATGAGCCGTGGTCACTTTTGTTTCCAAGAGGAAGGATGTAGATCAGTGCATGTTCCTTTAACATAGTGACCTCACCACTACTAACCACTCCCCATTGTCTCTTGTATAATTGTAGCTTCCCCACCTCCAGCTCGCTCTCTAGTTCCAGTGATGACCACGGACAGCTAGGGCATAACATGTGTGTAGTGAAATTAATAAACAATATCCAGTAAAAGACTCTGTGTGCAAAGGACGTCTCTTTACACCGACTAACCAGGATTACCCCCAGTTCCTCCATCTTGTTAGACCCCCGGTCCCCTGCTATTTCCGGCAGATTGTTTATGTCTTCCCTAGTGAAGACAGAACCAAAGTAGTTGTTCAATTGGTCTGCCATCTCCTTGTTCCCTATGATCAATTCACCTGTTTCCGACTGCAAGGGACCTACATTTGTCTTAACTAGTCTTTTTCTCTTCACATATCTATAAAAGCTTTTGCAGTCAGTTTTTATGTTCCCTGCCAGTTTTCTCTCATAATCAATTTTCCCTTTCCTAATTAAGCCCTTTGTCCTCCTCTGCTGGACTCTGAATTTCTCCCAGTCCTCTGGTTTGCTACTTTCTCTGGCTAATTTATATGCTTCATCTTTTGTTTTAATACTATCCTTGATTTCCCTGGTTAGCCACGGATGCACTACCTTTCCTGGTTTGTTCTTTTGCCAAACTGGGATGAACAATTGTTGTAGTTCATCCATGCAATCTTTAAATGCCTTCCATTGCATGTCCACCGTTAACCCTTTAAGTATAAATTGCCAATCTATCTTGGACAATTCACGTCTCATACCCTCAAAGTTACCTTTCTTTAAGTTCAGAACACTTGTTTCTGAATTGACTTTGTCACTCTCCATCCAAATGAAGAACTCCACCATATTATGGTCACTTTTGCCCAAGGGGCCTCGCACAACAAGACTGCTAACTAACCCTTCCTCATTACTCAATACCCAGTCTAGAATGGCCTGCTCTCTCGTTGGTTCCTCGACATGTTGGTTTAGAAAACCATCTCGCAAACATTCCAAGAAAGCCTCTTCCTCAGCACCCCTGCCAATTTGGTTCACCCAATCTATATGTAGATTGAAGTCACCCATTATAACTGCTGCACCTTTAGTGCACGCATTTCTAATTTCCTGTTTGATGCCATCCCCAACCTCACTATAGACAATAGACAATAGGTGCAGGAGTAGGCCATTCAGCCCCTCGAGCCAGCACCGCCATTCAATGTGATCATGGCTGATCATTCTCAATCAGTACCCCGTTCTTGCTTTCTCCCCATACCCCCTGACTCCACTATCCTTAAGAGCTCTATCTAGCTCTCTCTTGAATGTCACCACTACTGCTGTTAGGTGGCCTGAACACAACTCCCACTAGCGTTTTCTGCCCCTTAGTGTTTCGCAGCTCTACCGATATCGATTCCACATCCTCCGAGCTAATGTCCTTCCTTTCCACTGCGTTAATCTCCTCTCTAATCAGCAACGCTACCCCACCTCCTTTTCCTTTCTGTCTATCCTGCCTGAATATAGAATATCCCTGGATGTTGAGCTCCCAGCGTTGGTCACCCTGGAGCCATGTCTCCGTAATCCCAACTATATCATAATCATTAATAACTATCTCCACATTTAATTCATCCACCGTATTACGTATACTCCTTGCATTGAGACACAAAGCCTTCAGGTTTGTTTTTACAACGCTCTTACCCCTTATACAATTATGTTGAAAAGTGGCCCTTTTTGATTTTTGCCCTGGATTTGTCTGCCTGCCACTTTTACTTTTCACCTTGCTACCTATTGCTTCTACCCTCATTTTACACCCCTCAGTCTCTCTGCTCATGCTCCCATCCCCCTGCCACATTAGGTTAAATCCTCCCCGACAGCACTAGCAAACACTCCCCCAAGGACATTGGTTCTATTCCAGCTCAGGTGCAGACCGTCCTGTTTGTACTGGTCCCACCTCTCCCAGAACTGGTTCCAATGTCCTAGAAATTTGAATCCCTCCCCCTTGCACCATTTTTCAAGCCACATATTCATCTAAAATATCCTCCTATTTCTACTCTGACTAGCACGTGGCACTGGTAGTAATCCAGAGATTATTACCTTTGAGGTCCTACTTTTAAGTTTATCTCCTAGCTCCCTAAATTCACCTTGTAGGACCTCATCCCGTTTTTTACCTATATCGTTGGTGCCAATGTGCACCACGACAACTGGCTGTTCACCCTCCCCCTCCAGAATGTTCTGCAGCCGCTCAGAGACATCCCTGACCCTTGCACCAATAATATAAAGGAGGATAGCAAAAGTTTTTTTAGGTACGTGAAGAGGAAAAAAATAGTCAAGGCAAATGTGGGTCCCTTGAAGACAGAAGCAGGGGAATTTATTATGGGGAACAAAGAAATGGCAGACGAGTTAAACCGTTACTTTGGATCTGTCTTCACTGAGGAAGATACACACAATCTCCCAAATGTTCTAGGGGCCGGAGAACCTAGGGTGATGGAGGAACTGAAGGAAATCCACATTAGGCAGGAAATGGTTTTGGGTAGACTGATGGGACTGAAGGCTGATAAATCCCCAGGGCCTGATGGTCTGCATCCCAGAGTACTTAAGGAGGTGGCTCTAGAAATAGTGGAAGCATTGGAGATCATTTTTCAATGTTCTATAGATTCAGGATCAGTTCCTGTGGATTGGAGGATAGCAAATGTTATCCCACTTTTTAAGAAAGGAGGGAGAGAGAAAACGGGTAATTATAGACCAGTTAGTCTGACATCAGTGGTGGGGAAGATGCTGGAGTCAATTATAAAAGACGAAATTGCTGAGCATTTGGATAGCAGTAACGGGATCATTCCGAGTCAGCATGGATTTACGAAGGGGAAATCATGCTTGACAAATCTACTGGAATTTTTTGAGGATGTAACTAGGAAAATTGACAAGGGAGAGTCAGTGGATGTGGTGTACCTCGACTTTCAGAAAGCCTTCGACAAGGTCTCACATAGGAGATTAGTGGGCAAAATTAGGGCACATGGTATTGGGGGTAGGGTACTGACATGGATAGATAATTGGTTGACAGACAGAAAGCAAAGAGTGGGGATAAATGGGTCCCTTTCGGAATGGCAGGCAGTGACCAGTGGGGTACCGCAAGGTTCGGTGCTGGGACCCCAGCTATTTACGATATACATTAATGACTTAGACGAAGGGATTAAAAGTACCATTAGCAAATTTGCAGATGATACTAAGTTGGGGGGTAGTGTGAATTGTGAGGAAGATGCAATAAGGCTGCAGGGTGATTTGGACAGGTTGTGTGAGTGGGCGGATACATGGCAGATGCAGTTTAATGTAGATAAGTGTGAGGTTATTCACTTTGGAAGTAAGAATAGAAAGGCAGATTATTATCTGAATGGTGTCAAGTTAGGAGGAGGGGGAGTTCAACGAGATCTGGGTGTCCTAGTGCATCAGTCAATGAAAGGAAACATGCAGGTTCAGCAGGCAGTGAAGAAAGCCAATGGAATGTTGGCCTTCGTAACAAGAGGAGTTGAGTATAGGAGCAAAGAGGTCCTTCTACAGTTGTACCGGGCCCTGGTGAGACCGCACCTGGAGTACTGTGTGCAGTTTTGGTCTCCAAATTTGAGGAAGGATATTCTTGCTATGGAGGGCGTGCAGCGTAGGTTCACCAGGTTAATTCCCGGAATGGCGGGACTGTCGTATGTTGAAAGGCTGGAGCGATTGGGCTTGTATACACTGGAATTTAGAAGGATGAGGGGGGATCTTATTGAAACATATAAGATAATTAGGGGATTGGACACATTAGAGGCAGATAACATGTTCCCAATGTTGGGGGAGTCCAGAACAAGGGGCCACAGTTTGAGAATAAGGGGTAGGCCATTTAGAACGGAGATGAGGAAGAACTTTTTCAGTCAGAGGGTGGTGAAGGTGTGGAATTCTCTGCCTCAGAAGGCAGTGGAGGCCAGTTCGTTGGATGCTTTCAAGAGAGAGCTGGATAGAGCTCTTAAGGATAGCGGAGTGAGGGGGTATGGGGAGAAGGCAGGAACGGGGTACTGATTGAGAGTGATCAGCCATGATCGCATTGAATGGCGGTGCTGGCTCGAAGGGCTGAATGGCCTACTCCTGCACCTATTGTCTATTGTCTATTGTCTCGTTTGCGGCCTATCTATTCCCCTTACAATTGAATCCCCTATTACTATAGCCCTTCCACTCTTTTTCCTCCCCTCTTTTGCCGCAGAGCCACCCACGGTGCCAAGAACTTGGCTGCTGCTGCCTTCCCCTGATGAGCCATCTCCCCCAACAGTATCCAAAATGGCATATCTGTTTAGGAGGGAGATGACCGCAGGGGACTCCTGTACTACCTGCCTACTGCTACGCTGGCTAGTGGCCACCCGTTTCCTTTCTGTCCGCTTATCTTTTACCTGCGGTGTGGCCAACTCACTGTACGTGCTATTCACGACCTTCTCAGCATCGTGGATGCTCCAGTATGAGCCCAACTGCAGCTCCAACCGTTCAATGCGGTCTGCCAGGAGCTGCAGCTGGACACACTTCCTGCACACGTAGTCATCAGGGACACCGACAATATCCCTGATCTCCCACATGTTGCAGGATGAGCATTCCACGGGGCCGATCTCACCTGACATGTCTTACCCCCAAATTAAATCAAATCCCTCTTAATCCTTTAAACTGTACCTTTACTGAAAAGCACTGAACCCTTAACTCATTGAACCCTTAACTCACTGAACCCTTAACTCACTGAACCCTTAACTCACTGAACCCTTAACTCACTGAACCCTTAATTCACTGAACCCTTAAGGATAGCGGAGTGAGGGGATATGGGGAGAAGGCAGGAACGGGGTACTGATTGAGAGTGATCAGCCATGATCGCATTGAATGGCGGTGCTGGCTCGAAGGGCTGAATGGCCTCCTCCTGCACCTATTGTCTATTGTCTATTAATTCACTGAACCCTTAACTAAAAGTACGAATAAAATGCAGAAATACAACCCTGGGGTTACGCCCAATCAGCTGCTTCCTCTAGTCCGCTTCCACCAATCAGCGGCTTCCTCCAGACCACTTCTTTTGAATTGTGCAGGAACGTTTTTACACCAACGCTGCACCAACCGCTCCTGGGCCCCGCCCACACGCTGTCCCAACCGCTCCTGGGCTCCGCCATACGCTGCTCCAACCGCTCCTGGGCCCCGCCCACACGCTGCACCAACCGCTCCTGGGCTCCGCCATACGCTGCTCCAACCGCTCCTGGGCCCCGCCCACACGCTGTCCCAACCGCTCCTGGGCTCCGCCATACGCTGCTCCAACCGCTCCTGGGCCCCGCCCACACGCTGTCCCAACCGCTCCTGGGCTCCGCCATACGCTGCTCCAACCGCTCCTGGGCCCCGCCCACACGCTGCTCCAACCGCTCCTGGGCCCCGCCCACACGCTGCTCCAACCGCTCCTGGGCCCCGCGCACACGCTGCACCAACCGCTCCTGGGCCCCGCCCACACGCTGCACCAACCGCTCCTGGGCCCCGCCCACACGCTGTCCCAACCGCTCCTGGGCTCCGCCATACGCTGCTCCAACCGCTCCTGGGCCCCGCCCACACGCTGCTCCAACCGCTCCTGGGCCCCGCCCACACGCTGCTCCAACCGCTCCTGGGCCCCGCCCACACGCTGCTCCAACCGCTCCTGGGCCCCGCGCACACGCTGCTCCAACCGCTCCTGGGCCCCGCCCACACGCTGCACCAACCGCTCCTGGGCCCCGCCCACACGCTGCTCCAACCGCTCCTGGGCCCCGCCCACACGCTGCTCCAACCGCTCCTGGGCCTCTGTGAAAACAAAGCCCCGCGCTCGGTTTTTAAACCTACCGCCCGGACAATAGACAATAGGTGCAGGAGGCTCTTGTTCAGACCTTATCTTTTTTCCTGACTATCGTGTAATGAGGATCTGTGATGCCGTCTGCCAGCCTG
Organism: Rhinoraja longicauda; assembly: GCF_053455715.1. Classification (NCBI taxonomy): domain Eukaryota; kingdom Metazoa; phylum Chordata; class Chondrichthyes; order Rajiformes; family Arhynchobatidae; genus Rhinoraja; species Rhinoraja longicauda. The sequence goes on along the minus strand of NC_135971.1, from coordinate 15,664,410 downwards.
ATTCTCTCCTCACTTACAACTCAATCATCCCCTCTAACATCTTCAAACTTTAAACTCAAAGCTTGTCCCCGACTGATTGCTGAAGATAGACACAAAAGGCTGGAGTAACTCAGCGGGACCGGCAGCATCTCTGGAGAGAAGGAATGGGTGACGTTTCGGGTCGAGACCCTTCTTCAGACTCAATCTTCGGTTTAAACCGGCATCTGCAGTTCCTTCCTACACAGACCGACTGATTACTGTTCACTTCAGCTTTGATGGCAACCGGTATTATGGGAGCAAGACCCCATGGCGCTGATGGCGGCGGCAACCCGAGACCCGCTGTTGCCGCGGCTCCTCATCCCCCTCCTCCACCCTCTCCCCCTCATCCACCTCCCTCTCCGCCGGGCCTGCAGCGGCGGCCCCGACCCCGACCCCGACCGGCAGCGGCTCCACAAGGAGCGGCGGCGGCTGCGGAGATAGGCGGCCATGGAGGCCCGGAGTGGAGGAGGAGAGAGAAATGGAGGGGTGAGGGAGAGAGAGAAATGGAGGGGTGAGGGAGAGGAAGAAGAGGAGGCGAGGGAGAGGAGGGGTGAGGGGAAGCAGAGGGATGAGAGAGAGGTGGAGAAGAAGAGGGGGAGGAGGAGGAGAGGTGAAGGAGAGGAAGAGGGGGGTGAGGAGGGGGTGCAGGGAGAGGGAGAGAATGAGAGGGAGTGGAGGAGAGGGAGTAGAGGAGAAGAAGTGAGGGAGAGGAGGAGAGGGAGAGGTCGAGGAGGAGGGGTGAAGGAGAGGAAGGGGGGGGGGGGGGTGAGAGGGAGGAGGAGCAAGCGGAGGAGGGGTGATTCAGAGGTATCCTCTGTTCAGTAAACGGGGCTTCAACTCCACTCCACGTTGTTGTCCAGCCTCACTTACCCCCTCTGGCAGCTTGTTCCACACACCCACGACCTTCTGTGTGAAAATGTTGTTCCTCTGATTCCGATTAAATCTTGCACCTCTCACCACAAACCTTTGTCCTCTAGTTCTCGATTCCATTGCTCCGGGTAACAGACTGTGCATTCACCCTGTCTATTCGCCGCTTGATCTTATGCACTTCAGCCTCCTGCGCTCCAATTAATAAATCCTTCCCTGCCCAACCTCTCCATTTCGCTCTGACCCTCAAATCCTGGCACCATCTTCGTGAATCCACTCTGCAGTTGTTTCCAGCATTTTATCCTGCCTTACACTGTCCCAAGCGCTACTCTCCGCTTCCGTCTATATTCAGGACAGTTTAATGTGTAACTGACCCCTCCCTGTGGTAGAGAGCGGGGGAACCCTCCATAGTTTCCGCGGGTGGATTTGTCTCCTTCCTTTAAAATGGTCGTAACGATGGTGACCCTCGGGTGCTCTGGTCGGCGCTCCTCTTCCCAGAGGAAGGCAGACATTGATGGTGAAACTCACCAGCGCCTTCAGTGCACCTGCACAACCTTTGGCCGTCTGAGGAGAAGACTGTTTGAAGAACAGGACACAATTCGCAAGTCCTCAATCATTTTGTCACACACCTTCTGTCTTTTCATCTCTGTCCAACCGTCTGACTATCAACTCCCTCTCCCCCCTCAACTGTGTCAACCTATTGCCAGCCAGGCTTTGTCCTGCCCCCTTCCTCCCATCGTTATTCCATCTCCCACCCCCTACAATCAGTCTGAAGAAGGGTCCCGACCCGAAACATCAGCTGTCCATGTTCTCCAGATGTGCTGCTTGACCCACTGACTTACTCCAGCACTTTGTACTTTTTTTTGTAAACCTGCATCTGCAGTTCCTTGTTTCTTCGTCTTCACGTTGAACTTTTGCGTCAGATTTACATTCATTCCTCTAGACGGCGGCGTGCGCAGTGGACATGCGTTTTGAACCAGGAAGTTGCAGAGTTAAATGGCTTCGAAAGACCAGGTCGAGAGTTGGTCCGAGGAGGCAGTTTGTCCCATCTGCCTGGATTTCTTCACTGATCCGGTGTCACTGGAGTGTGGACACTACTTCTGCCGCTCCTGTATCACACAGAGTTGGGACAGGGAGGGGAGAAACTCCTGCCCGGAATGTAGAGAGGTGTTTACAGACCGCACCCTCAGGGTGAGTCGGGCCTTGGCGAGACTGGCTGAGAAAGCTCGAACACTGAGCCTGAATCGGACAGAGAAGGAAAGTAAACTTCACTGCGAGGAACATCAGGAAGAACTGAAGCTGTTTTGTGAAACTGACAAGAAGCTGATCTGTGTGGTTTGTGCAGCTGGGCGGGAACACAAGTCTCACAGCTTCATGCCGGTTAAAGAAGCTGTTGAAAACCACAAGGTAAAAGCAAACCGATTTTGATCGCATCATTGTTTAATTCCGTTTTTATTGTCTAACACTTTTATTCTCCGATTTTCAAACACAACCGCAGGGTCAGGTTAAAGCTTCCATCCAGTCTCTCACAAAAGATAAATCAGAGATCCAGCAAATGGAGCAGCAACAGAAGGAGAAGATTTCTGGAGTTCTGGTAAGGCTTTTAAGTTTCGATTTCCTGATCTTGTGCAGGTTTGATCCCTGTGACGCGTGTAATAACAGGGCAGCGCAGTGACACAAGTAGTGCTGCTGTCTCCTAGTTCTGGTGACCGGGTTCGATCCTGACCTCGGGTGCTGCATAGAAAATAGGTGCAGGAGTAGGCCGTTCGGCCCTTCGAGCCAGCACCGTCATTCAATATGATCATGGCCTACCCTTTATTCTTAAACTATAACCCCTGGTTCTGGACTCCCCCAACATCGGTAAATTTTTTCCTGCATCTAGCCTCTCCAATCCCTAAAGAATTTTACATGTTTCTATAAGATCCTATCTCATCTTTCTAAATTCCAGTGAATACGAGCCCAGTCGAGCCATTCAGAATCAGTCTGAAGAGGGTCTCGACCCAAAACGTCACCCATTCCCTCTCTCCTAGATGCTGCCTGACCTGCTGAGTTACTCCAGCATTTGTGATACATTCTTTCATCATATGTCAGTCCTGCCATCCCGGTAATTAACCTGATGAACCTACACTGCACTCCCACAATAGCAAGAATGTCCTTCCTTAAATTAGGAGATCAAAAGAGCACACAATTTTCCAGGTGTGGTCTCAACAGGACCCTGCACAACTGCAGTAGGACCTCCTTGCTCCTAAACTCCAATCCTCTCACAATGAAGGCCAACATGCCATTAGCTTTCTTCACTGCCTGCTGTACGTGCATGCTTACTTTCATAGACTGGTGTACAAAGACACCCAGGTCTCATTGCACCTCCACTTTTCCTAATCTGACACCATTCAGATAATAATCTGCCTTCTTGTTCTTGCCACCAAAGTGGATAACGTCACATTTATTCACATTTTACTGCATCTGCCCACTCACCCAACCTGTCCAACTCACCCTGCAGTCTCACAGCATCCTCCTCGCAGCTCACACTGCCGCCCAGCTTTGTGGCATCCGCAAACTTGGAGATGTTACATTTAATTCCCTCGTCTAAATCGTTATATATTGTAAATAACTGCGGTCCCAGCAATGAGCCTTGCGGCACCCCACTAGGGGGTGGTGGACGGATAAATGGGAATTAATGGGCACTTGAAAAGGAATAGGCAGCTGGGAATTGCATTAGGGGTAGAGGGTTGATGGGTTATCAGATTACCCTCACAACACTTCAGAAGCATTTAGACAAACTATTGAATTGCCAAAGCAAATAAAAATGCATGGGACAAATGTCACCGTCAACCTCTGAGGGAAACACAATCAGTGACATTACATATTGATCTTCACCTTTCATTTGACAGGAACAGTCACACAACCTTCAGTCCAAGATCGCATCCCAGTTTGCTGAACTGCACCAGATTCTCACTGAGAAAGAGCAGCGTATACAGGCAGATATCCGGGAGGAAGAGAAGAGGATTCTGAATAGAATGAAGAAAAATCTTGGAGAGATCGAAGAGAATTTAAAATCTATTCAGGAGGAACTCTCTAAGTTGCAGCAGCAGATGGATCAAAAGGACAGTGTGGTGTTTCTGAAGGTGAGGGGTTACACCACAGTCTGGCGAAGTGAAAGTGCAGTCACAAAATGGAGGGGGATATTTCAGAAGAATACATGCTGCATTTACCAGTAATTCAGAACTGGGTAAATGTTTCATCTTTTCCAGCTGTTGTTCCCAAACTAATTGGCCTCCCGCATAATCTATGGGATCTCAGGACTGCCTCGCCTGAATGTAGAGAGGTGTTTGTATTCTGTGGAGTTGAGAACTACGACGGGTGATCCTATATCTGATCCCAAGGGCCACGAATGAGCAGAGGACAGTAAATCTCTGGGATTTTCCAACCAAGAGACTCTGAGAGGTTTAACCTGTTAGACGTATTTATACCAGAGGAAGATACATTTTTGAAAATTCGGGGAACTGAAATCAAAGGGAATGGGACAAGTCAGAGGAGTTCGTTCCTGGGCTAGATCAGCCATGACCACATTGTGGGGATTAACATTGAAATCTAGAATGTGGCGCACACAGCAGATTGAACATCTATATCCGGTTCCCATCAGCAGTGGGTGGTCACCTTGGGGGAATTTGCTCTGTTTGTTTTACCCACCTTTGTTCACCATAGAATGACATCCTATTCTACATCATAGACAGGCCATTCGGCCCATCCTATCCAGCCAAGATTTCTGCTCCACTCAACATCCCTCCCATCTACTCACCACACCCGGTAACAATACCCCGAATTCCAGGAGTGCTCGCGTGTTTATCCCGCTTGCCCTTAAATGTATCTCTGCTGTTGTCTTCATTCCCTCCAATGCAAGTGAGGTCCATGTTCTCATGACTGCATTCCTTTCGGTATTTGTTGAAGACCAGGTTACATTTCAGCTTTGATTTTTGCTCTCCCATCGATTAGAGATATTATTTCATCCTCACCCATTTAAATCCACCGATAAATTAAATCCTATCTCATCATTCCTGACATTTTCTCCAGATAAAATCCCACGACCTGCCCAGTCTTTACATTGAGCTCCATCCTCTCAGTCATGGCATCATTCTCATGAACATTCCTTGTGCTTTTCCCCATCGTTCTACGTCTCGACGGTAATGTCCACTTTCTATCTGCATGGCAGCGGAGATAAGAGTTGGGAAATGGAAATTATCAGAGGGTTGTAGAAATGTGGAGAAATTCCCGCTGTCGGGATGAGGACGGTCCATCTCAGTCAATTGAGATTTGTGTTTTATTTCTTTCAGGGGGAAGCTGGTCGCAAGCGAAGGTAGGACATGCTCTTGACGGAAACATTGTAAGTTTTCGTGGAACAGTTCAAAACATTTCTAATGCTGTTGATAACCGGCTGTTAAATATTCGCAGGGTTCGTGATGAAGCCAAACCACTGTCGGTGGTAGAGGAGGCCTTGCCGATTGAAAAGTTTCATTGCCCTGTTTCATTCAACACAACATTTAAAGACACATCTGATGACTTCAAGCAAGGTAAAGCTTATACCTTTTCCATTGTTCTTGTTTCTGACATCTTGAAGTAAGATGTGTACGAAAGAACTGCAGTTGCTGGTTTAAATCGAAAGTAGACACAAAATGCTGGAGTGACTCAGCGGGACAGGCAGCATCTCAGTCGAGAAGGAATGGGTGATGTTTCAGGTCTGGACCCTTCTTCAGTCTGAAGAAGGGTCTCGACCTGAAACGTCACCCATTCCTTCTCTCCAGAGCTGCTCCTGTTGTAGTCCGTGGCCTATTAGAAAAAACAGGCAGACAACCGAATTCGTTTAACCTCTTTATTCTACTCACCCAGGTGGGAGAGAGTCTAGAAACCGAAGCGTTTAGAAACGCTTAGGAAGCCAGTGTAGTCTCTCTCCCCGAATGCTAACAATTACACACATTTTATACCCGTAATACATGTGCCAGTACATTTCCGTTGCTACCTTATATGGCAAGTTTTACAATGTCCTATAAATCTTTATGTGCCCTTTAGGACCCCCATGTCCTCCGTGTCCTGTGTGACCTACATGTCCTCGGTATTCCCAGGACCAAAGAGCAGGCTATATGGCCAAATGTTCCCCTTAACCATCAAAGGATGGTTAACCATCAAAGCCTTAAAGCCAGTTGCCCATATCAAAGGATACACTTAGCCATAAACTGCGCTTCCATGCTGACAACAGGATGTCCTGGCAACATAATCGAGCCGGAGCTTTCACACCCCTTTTACACCCCTGCAATAAAACCCACATGGCTACATTCGTAATGTGAGCCCTTACATTCCCCTCTTTGATTATGCTATAATCACTATAATTATGCTATAATTATTCTATAGTCTTTTAAAGTGGCCGATTGACAATAGACAATAGGTGCAGGAGTAGGCCATTCAGCCCTTCGAGCCAGCACCGCCATTCAATGCGATCATGGCTGATCACTCTCAATCAGTACCTCGTTCCTGCCTTCTCCCCATACCCCCTCACTCCGCTATCCTTAAGAGCTCTATCCAGCTCTCTCTTGAAAGCATCCAACGAACTGGCCTCCACTGCCTTCTGAGGCAGAGAATTCCACACCTTCACCACTCTCTGACTGCAAAAGTTCTTCCTCATCTCCGTTCTAAATGGCCTACCCCTTATTCTTAAACTGCGGCCCCTTGTTCTGGACTCCCCCAACATTGGGAACATGTTTCCTGCCTCTAATGTGTCCAATCCCCTAATTATCTTATATGTTTCAATAAGATCCCCCCTCATCCTTCTAAATTCCAGTGTATACAAGCCTAATTGCTCCAGCCTTTCAACATACGACAGTCCCGCCATTCCGGGAATTAACTTAATGAACCTACGCTGCACGCCCTCAATAGCAAGAATATCCTTCCTCAAATTTGGAGACCAAAACTGCACACAGTACTCCAGGTGCGGTCTCACCAGGGCCCGGTACAACTGTAGAAGGACCTCTTTGCTCCTATACTCAACTCCTCTTGTTATGAAGGCCAACATTCCATTGGCTTTCTTCACTGCCTGCTGTACCTGCATGATTCCTTTCAGTGACTGATGCACTAGGACACCCAGATCTCGTTGAACATCCCCTCTTCCTAACTTGACACCATTCAGATAATAATCTGCCTTTCTATTCTTACTTCCAAAGTGAATAACCTCACACTTATCTTCATTAAACTGCATCTGCCATGTATCCGCCCACTCACACAACCTGTCCAAGTCACCCTGCAGCCTTATTGCATCTTCCTCACAATTCACACTACCCCCCTGCTTAGTATCATCTGCAAATTTGCTAATGGTACTTTTAATCCCTTCACCTAAGTCATTAATGAATATCGTAAATAGCTGGGGTCCCAGCATCGAACCTTGCGGTACCCCACTGGTCACTGCCTGCCATTCCGAAAGGGACCCATTTATCCCCACTCTTTGCTTTCTGTCTGTCAACCAATTTTCTATCCATGTCAGTACCCTACCCCCAATACCATGTGCTCTAATTTTGCCCACTAATCTCCTATGTGGGACCTTGTCGAAGGCTTTCTGAAAGTCGAGGTACACCACATCCACTGACTCTCCCCTGTCAATTTTCCGAGTTACATCCTCAAAAAATTCCAATTCCAGTAGATTTGTCAAGCATGAATTCCCCTTCGTAAATCCATGCTGACTCGGAATGATCCTGTTACTGCTATCCAAATGCTCAGCAATTTCGTCTTTTATAATTGACTCCAGCATCTTCCCCACCACTGATGTCAGACTAACTGGTCTATAATTACCCGTTTTCTCTCCCTCCTTTCTTAAAAAGTGGGATAACATTTGCTATCCTCCAATCCACAGGAACTGATCCTGAATCTATAGAACATTGAAAAATGATCTCCAATGCTTCCACTATTTCCAGAGCCACCTCCTTAAGTACCCTGGGATGCAGACCATCAGGCCCTGGGGATTTATCAGCCTTCAGTCCCATCAGTCTACCCAAAACCATTTCCTGCCTAATGTGGATTTCCTTCAGTTCCTCCATCACCCTAGGTTCTCCGGCCCCTAGAACATTTGGGAGATTGTGTGTATCTTCCTCAGTGAAGACAGATCCAAAGTAACGGTTTAACTCGTCTGCCATTTCTTTGTTCCCCATAATAAATTCCCCTGCTTCTGTCTTCAAGGGACCCACATTTGCCTTGACTATTTTTTTCCTCTTCACGTACCTAAAAAAACTTTTGCTATCCTCCTTTATATTATTGGCTAGTTTACCCTCGTACCTCATCTTTTCTCCCCGTATTGCCTTTTTAGTTAACTTTTGTTCCTCTTTAAAAGAGTCCCAATCCTCTGTCTTCCCACTCTTCTTTGCTATGTTATACTTCCTCTCCTTAATTTTTATGCTGTCCTTGACTTCCCTTGTCAGCCACAGGTGTCTCTTACTCCCCTTAGAGTCTTTCCGCCTCTTTGGGATAAATTGATCCTGCAACCTCTGCATTATTCCCAGGAATACCTGCCATTGCTGTTCTACCGTCTTCCCTGCTAGGGCCTCCTTCCAGTCAATTTTGGCCAGCTCCTGCCTCATGCCTCTGTAATCCCCTTTGCTATACTGTAATACTGACAAGGTCCCAGCACCGAGCCTTGCGGTACTCCACTAGTTACCTCCTGCCATTCTGAAAGGGACGCATTTATCCCCACTCTTTCTGTCTGTCAACCAATTTTCTATCCATGTCAGTACCCTACCTCCAATACCATGAGCTCTAATTTTGCCCACTAATCTCCTATGTGGAACCTTGTCAAAGGCTTTCTGAAAGTCAAGGTGCACCACATCCACCGGCTCTCCCCTGTCAATTTTCCTGGTTACATCCTCAAAGAATCCCAGAAGATTAGTCAAGCATGATTTCCCCCTCGTAAATCCATGCTGACTCGGAACAATCCTGTTACTACTATCCAAATGCTCCGCAATTTTGTCTTTTATAATTGACTCCAGCATCTTCCCCACCACTGATGTCAGACTAACTGGTCTATAATATCCCGTTTTTTCTCTCCCTCCTTTCTTAAAAAGTGGGACAACATTAGCTAACCTCCAATCCACAGGAACTGATCCTGAATCTATAGATCATTGGAAAATGATCACCAATGCGTCCACAATTTCTAGCGCCACCTCCTTAAGTACTCTGGAATGCAGACCATCAGGCTACCCAACACCATTTCCTGCCTAATGTGGATTTCCTTCAGTTCCTCCATCACCCTAGGATCTCTGCCCACTAGAACATCTGGGAGATTGCTTGTACGCTCCTTAGTGAAGACAGATCCAAAGTACCGGTTCAACTCGTCTGCCATTTCCTTGTTTCCCATAATAAATTCTCCCGCTTCTGTCTTCAAGGGACCCACATTTGCCTTGACTATTTTTTTCCTCTTTACATACCTAAAAAAGCTTTTACTATCCTCCTTTATATTATTGGCTAGTTTACCCTCGTACCTCATCTTTTCTCCACGTTTTGCCTTCTTAGTCATCTTCTGTTGCTCTTTAAAAGAGTCCCAATCCTCTGGCTTCCCACTCTTCTTTGCTTTGTTGTACTTCTGCTCTTTTATTTTTATGCTGTCCTTGACTTCCCTTGTCAGCCACGGGTGTCTCTTACTCCCCTTGGAATCTTTCCTCCTCTTTGGGATAAAATGGATGGAGTTGAGGGGGGAGGTAAAGGGACCGGTGTTGCATCTCCTGCGGTTGCAGGGGAATGTGCCCGGGGATGGGGTGGTTTGGGCAGGAAGGGACGAAAGGTCAGAGCCTCAGAATTAAAGGATGTTCCGTTGGGAAGGAGATGAGGGGAAATGCTTTTAATCAGAGGGTGTTGAATTTGTGGAATTCATTGCCACAGAAGGCTGTGGAGGCCAAGTCGGTGGATATTTTTAAGGCAGAGATAGCTGGATTCTTGATTAGTATGGATGTCAGAGGTTATGGGGAGAAGACAGGAGAATGGGGTTAGGAGGGAGAGATAGATCAGCCATGATTGAACGGTGGAGTAGAATTGAAGGGCCGAATGGCCTAATTCTAATACTTTCATTGATGACATTATGACCTGATGACTGTCCAACTTCACCCGATAACCCAGACCTTCAGACCTGATGAAGTTGTTGTAAACCCTTTTGCACCCATTCCAATTGAATAACAAACCCACCCTTCCCTTTGTCTCACCCTCCACTCAAAAAACACAGGAGCAGGTCATCTGGCCCCTCGTGTCTACCCCCACTCACTGTGATCATGACGACCCCACTACGCACCTCTACCTCCTCTTTAACAACCTCAAATTACTGCTAACCTCAATATCAACCTGCTCCGATCTGCCTCCACATCTGAATAACCCGCTTCATTCCTCCATCCCGACCGCAATTTCACAATCCTCCTCACTCTCCGCACTCGTCCTCCCCGTCCACCCTCCCCCACCTCACGAAATTCCCCTCTCCATCCCCGGATAAAAACTCCGGGAGAGATGTCTGTTGTCCACCCGATGTGGTCGGGGTGAAACCCCGGGCAGGGTTTCAGTTGTCCGCCCGCCTGTGCCTGAGGCTGAGCGGCCTCTCCCCCGGTCCCGGGGCCGCGCTGCCCGAGTCTCCCCCCGACCCCCGGGGACTCTCTGATTCTCTGCTTCTCCCCCCAGTCTCCGTCACCCTGGATGTGGAAACAGCGGCTCCGGGGCTCGAGGTGTCTGAGGATCGGAAGAGGGTGAGATGGACCGGGACCGGGAGGAGTCTCCCTGACACCGGGAAGAGGTTTACAGGCAGTGCGTGTGTGCTGGGATCGGAGGGATTCACATCGGGGAGACATTACTGGGAGGTGGAGGTGGCGGGGAGTCGGGGCTGGAGTCTGGGAGTCGCCGCAGAGTCTGTGGAGAGGAAGAGACGGGTCACACCGACCCCGGAGACTGGAGTCTGGAGCATCAGGCGGGTGGGTGGCGGGTTTGATGCACTCACCTCCCCTCCATCCCGTCTCCCCGCCCGTCCCATCCCCGGGAGGGTGGGAGTTTATCTCAGTTACGAGTCCGGGACAGTTTCATTTTACGACGCGGACACCAAGTCCCATCTCCACACCTTCACTGGGAATAAATTCACGGGGAAACTTTATCCTTTCTTCGGGGAATATTGGGATGGAAACTGGCTGAGGATCTACTCCGGTTCCGCACCGGGTGTGTAAAAGTGTCGGGTCTCGGGACCGGCGTCAGGAGCGGGGCTCAGGGGCTGTGGGGCAGAAACCCGGTGGACAACAGGTCGGCGCTGAACGGCTCCCATTTAATCCCCAAATTCGGCGTCGTAAAACCCCAGTGAGCGCGGAAATAAAACCAGGGGGAATGTAAATGTGGGAAGAGAGAAATAAACAGCAAGTGGAATCAGAGCTGTCGATCCGTTCATTTCAACTCGTTAACTGCGTCACTTCTTTGTCCCGCCACTAGATGGCAGCAACGCCACGCGGTGCGACCACAGACCAGCTGTAACTTTGAGAATTAACTTTGACAATTGCAGAAACAGCGGGAATCTGATTTAATAAGTGACTTTTGTCACCTGTTACCACACCTGCGGCCCAAACCACATGCATGGCTTAAAATGGGGAACATAATCGAGCTGGAGCTTTTGCACCTTTTTTACACCCCTGCAATAAAACCCACATGGCTACGCTGAATTTGAGCCCTGACATCCCCTCTTTGATTATACTATAATCACAGTCTTTTAAAGTGGTTGATTGACAAATATTTGGCATATACATGGACCAAAGCAATAACAGATTAACAGAATCACAACAATTAACGCAATGATACTGCCATAATGGAGAATCAGCCCCCACAATTATCCTAAACCAAACCAATCCCATCCTGAAGCATTAATTCGATCTTGGGCTAAATCTGCCCCTATTTTCTTAGTCAAGTCAAGTCAATTTTATTTGTATAACACATCTAAAAACAACCCACATTGACCAAAGCGCTGTACATCAGTTCAGGTACTAAGAACAAACATACAATGGCACACAAACATAACAGCACATACATAAACAGTTCACAGCGCCCCCTCAGAGGGCTCAAACGCTAAATGCTCTTTCTATAACCTCCTTCACATGCCCCGCGATATTGGTGATATTAGAGGATACATCTGGTACAAATGTACAACATTCTTGCCCTATCATAGCACAGGTACCCCCTCTCTCGGCTAGCAGGAAATCTAGAGCCATACGATTCTGGAGAGCGACAAGACGCAGGGCCATCATTTCAGTTGTTAACTGGCCTATTTGTTCCTGAGTCTCGTACAGTCCATCAGCGGTACAATTTGCTAATTGTTCCAGGGCACTAGCTAAGTTTCAAATTTCAGTTCCCGCCCGAGCGGTTCCCCATCTCGGGAATATTAGCCACCAAAACCCCTCAAACTCCGATACAGCTCGTTTAGAGCTCTGGATGCTGTAGAAGATGATTTATGATTCGTAAATGTGGGATTACAAAAGCTAGATAACAGCACCCTGTCCAGGTCTCATAAGACCCCTGATCATACCGTGGCGAAAGTCCTGGTGACCAGACATATGCTCAGCTCCCACATATTAAGTAAGTCCCATTAAGAGGTCTTGGGGGAACTGCAGTACTGATATGGGTGCATGTGCTGAATCCCACAGACAGGCTAACTTCATTTGGTTTAGATCCCATTCTACAGAAACAAGTTGTATTGGTGTTTCTGGAGAGTCATGAGGAGAATTAACTTGTATCCGGGGCCAATTCTCCTGTGTTTGATTAAGATAGGGTCTCAAGGACCACCCATTAAAACATTGAAATCCACAGTCATCTGGTCGGTTATCATAATCCGTACACCAATTATTGGGGCCAGGGCTCTGTGAGTGATTCAAAAAGAACCGGGCAGACCTGGTGTTCTAAAGCACCAGCTCACCCTCCGAGCAAATGGTTATCGCTCTCAATACTAGGCAGTAAATAAGTCAATAATAAAGCGTGCACGGAATAGGAGTAAGGAAAGGTGTTATCCATAAAATAGTTCACCATGAAGTTGCTACGCCTGATTAAAAGTTTTGTCAACTTGTAACATGAATTTTAAAATATCTGGACTGAAAGACAAAAAAAAAATTCCCATGTAACCTCCAATTTTTCCCAGTCTATTCTTCCCCTCATCTCCTCTCGTAGGGACGACTGATGTAACCCTCGAGTTCGTCTAGATCGACCCTGATACGGCTGCTGCTTCTTACATGGAAAACTAAATTCATCTGTCAGGCATTGGAAATTAAACTGGCACAAAGCATGTCCACAGGGTACAACCCAATAGGCTTGGTCTCTCAATTGTTTAGCTCTGGTCTTATTAAACCATTAAACTATCCTGAGCAGGGTCCTATTCTTTCTGCCTTCCAGGGTATTGTGCCTTTGTCTCCTCTGCACATCATCTGATCGTCTTTACATAAATGTCATGGAGTAAATACAGATTGACCACAATACCATATAATTCTTGAGTGCACTTCCCCTAATAGCAGGAGTAACAATAGCAAAATAGCAACATCAATAGCAAAATCAATCCATCAGCTAAACACATCAACAATAACTAAGCAATACTTATAACTATGTACACGTGGCAATTCAATAAAATCAATTTGTAAACCCCAATGTATTTTGGGGTGATACCATGTAGCATTTATTACATCCAACATTCCCCTCTTACCAGCATAGGTAAGAGAGTGCACATAATGCAACAAAACAGGTAAAAGCGCGTTAGGGACACAAACTTTGCCAGAGGCAGTAACCCAAAGCGAGTTAGATTCGCGAGGGGAACACCCATCCTGGCTCCACTGGTGTCTCTCAGCCTCGGGGGCGTCCCCCTGAAGCTGGCAGAATTCCGAAACACTGGGCATAGCGATAGTTGCAGAAAACTGCTGTTGTTCCCTGAAGAAACTAAAATGGTAGGGGTCAGGGCTTCTGTGCGTACCAATGTGTCAGTCAATGCATTCCTGAAAGAAATGGGATCCTTGACAGATGTATGCGAATTACATTTAATGACAGCCAAGATTTTCGGGAGTGTTAAACTCGCTAGTAGATTTCGGACAAACAGGGCATTTTTAATAGGAGTGCCTGCTGCAGTCAAAAAGCCCCTGTGCTGCCACGGGGTACCAAAATCATGTGCAACCCCAAAAGCATATTGTGAGTCGGTGTAAATATTAGCACATTGGTCAGCGCAAAGGTGGCAGGCCCGTGTGAGAGCAAATAATTCAACCTGCTCGGCAGCATGAGGTGTACTGAAAAAAGCTAGGGTGGGCAGTATCCTCAATCTCTAGCGCCGATCGTGCGGATTCTTGTCCGTGGCGCAACCTAACCCTTTCACCAACGGTTGTCTGGGACCTATCCATATTCCCTGATGCTGCCTCATAATTGGGGGGGTAGTCCCGAATATCCTGGCGGGAGGGTAGAACCGGGACTGGCACCACCGCAGCCGGTGGCTCTGCCTGTGGGGCTGTGGGGATCGGACACGTCCAGGGTTCCTCGGATTCCTGATGACCTAATATAGCCGCTATGCCTTCCAGTGGTTCGGACTCTGACTTTTGTTGTTGTTGGGCGGGATATATCCCTTTGGTACCGGGTTTAAATTCATCTCGAGCTCGGGTATCACGGTCAAGTCTTAGATCATACACCTTACATTCCGCTTGCAAAATATCGCTTGTTTTCGGTATTCCCAACCTATCACACACTGATATCCCTCTACTACTTGCATTTTCCCTCCAACTTCGCTCCCTCGACTCCTGATGGCGCTTCTGCACCCCCTCTTTGATAGTCTCTACATTCCATGTACCCCCTACTGGCCAGGCCTCGTTTCCCAATCTTTTCATTAACGAAGCAAATAAATAAATAACACATGTGTTGTACCGGGGCACCGCCATCACTCTTATCCAAAGACTGTCCCATATGTCTGATTGCCAATTACCCGAAAATATGTTACCAATAAATACTACCAATAAATATTACCAATAAATATTAATTGCACCCAGACCAAGACAATGACAACAAGAGTGACCGCCCCTTACCTTCCAAATCCGGAACCTTATCCTTATCCTTATCCTTGTCCTTATCGGTTCGTCCGTGAATCTCAGTTGAACACGAAATCAACCCCAAACGAGGGACTTCAGTGTCTGAAAAACGTCAACGTCCGGGGTCTCGAACAACGGTCGAGAAGTGCACTCTGTCCCCTTCGGACGTGTTTCAGCCACCGATGACGCTTAGTCGTTCGTGGTTGACGGTGCCAAAGAGATCCTGCCGACTACGCCAAATGTTGCAGTCTGTGGCCTATTAGAAAAAACAACCAAATTCGTTTAACCTCTTTATTCTACTCACCCAGGTGGGAGAGAGTCTAGAAACCGAAGCGTTTAGAAACGCTAAGGAAGCCAGTGTAGTCTCTCTCTCCGAATGCTAACAATTACACATATTTATACCCGAAATACATGTGTCAGTACATTTCCTGTTGCTACCTTATATGGCAAGTTTTACAATGTCCTGTAAATCTTTATGTGTCTTTCGGGACCTCCGTGTCCGTTGTGTCCATCGTGACCTCTTCTTTCTTGGGAACAAAGGGCAGTCCATACGGCAAGTTGTTCTTCTTAACACTTCAAAGGATGGCTAACCATCAAAGCCTTAAAGCCAGTTGCCCATATCAAAGGATACCCTTAGCCATAAACAGGATGTCCTGGCAACATAATCGAGCTGGAGCTTTTACACCTTTTTTACACCCCTGCAATAAAACCCACATGGCTACGCTGAATTTGAGCCCTTACAGGGGTCCCTCATGATCTTGCTTGCTCTGGATCTGCACCTCGTGATGTATGGGTCCTGCAGGGGGACGAGTGTAGTTCCCATGGTGCGTTCTGCCGAACGCACTACTCTCTGCAGGGCCATCCTGTCCTGGGCAGAGCTGTTCCCAAACCAGACTGTAATGTTGCCGGACAGGATGCTCTCTACAGCCCCAGAGTAGAAGCAATGAAGGATCCCCAGAGACACTCTGAATTTCCTCAGCTGTCTAACGTGGTAAAGGCGTTCCTTTGCCTTACCCACCAGTGCGGCAATGTGCGTTGCCCACGTCAGATCCTCTGTAATGTGGACTCCCAAGTATTTAAAACTGCTCACCCTATCCACAGTAGACCCATTTATCTCCAGTGGCGTGTACGTCCTTGGATGTTTAGCCCTTCTAAAGTCCACAATCAGCTCCTTAGTTTTAGTGACATTCAAGAGGAGGCTATTGTCCTGACACCAGAGTGCCAGATCAGCCACCTCCTCCCGGTAGGCCTTCTCATCATTGTCGGAGATCCGGCCCACCACCACAGTGTCATCAGCAAACTTGATGATGGAGTTTGAGCTGAACCTGGCCCCACAATCATGTGTGTACAGGGAGTACAGTAGGGGGCTAAGGACGCAACCATGGGGGGATCCTATGTTCAGACTGAGGGAGCTAGATGTGTGTTCCCCCATCCTGACCACTTGGGGCCTGGCGGTGAGAAAATCCAGGACCCAGGCACACAGAGGGGTGCTAATCCCCAGTTCCAGCAGCTTCTCAGCCAGTCTGCTGGGGACTACTGTGTTAAAAGCTGAACTAAAGTCAATGAACAGCATCATCACATAGCCCCCCTGGCTGTCCAGATGAGAGAGAGCGGTGTGCAGAACCTGGGAGACCGCATCATCCGTGGACCTGTTCGGACGGTATGCGAACTGTAGTGCGTCCATGTTGCGAGGACGATGAATGGTCTTTCCATTCGGATTTTCAGGATCTGTGTTTTTTTTTAACTTCATCCAGTTGATTGGGTGATTGGAATGTGAGACTGAGCATATACTGCCAACAAAAAACAGAAAACGTCCGCATTCAGCAGCTTGGGCAGTATACTATGGGCACAGCGCCTTGGGGTTTAAATATAGCACTATATCCACAGTGCTATGGGTCACAGACTGCTCAGGAAATTTACGTTTACCAAGGGTGACCATCCCTGTGGGGTGCTGGGGGAATGAGATGCTGACGTTCAGGTGAATTGTTAAACTCCAGTGACATCCGCTCCATTGGATGGACTTAGTTTCGTATAGTTTAGTTAAATTTCAGAGGTGCAGATCGGAAACAGGCCCTTCAGCCCACCTAGTCCGTGCTGAACCATCAACACTATGACCATTACCATCAACACTATCATACACAATGGGGACGTTTTAAATTTCTTAACGGAGCCAATTAACCTACAAATCTGCACGTCTTGAAATGTGGGTGGAAACCAGATCACCTGGAGGAAACCCATGCGGTCACACTGAGAACGTACAAACTCTGTGCAGACGGCACCCGTAGTCAGGATTGAACCCTGACGCTGTATATCTAAAGTTTAAAAGACAGTTGGACAGGAACATGGATAGGAAAGGTTCAGAGGGTCGTGGACCAAATGTGGGGCAGGTAGGACTAGTGTAGATGGGGCATGTTCGTTAAGTTGGGCTGTTGGGCCCGTTTCCACACTGTATGACTTAATTGGTGCATCAGGCTTATCATGTCATATCATATATATACAGCCGGAAACAGGCCATTCGGCCCACCAAGTCCGTGCCGCCCAGTGATCCCCGCACATTAACACTATCCTACACCCACTAGGGACAATTTTTACATTTACCCAGCCAATTAACCTACATACCTGTACGTCTTTGGAGTGTGGGAGGAAACCGAAGATCTCGGAGAAAACCCACGCAGGTCACGGGGAGAACGTACAAACTCCTTACAGTGCAGCACCCGTAGTCAGGATCGAACCTGAGTCTCCGGCGCTGTATTCGCTGTAAAGCAGCAACTCTACCGCTGCGCTACCGTGCCGCCCTTGAATAATTGAATATTTGAATAATTGAATAGGCAGCATCACCGGAGAACCTCAATAGGTGACATTTCGGATTGAGTCCGAAACGTCGCCTATCCATGTTCTCCAGAGATGCTGCTTGATGAGCGTTTGACTGCACTGGGTCTGTGCTCGCTGGAGTTTAGAAGAATGCGGGGGGACCTAATCAAAACGTAGTAAATAATGAAAGGCTTGGATATAGTGGAGATAATGTTTCCACCAGTGGGAGAGTCTAGGTCTAGAGGTCATAGCCTCAGAATTGAAGAATGTTCTTTTAGGAAGGAGATGGGCAGGATTTTCATTTTGCCAGACGGTAGTGAGTCTGTGGAATTCTTTGGCACAGATGGCTGTGGAGGCCATCAGTGGATGTTTTTACGGCAGTAATAGATAGTCTTGATTATTTCGGGTATCAGAGGTTATGGGGAGAAGGGAGGAGAATGGGGTTAGGAGGGAGAGATAGATCAGCCATAGTTGAATGGCGGAGTAGACAATAGGCCGAATGGTGGGGCAGCGGTAGAGTTGCTGCCTTACAGCGAATGCAGCGCCGGAGACTCAGGTTTGATCCTGACTACGGGTGCTGTACTGTACGGAGTTTGTACATTCTCCCAGTGACCTGCGTGGGTTTTCTCCGAGATCTTCGGTTTCCCCCCACACTCCGAAGACGTACGGGTTTGTAGGTTAATTGGCTGGGCAAATGTAAAAATTGTTCCTAGTGGGTGGAAGAATAATGTTAACGTGCTGCGTGGAGCCGGTGGGCAGAAGGGCCTGTTTCTGCGCTGTATCTCTAAATCTAAATGTCCCAATTCTGCTCCTATCACTTGTGACCCGCTGAGTTACTCCAGCACTTTGTGTCCTTTTGAACATAATATTCTCGAGTGCAGCCTCACCAATGAGTTGGACAAAGTGAGTGCTGTGGTCTTTGCAGATGGGACACTGAAACATGTGAAGCTCCCACTGTCAGTCCAGGCGTAGATTGGGTGACCAAGTCAAGGGCTCCCAGGAGATTTTTTAATGAATGAACACGTTTAAACACGGCTGTTTGTCTATCCCTTTTCACTGAACAGAATGATTTAGAAATAAACACAACTGTTTTGTTGAATGGCACTGTGGATAACTTCCTGGAACTTCACTTCTGTAACTTATGTTCATCCCCATGACCAAAGCTTCAAAGAGTTGCCAATCTTTGAAGCCGGGATGAGGCTGGGGGAGCGGGGACCCTTGTCACGTGCGGAGGGCGGGACAATGGGAGCGCCCTGCGTTATGTCACTCTGCTGTCACATGCCGTGGGGAAAAGGGGTGTGGACGGAGTCCGCTGTCACGTGTCGGGGGCGTGTTGAATGTGATCTAGTGTCATGTGTCAGGGGCGGGAGAATGGAGATCTGGTGTCACGTGTCGGGGGCGGGAGAATGGAAATCTGGTCTCACGTGTCGGGGGCGGGTTGAATGGGATCTAGTGTCACGTGTCAGGGGCGGGAGAATGGAGATCTGGTATCACGTGTCGGGGGCATGCGAATGGGGTCTGGTGTCACGTGTCGGGGGCAGGGGAATGGGGTCTGGTGTCACGTGTCGGGGGCAGGAGAATGGGGTCTGGTGTCACTTGTCGGGGGCGGGTGAAATGGGGTCTGGTGTCACTTATCGGGGCGGGTGAATGGGGTCTGGTGTGACGTGTCGGGGGCGGGGAATGGGATCTGGTGTCACGTGTCGGGGGAGGGGAATGGGGTCTGGTGTCACGTGTCTGGGCGGGTGAATCGCGATCTTGTGTCTCGTGTCGGGGGCGACGGGGCGGAATAGCGGCGCCGGCCAGTGACGTGTGGTTGGGCGCGCGGGCGGGCCGGCGCTGGAGCAGGAAGCGGGGAGTGGGGGTGAGTAACCATGGCGACCGGAGGAGGGGGAGAGGGGGGCAACGGCGGGGCCCGTTTCCATGGAGACGCGGCCTGGTCCCAACCTGGACAGGGAAGAGGGAGGAAAAAGGGGAAGGGCGGGTTATGGGGGAGGGGGGTGTTTGGGGAGGAGAAGTGACGGGAAAAATGAGGAGGGGGGGTGAGGGGTGGGAGGGGAGGAGGGGTGGGAAAGGAGGGCAGGCAGAAGAGGAGAGGTTGAGGGGAGGGGGACAAGGTGGGATACATAGATAAATAGACAATAGCTGCAGGAGGAGGCCATTCGGCCCTTCGAGCCAGGACCGCCATTCAATGTGGGCATGGCTGATGATCCACAATCAGTGCCCTGTTCCTGCCTTCTCCCCATATCCCTTGGTTCCGCTGGCCCCTAGAGCTCTATCTAACTCTCTCTTGAACATATCTGGTGAATCCACAGATTCACAACTCTCTGGGTGAAAAAGGTTTTTCCTGATCTCAGTTCTAAATGGCCGACCCCTTATTCTTAAACTGTGTGTGACCCCTGGTTCTGGACTGCCCCAACACCGGGAACATGTTTCCTGCAACCAGCGTGTCCAATCCCTTCATAATTTTATGTGTTTCTATAAGGCACGGTAGCGCAGCGGTAGAGTTGCTGCTTTACAGCGAATGCAGCTCCGGAGACTCAGGTTCGATCCTGACTACGGGTGCTGTACTGTAAGGAGTTTGTACGTTCTCCCCGTGACCTGCGTGGGTTTTCTCCGAGATCTTCGGTTTCCTCCCACACTCCAAAGACGTACGGGTATGTAGGTTAATTTGACTGGGTAAATGTAAAAAATTGTCCCTAGTGTGTGTAGGATAGTGTTAATGTGCGGGGATCGCTGGGCGGCGTGGACTTGGAGGGCCGAAAAGGCCTGTTTCCGCGCTGTATATATATGATATGATATGATATGAAGACCCCCACTCATCCTTCTAAATCCCAGTGAATACCAGCCCTGCAGCTCCATTCTTTCATCATATGACAGTCCCGCCATCCCGGGAATTAACCTCGTGAACATGCGCTGCACTCCCTCAATAGGAAGACAGCTCATTCCATGTACCTACCACCCTTTGTATAAAAAAAAGTGACCCCTCACGTTCCTGTGAAATCTTTCCCCAGTCTCACCTTAAATCTATGTCCTCTGGTTCTTGATTCCCCGAATCTGAGTAAAGGACTCTGTGCCTCTACCCTAGCTATTCCCCTCAGGATCGTATATATCATCATAAGGTGACACCTCATCCTCCTGCGCTCGAAGGAATAAAGTCCGAGCCTGTTCAACCTCTCCCTATTGCTCAGGCCCTCAAGTCCTGGCAACATCTTTGTGAAACTTCTCTGTAATCGGACTTCCGGTTGAACGAGCCACGAGATGGCAGATTAGGGTAAGAGCTCCCGACATTTTGAGTTAATATTTACCCACTACAACTCGAATATTTCCAAAACTTTTGTTGCAGTTTCGTAAATATTGTGGGTCAGGATTATGCCTAGAGGAAAGAGTAAAAAGTCGACGCAGATGGAGTTTTTCGATGGTGAGGGGGAAGGGCCTAGCCGAGCCTCCTCAGCTAGCAGTGCAAGGGAGGACGATGATAATCAAATGCACCCAGATAAGGAACGAGAGAGAGCAGACCTCAGCCTCATATTGAAAGAGTTGAGAGAGTTTAGAAAGGACAATAGTGAGCAGCTGAACGGAATTCAGGAAGAAATTACTAAGACGAACACCAGAATCGGGGAGGCGGAAGAGAGGATTGACGCGGCTGAAAACAGGCTACAGGTGGCAGAGGACGTGGTGACGGAGCTGCTGCAACTCCAAATATACCTAGATGCCAAATTGACGGATATAGAGAGCCGCTCCAGACGTGAAAATATCCGAATTCATGGAGTTAAAGAGGGAGCAGAGGAGAACTCCCCGTCAATGGTGGATTTTGTGGAAAGTTTGTTGCGGGAAGGACTGGGGCTCCCGGCCGCCTTTAAATTACGGGTAGAGAGAGCGCACCGAGCTCTGATGTCGAAGCCGCCCGGGGATGCCCGACCGAGGTCCATGGTGGCCAAGTTGTCAAGTTACAGGATGAAAGAGGAGCTGCTTAGACTGGCCTGGCAGAATAGAGGATTTCAATACCTCGAGAAGAGAGTTAACCTGGATCACGATTATGCGCCAGATGTGTTAAAAAAAACGGAGGGAATACGCTGAAGCGAAAAGAATCCTGAAGGAGAAGAAAATCAGATTTCAAAATCCATTTCCGGCCAAGTTAAGAGTTTTCTACCAGGAGGGAACAGTGGTATATGGATCGGCGGAGGAGGCGACGGAGGATATGGCGAAGAGGGGACTCCCGGTGTCGGTCATCAAACACCCGGAGTCCCTTTTGGAGCGGATCCAGCATCTCACTTGGCGTAGTGCCGAGAGACCGGGGAACCGGGAGAGAACGGTCAGGAAAGTGGATTTCAAGGAAAAGTTACAGGCTTTTAGACGCCAGTACTCGGGATAATGACTGAACCGAAAGGTTTGAATGGCAGAGGTGACCAAAGGAAGCGGGTGAGTCGAGTTTTGATGTTGGGGAGTTTCAGGACCCGTCTCCCATCGGAGGACAGACTTTAAGGCCTTGTTTTTACTCGTTACATTAAACGAGCATGGTATTGGCTATGAACACGGATATTACGTATATGTCGGGTGGACTCTTCTAACTGGGTAGCCGGATAGATGGACAGCTTTGGAACGGAAGAGCCACCGTTAGAAGACGGCCCTCTCCCATCTGTCAGGGGGAGAGGCAACACCTCAAAGCCCTCTCACCATCAGGGCTTTAATAGGGTCAAAATCAGGACCCCACAGTTGGAAGTCCGTTTATTTACTTTAGTGTTATTATTGTGTTTTTGTTTTGTAGTTGTTTTTTGGGGGCTGTTTCGTGCATGGATACTGGAGCTGGTATGGTTTATATACTTTTATTTCTTCTACTTATTGAACACTAAATGCAAGCAGTTAAAATAGTAACTTATAATGTGAATGGCCTTATCAATCCTATTAAGAGAAGCAAGATATTAACCAAAATAAAGAGAGATAGAGTCGAGGTGGCCTTTCTACAAGAAACACACCTGTCTGAAACAGAGCATGCTAAACTAAAACGACTGGGCTTTAAACATCAGTACTCCTCATCATATAGTGCTGGTCATAGGAGGGGGGTGGCAATATTAATGTAGGTTATGTAGGTTAATTGACTGGGTAAATGTATGTAGGTTAATTGACTGGGTAAATGTAAAAATTTTCCCTAGTGGGTGTAGGATAGTGTTAATGTGCGGGGATCGCTGGGCGGCGCGGACTTGGTGGGCCGAAAAGGCCTGTTTCCGCGCTGCATATATATGATATGATTAATCTCTAGCAATATAAGTTTTGATCCCACCTTTGAAAAGAGAGATCCAGAGGGGAGATATATCTTCATGAGAGGTCATTTAGGCGGCTCATTGGTTACTCTGTTTAATATTTACGCTCCTCCCAACTCGGATTGGAAATGTTTTAAACAAGTGTTTGATTTGATAATATCTGAAACCCAGGGAGTATTAATCTGTGGGGGGATCTTAATGTTAGATTAAATCCTAAACTGGACTCTTCAAATGTTCATATAGCTCAGCCGAAATTGATAAATAAAAAAATTAATTTGGCAATGAAGGATATTGGATTAATTGATGTATGGAGAGAACTAAATTTGTCAAAACGAGACTACACATATTTTTCTAATCCACATTTGGCATATTCTCGGATTGATTATTTTCTTACCTTTGGAAAAGACCTTCATAGGGTTGTAAGCTGCGAGGTGGGGAGCATGGACCTTTCAGATCATAGTCCTGTGTATTTAAAACTACTTCTTGATCGGTATCAAAGAGACACTTTATGGAGATTAAATACATATGTACTGACTCATATGAAAGAACAGATTAAGAACGATATTACAGAGTATCTGGAACTAAATGACAATGACGAAGTTTCACCTCTGATACTGTGGGATGCATGTAAAGCGGTGCTTCGGGGCAAGATAATAGGATACAGTGCTCACATAAAGAAAGCTAGACATGAAAAGTTAGATCGGCTGCAAGTGGAACTGAAACAACTGGAACAAGTCAAGTCAAGTCAAGTCAAGTCAATTTATTTGTATAGCACATTTAAAAACAACCCACGTTGACCAAAGCGCTGCACATCTGACCAGGAAAAAAAGAAACATACAGTGGCAGGCAGCCAAACACAACGGCGCGGCCATCTTGAACGAAATGTTAATTCAATCACCCACAGTCCAACAATAAAAGCACTAAACAGGCACCCAAATTACCCAACCCCAAAAACCCCCCAAAACACAGTCCAACAATAGAAGCATTAAATAGGCATTCAAATCACACACCCCAAAACCCCCAAAAACACAGTCCAACAATAAAAGCATCAAACAGGCACTCAAACCACCCAACCCCAAAAAACACACAAAAAAGAAACATCCATCAAAGAAACATCCATCACAGTGAGTCTCCTCCAGTCCTCTCTCTCCTCACTGTGATGGAAGGCCACAATGTCTTTCCCTTCTCCCGCTGTCCTCGCCCGCAGTCAGGTTGCTGTGGTTGCAGGCCGCACCGGATGGTCCACAGCGGGCCAAGCCCAAGGCGCGTCGCGTCGCAGCCGCTCCCGCAGCCTCCGAAAACGGCCGGCTCCGCCGATGATAAGTCCGATCCGGGGCGGGCGAACACACTGCTGCTGCCGCTGTTGTTGCACGTCGGGGCGGTCGTGGCTCCCGACATTGAAGCCCCCGCCCAGCAGAGAAATATCCCGCGGCCTATCTTAGGCCGCGCCGGACGGTGAAGTGTCCGCGACCCAAGCCCCGCGATCCGGGGCGGGCGAACATGCTGCCGCTGCCGGAGCTCCCGATGTCGGCATCCACGCGACCCGAGCCTAAGGCGAGTCGCAGCCGCTCCCGCAGCCTCCGAAGACGGCCGGCTCCGGTGGTGGTAAGTCCGATCCGCGGGCTCTGCGAACCAGAGCCCTGGAGGCCGCCAGCTCCAGGAGTTGGGCCGATGGTAGACCGCAGCAGGAACGGAGACACGGCCCAGAAAACAAAGGTCGGGTCTCCGTTCTGAAGGGACACATATTTACAACGTTACAGTTTCCCCCTCCCCCCCACATACACACATAGTACACAAACACAAAAACAGCACATCACAACTACAATTAAGACCAAAAAAACCAACAAAAACACAAAGACAAATGGACCGCAGGTGAGCGGCAGCTGCTAGGGCAGTGCCGCCATTTTGTTCTCGACAAAACCATAAGGATACAAAACAAAACCATAAGGATACAAATGATCAAAAAATCCGAGAACTACTTGTGAAGAAGAAGAATGAAATAAATGATATTTATACAAAAGATATAGAAAAAAAGTTGATTTTTGTAAAACAGAAATATTATGATGGGGGAGGAAAAGCCAGTAAATTATTAGCCTATAAACTAAAAAAACAACAGGCAGAGAATACAATTCATAAAATAAAACACCCTGTAACTAATTTTACACACTATAAATTGAAGGAAATACAACATTGTTTTGATATATTTTTCAAAAGATTATATTTACAACCTCAAATCAGTGGGGAGAAAATGGAGGATTTCTTTAATGAGATTCATTTGCCAAAATTGACCAGTGAACAGAGTAAGTCCCTTGTAGCTGAAATAACAGAGTAAGATGTTAGGTCTGCTATAGTACATCTTAAACCAAATAAGGCCCCGGGCCCAGACGGGTTCCCTTCAGAATGGTACCGGGTAATGGTGGACTCATTGGTCCCTACGTTACAACGCACTTTCAATTGGGTTCTCAAAGAGAACGTAATACCCCCCTCCTGGAAGGAGGCAGTAATCTCATTGATTCTGAAAGAGGGAAAAGATAAATCTGTATTCAGTAATTTTAGGCCAGTGAGCGTACTCAACCAGGATTACAAAATTTTTACTCACATACTAGCCAAACGGTTAGAGTGTTTGCTACCACAAATTATTAGCCTGGATCAGACAGGGTTTGTTCGAGGGAGACAAACCCAAGACAACATTAGAAGGCCCCCATTGCACATAATTGACCACATAACAAAATTTAACTTAGAAGCAGTCCTAGTTGGGCTAGATGCTGAAAAAGCTTTTGATTGTGTAAATTGGTCTTTTTTGCTTAGAGCTTTAGATAGATTTGGATTTCACAATACTTTTATTAAAACAATACAGGCTCTTTATGATAGCCCAAGTGCAAGAATTAAAATTAACGGAGTAGTTTCAAAACCATTTTTGCTAGAAAGAGGAACAAGACAGGGATGTCCAATCAGCCCCCTTTTATTTGCGGTTTTTATCGAACCTTTGAGTCAGTGGATTATCCAGAATAATAATATCAAAGGAATAGTAATGAAAGGAGGGGAACAAAAGATTTCTTTATTTGCCGATGACGTATTGGTGTATTTGTCAGACCCTGAACAATCTTTGTTACAGTTATTTTATGTTTTGGAACGATATGGATCCTTCTCTGGCTATAAGTTAAATGTTATAAAAACACAAATTCTTAGTTTCAAATATAGCCCCTCAGTAAAAGTAAGGGAAAAGTTTAATTTGAGGTGGGATGCTGAATCCATGAGATATCTGGGAATAAATATTCCAATAGATCTGACTAAACTGCACTTGCTTAACTACCTCCCATTGAACAATAAGATCAGGGAAGACATTAGGAGGTGGGACCTAATACCTTATCTTAATTTTGGATCTCGTATTGAATCGGTCAAAATGGTTATGTTACCGAGGCTGTTGTATCTCTTTCAATCACTTCCACTAGATATATCAGACCAACAATTTCAAGAATGGGATAAACAAATCTCGAGGTATATTTGGCAGGGACAAAGACCAAGAATCAGATACCAGGGGTTACAACTGACCAAAAATAAAGGTGGGGTTGCACTCCCGTGCTTGAAAGACTATTATGCAGCTGCTCAGCTGAGAACATTAATTTATTGGTGCAACCCCGACTATTGTGCTAGATGGAAGGAGATTGAGATTGCTATAACAGAGGAATTTCCGATTCAGGTTGCAATCGGAGATAAGGAGTTAACAAATAAGTTAATTAATTTGGGAAACTCATGGATTCGATTATCACTTAAGGTATGGAATAAGGTCGTTACCCAAAATCATCTGAGGGATGCTGTGAAGGTTTTGAGATGGTGCACGTTTGATCCAGATTTTGTACCAAAAAGACAGGACACTAGTTTTAAAAGATGGAGTTCTCAAGGTTTGACATCATATTGCACATTTTGAACAGCTTTGAGAATCTGAAGAGGCAATTTGGTTTGAATAATGATGATTTCTATAGATACCTTCAAATTCGCCATTATATAGATCAAATACAAAAGGAATGTGCAGAAGTAAAATGGGATAATATTTTGTTAAATGTATTTATTGATGCTTACCATGGAGGCTCAAAACAGAAAACCATCTCAAAATTATACAAGGGTTTACGGCAGAGAAAAGGCAACTCACTGTATGTAAAACAGAAATGGGAAAGGGAAGGTAATCTGGTTCTAAAGGAAGAAACCTGGGAGAGCTTATGTGAGATACAATGGAAAACTTCAAGTTCAAATGTTTGGCGGGTGTTTTGCTGGAAAACCCTTATTAGGTTTTTTATTACACCAGTTCAAAAAAGGCATTACACAAATTCTTCTTCATGCTGGCGACAATGTGGGTGTCTTGAGGCAAACCATTTTCACATATTTTGGTCTTGTGTATCAGTGATCCCATTTTGGCAGGAGATTCATAAAGTTTTACATAAAGTTTTTAATATGGATATTCCATTTAAATTTGAGTTTTTATATTTTGGTGCTTTACCAGTACAAAATGCTTCTATTAAAGATAAGTATCTTTTCCAGATCTTAAGTGCTGCCAGCAGGAAAGCTATTACTAGGAAGTGGTTGAAACCTGGAAAACCTAATGTGGATGACTGGATTAACATTGTATATGATATTTTTATAATGGAAAGGATAACTTTTGCTTTAAGATTGCAACAGGGAATATTTTTGAAAAGGTGGGAAAAATGGATGTTGTACATTATGCCCGTACGGCCATCATTTGTTTAAAGCGGATCTTTGTATCCTACTTCCGTGTCCTATCTCATTTTCCTTGATTTCATACCGCTCCAGAAGTAGTGATGAAATATTATAGAGGTATACCCCAAATGTTGGTTTTAGTTGTTTTTGTTTTTGTGTGTAGTTAAGTTTTGGATATGATCAAATGTCCAGTAAGTCATTACCCATCCTTGTAGTGCTTCCAATACCTGTGGTATGATTTATTTTGGGATATGCAGTATTTGTTAACTACGGAGGGCTTAAGGTGAATGAGAATGTGTATCATTGTGGAATGTATGGAACTGGAAAATCAAAATAAAAATAGAATTATAAATTAAAAAAAGAAACTTCTCTGTAATCTTGCCAGTTTAACGACATTTATACATGAATGACACACAACATTCTACAAGAAAGAAGACTGTGCGAAAAAGCGAGACTTTTATGCTGCAAATTCTGCAGGGGCATTGTAACTGTTCGTGCCAGCCCCAAACTGGTCTCAAATCGTCCCTTCCAGTTTTTAATCGTATGATTTTTCTATTAACACAAGTTTGCTAGGAATGCAACTATTACATTACAGCAGGAATGTATATTTTAAATTAGTTTATTAATATAAACTGCAGATTCTGTTTCTAATATTGCAGCCATTTCAATGACAATTTTAATGTTCTTTTAAATATTTTTGTGGATTTTGTTTGAATTATTCATTGGATGCAAAGACACAATTGGACACAATCCGAGACTGTGGAACAGCATCCCTCTCCCCATCAGAACTGCCCCCACCATCGACTCCTTTAAGTCCAGGCTCAAAACCTGTTTCTACTACCCAGCGTTTGAGGCCCTCTTAGGGGGTGCTGTGAACTGTTTATGTATGTGCTGTTATGTTTGTGTGCCACTGTATGTTCGTTTCTTAGTACCTGAACTGATGTACAGCACTTTGGTCAACGTGGGTTGCTTTTAAATGTGCTATACAAATAAAATTGACTTGACTTGACACAAAACAGACATCTAAAGAGGGGTCTCGACCCAAAACATCACCCATTCCTTCCATCCGGACATGCCACCTGTCCCGCTGAGTTACTGCAGCAATTTGTGTCCATGTTTGGTTTAAACTACCATTTGCAGTTCCTTCCTACACACAAACAGACCATTCGGCCCAATCATGCATTTCTGGTCTTCATGCTCCAGGCAAGCTTCCTCCTCAGTTTAAAACTATCGGCATAACCCCCTTTTTTGCTTTTTCCCTCGGGTGGCACAGTGGCCTAGATGGTAGAGCCGCTGCCCCACGGCGCCAGATACCAGGGTTTCCATCCTGACCTCGGGTACTGTCAGTGTGGAGTTTGCACATTCTCCCTGTGATTGCGTGGGTTTCCTCCGGGTGCTCCGGTTTCCTCCCATATCCCAAAGACGTGTGGGTTCGTAGGATTATTGGCTTCGGTAAAAATTGTAAATTGTCCCTAGTGATTAGCCTATTGCTAGTGAACAGGGATCACTGGTTGGCGCGGACCCGGTGGGCCGAAGGGCCTGTTTCTGCGCTGTATGTCACCCCGGTGTCTCGGTAGTTTTGAATTTAGTTGATTGAGTTCAGTTGTCAGGCGTGGTGCAGTGAGAAGCTTTTGTTGAGTGCTAACCAGTGGATGAGAAAGTGAGGTACCATAGAACTAGTGTGAACGGGTGATCGATGGTCGGCGTGGACGCGCTGGATTGAAGGGACTGTTTCCATGCTGTATCTTTAAACTAAAATATATTCACTCTATTCTGTTCAACCTGAGGGAGTGGGTCACACATTCCCACTGTTCTTTGGCTAAAAAACGTTCTTTGGTTTACTTTAAGAGATACAGTGCGGAAACAGGCCCTTTGGCCCACTGTGTCCGTGCTGACCAGCGATACCTGTACATTAGCACTATCCCACACAGGGTGGCGCGGGTCTCTGATGATGCTGGCTGCCTTTCCCAGGAACAGGAAAAAAATCTTCCTTCGAAATCTCACCTAAAAAAAAAATCAGAGCAAATGGAGCAGCAACAAAGCAGAAGCAACAGGGCAGCGCAGTGACACAAGTAGTGCTGCTGTCTCCTAGTTCTGGTGAGCGGGTTCCATCCTGACCTCGGGCGCTGCCCGTGTGGTTCACGCCTTCTCCCGGTGACCACGTCCGATTCCTTCCACGTCCACAATACACACTGGTTCTATGGTCAATCGGCGACTGTAAATTATTCCTGTGAAAGTGGGTGGTGGGCGGATGAATGGGAATTAAAGGGCACGTGAGAAGGAAAAGGCAGCAGGGAATTGTATTGGGGGAAGAGGATTGATGGGTTATAAGATACACTCTCTGCACTCGTCCTCCCCGCCCTCTCCCTCCCCCCTCCCGAAACCTCCCGAAATTCCCCTATCCATCCAGGATAAAGACTCCGGGAGACATGATCTCCCCCGGTCCCGGGGCCGCGCTGCCCGAGTCTCCCCCCGACCCCTGGGGACTCTCTGATTCTCTGCTTCTCCCCCCAGTCTCCGTCACCCTGGATGTGGGAACAGCAGGTCCGGGGCTCGAGGTGTCTCAGGATCGGAAGAGGGTGAGACGGACCGAGACCCGGAGGAGTCTCCCTGACACCGGGAAGAGGTTTACAGGCAGTGCGTGTGTGCTGGGATCAGAGGGATTCACATCAGGGAGACATTACTGGGAGGTGGAGGTGGCGGGGAGTCGGGGCTGGAGTCTGGGAGTCGCGCAGAGTATGTGGAGAGGAAGAGACAGGTCGCACCGACCCCGGAGACTGGAGTCTGGAGTATCTAGCGGGGGCTGGGTAACGGGTCTGATGCACTCGCCTACCCTCCATCCCGTCTCCCCGCCCGTCCCATCCCCGGGAGGGTGGCAGCTTGTCTCAGTTACGAGTCACGGAGTCATAGAGTGACACAGTGTGGAAACTGGCCCTTCGGCCCAACTTGTCCACACCGGCCAACCTGTCCCAGCTACACTAGTCTCACCTGCCTGCGCTTGGTCCATATCCCTCGAAACCTGTCCTATCCATGTACCTGTCTAACTGTTTCTTAAACATTGGGATAGTCCCAGCCTCAACTACCACATCTGGCAGCTTGTTCCATACACCCGCCATCCTTTTGTGTGAAAAGGTTACGCCTCAGATTCCTATTAAATCTTTTCCCCTTCAACTTGAACCTATGCCCTCTGGTCCTCGATTCTCCTACTCTGGGCAAGAGACTGTGCATCTTCCCGATCTATTCCTCTCATGATTTTGTACACCTCTATAAGATCACCCCTCATCCTCCTGTGCTTCAAGGAATAGAGACCAAGCCGACTTAACCTCTCCCTTTTGCTCAAACCCTCGAGTCCTGGCAACATCCTCGTAAATCTTCTCTGAATCCTTTCAAGCTTGACAATTTCTTTCCAATAACATGGTGTCCAGAACTGAACACAATATTCTAAATGCGGTCTCACCAACGTCTTATACAACTGCAACATGACCTCACAACTTCTATATTCTGATTGATGAAGGCCAATGTGCCAAAACCTACTTGAACTTATCTACCTGGGACTTGACCTTCAAGGAACTATACACCTGCACTCCCAGTTCCCACTGCTCTACAACACTCTCCAGAAGCCTACCATTCAGTGTGCAGGTCCTGCCCTTGTTAGACGTTCCAAAATGCAATACCTCACACTTCTCTGTTTTAAATACCATCAACCATTCCTCCGCCCACCTGGCCAATCGATCCAGATCCTGCCGCAATCTTTCACAACCATCTTAACAATCTCAAAACCACCCACTTTTGTATCATCAGCTAACTAGCTAATCGTGCCCTGTATGTTCTCATATGAATCATTGATGTAGATGACAAACAGTAATGGGCCCAGCACTGAACCCTGAGGCACACCATTGGTCACAGGCCTCCAGTCTGAGAAGCAACCTTCCACCATCACCCTCAGCTTCCTTCCATGGAGCCAATTTGCTGTCCATTCAGAGTCCGGGACAGTTTCATTTTACGACGCGGACACCAAGTCCCATCTCCACACCTTCACTGGGAATAAATTCACGGAGAAACGTTATCCTTTCTTCGGGCCTTTTGGGATGGAAACTGGCTGAGAATCTGCTCCGGTTCCGCTCCGGGTGTGTAAAAGAATCGGGTCCCGGGACCGTCGTCAGGAACGGGGCTCGGGCTGTGGGGCAGAAACCCGGTGGACAACAGGTCGGCGCTGAACGGCTCCCGTTTAATCCCCAAATTCCACGTGGTAAAAAACCCCAGTGAGCGCGGAAAGAAAACCAGGGGGAATGTAAATGTGGGAAGAGAGAAATAAACAGCAAGTGGAATCAGAGCTGTCGATCCGTTCATTTCAACGAGTTAACTGCGTCCGTCAACGGAACAGAAATACTTTTGTGAAAATATAAAGAGTGAAACAATCGCCCTTCCCTTTTATTTATTTTTTTATTATCAAAAAATATTTTATTCAAGAAATAAATATATACAAAAGATGTTCCTTCCAAAACTCCATCCGACATTCTCAGTGGCTATACACACATTCAATGCAGATATTCAATACACCACTTACACAAAATTACCCCCTACCCCTGCCACTCATGTGGCTCAATGCCGTGGAATCTCTTCCCTTATTTGGAGGGGCGTCTCCACCACACCCTGCCCCCCTCCCCCCCCCCCCCCGTGTCCAGCAGCAGAAGGACCCTAGTCTGTGGCCCTCCCCCACAGAGCCTTGGTGTTGGCTGCACCAAGCTTCAATGCGTCCCTCAGCACGTACTCCTGCAGTCTGCAGTGGGCCAGTCGGCAACATTACCAGACGGACAGCTCGCTCCGCTGGGAGGTCAACAAAGCTCGGGCAGACCAAAGAGCGTCTTTCACCCAGTTGATGACCTTCCAACAGCACTCGATGTCAGTCTCTGAATGCGTCCCTGGGAACAGTCCGTAGATCACAGAGTCCTCTGTGACGGAGCTGCTCGGAATAAATCGTGACAGGGACCCCTGCAAACCTCTCCAGACTCTCTTGGAAAATCCACACTCTGTGAAGAGGTGTGCGACCGTCTCCTCTCCGTGGCAGCCGTCCCGAGGGCAGTGTGCGCTGGTAGTGAGGTTCTGACGGTGCAGGAAGGATCTGACTGGGAGGGCTCCCCTCACCGCCAGCCAAGCCAGATCTTGGTGCTTGTTGGTGAGTTCTGGTGATGAGACATTTTGCCAGACAAGCTGGGCAGTCTGCTCTAGGAACCACGCCACAGGATCCATGGAGTCATTTCCCTGCAGTGCCTGCAGGACGTTCCGTGCTGACCACTGTCCGATGGACTTGTGCTCAAACGTGTTGGTCTGGAAGAACCTTACCACGAATCACATGTTGCGGCAATGGTCCAGCTGACTGTCACAGTGCGTGGCATCTGCGCCAGGTCCATCCATCGCAACACTGGGGACAGGTAGAACGTCAGCAAACAGTGATACTTGGTGCCCACATGCCTTGGCTCTACGCTCCGCCTGATGCAGCCACACACGAAGGCGTCCATCAGGGTGAATGCGACGTTGGGCAAGCTTTTACCCCCATTGTCTGCCAACTTGTGCATTATGGCCCGTCGCACCCGGTCCATCCACGACCCCCAGATGAAGCGGCGTATGAGTGGGGGAGGGGGGGTCACATAACATGTGACAATAGAGTATAATTGAATCATTGAGTTGAATTCAAGTTTGCACATGAGACTGTTAAATAAAATAACAGTGTTTGCTGTAGAAGTAATGTTATTGTGCAGCCTAATGTAATGAACAATTCACGATGAGAAACACTGATGTGTTGAGTTTAAGGGAATGAAATTTACCCGCAGCTGATTGCAAATGACATCCACTTTGTGGTCAGGGCTGTGATTGACGGGGCTGAGCTCCGCCTCCCCCCAGCCGTGCCCCGCCCCTTTCATTGGCCGCAGGTTCAGCAGCAGTCGCGGCGGCGGCTCCACAGCTCCGCCCCCCCCGGGTCCTAAACCCGCCGCACGTTGTTGTCCAGCCTCACTTACCCCCTCTGGCAGCTTGTTCCAGACACCCACGACCTTCTGTGTGAAAATGTTCCTCAGGTTCCCATTAAATCTTGCACCTCTCACCACAAACCTGTGTCCTCTAGTTCTCGATTCCACTGCTCCGGGTAACAGACTGTGCATTCACCCTGTCTATTCACCTCTTGATCTTATGCACTTCCACCTCCTGCGCTCCAATTAATAAACCCTTCCCTGCCCAACCTCTCCCTTTCGCTCTGACCCTCAAATCCTGGCACCATCTTCGTGAATCCACTCTGCAGTTGTTTCCAGCATTTTATCCTGCCTTACACTGTCCCAAGCGCTACTCTCCGCTTCCGTCTATATTCAGGACAGTTTAATGTGTAACTGACCCCTCCCTGTGGTAGAGAGCGGGGGAACCCTCCATAGTTTCCGCGGGTGGATTTGTCTCCTTCCTTTAAAATGGTCGTAACGATGGTGACCCTCGGGTGCTCTGGCTGGCGCTCATCTTCCCAGAGGAAGGCAGACATTGATGGTGAAACTCACCAGCGCCTTCAGTGCACCTGCACAACCTTTGGGCGTCTGAGGAGAAGACTGTTTGAAGATCAGGATACAATTATCAAGTCATCAATCATTTTGTCACACACCTTCTGTCTTTTCATCTCTGGCCTTTGTCCAACCGTCTGACTATCAACTCCCTCTCCCCCCTCAACTGTGTCAACCTATTGCCAGCCAGGCTTTGTCCTGCCCCCTTCCTCCCTTCGTTATTCCATCTCCCACCCCCTACAATCAGTCTGAAGAAGGGTCCCGACCCGAAACATAAGCTGTCCATGTTCTCCAGATGTGCTGCTTGACCCACAGACTTACTCCAGCACTTTGTACTTTTTTTTTGTAAACCTGCATCTGCAGTTCTTTGTTTTTGCAACTTCACGTTGAACATTTGCGTCAGATTTACATTCATTCCTCTAGACGGCGGCGTGCGCAGTGGACATGCGTTTTGAAACAGAAAGTGGCAGAGTTAAAAAAATGGCTTCGAAAGAACAGGTCGAGAGGTTAACTGAGGAAGCAGTTTGTCCCATCTGCCTGGATTTCTTCACCGATCCGGTGTCACTGGAGTGTGGACACTACTTCTGCCGCTCCTGTATCACACAGAGTTGGGACAGGGAGGAGAGAAACTCCTGCCCGGAATGTAGAGAGGTGTTTCCAGACCGCACCCTCAGGGTGAGTCGGGCCTTGGCGAGACTGGCTGAGACAGCTCGAACACTGAGCCTGAATCGGACAGAGAAGGAAAGTAAACTTCACTGCGAGGAACATCAGGAAGAACTGAAGCTGTTTTGTGAAACTGACAAGAAGCTGATCTGTGTGGTTTGTGCAGCTGGGCGGGAACACAAGTCTCACAGCTTCATGCCGGTTAAAGAAGCTGTTGAAAACCACAAGGTAAAAGCAAACCGATTTTGATCGCATCATTGTTTAATTCCGTTTTTATTGTCTAACACTTTTATTCTCCGATTTTCAAACACAATCGCAGGGTCAGGTTAAAGCTTCCATCCAGTCTCTCACAAAAGATAAATCAGGGATCCTGCAAATGGAGCAGCAACAGAAAGAGAAGATTTCTGGAGTTCTGGTGAGGCTTTTAAGTTTCGATTTCCTGATCTTGTGCAGGTTTGATCCCTGTAACGCGTGTAATAACAGGGCAGCGCAGTGACACAAGTAGTGCTGCTGTCTCCTAGTTCTGGTGAGTGGGTTCGATCCTGACCTCGTGTGTTGCATAGAAAATAGGTGCAGGAGTAGGCCATTCGGCCCTTCGAGCCAGCACCGTCATTCCATATGATCACGGCCTACTTTTTATTCTTAAACTATAACCCCAGGTTCTGACTCCCCCAACATCGGGAACAATTTTCCTGCACCTAACCTCTCCAATCCCTAAAGAATTTTACATGTTTCTATAAGATCCTATCAAATTCCAGTGAATACAAGCCCAGTCGACCCATTTAAAATCAGGCTGAAGAAGGGTCTGACCCAAAACGTCACCCATTCCCTCTCTCCTAGATGCTGCCTGACCTGCTGAGTTACTCCAGCATTTTGTGATACATTCTTTCATCATATGTCAGTCCCGCCATCCCGGTAATTAACCTGATGAACCTACACTGCACTCCCTCAATAGCAAGAATGTCCTTCCTTAAATTAGGAGAACAAACAGCACACAATTTTCCAGGTGTGGCCTCAACAGGACCCTGCACAACTGCAGTAGGACCTCCTTGCTCCTAAACTCAAATTCTCTCACAATGAAGGCCAACATGCCATTAGTTTTCTTCACTGCCTGCTGTACGTGCATGCTTACTTTCATTGACTGGTGTACAAGGACACCCATGTCTCATTGCACCTCCACTTTTCCTAATCTGACACCATTCAGATAATAATCTGCCTTCTTGTTCTTGCGACCAAAGTGGAGAACGTCACATTTATTCACATTTTACTGCATCTGCCATGCATCTGCCCACTCACCCAACCTGTCCAACTCACCCTGCAGCCTCACAGCATCCTCCTCGCAGCTCACACTGCCGCCCAGCTTTGTGGCATCCGCAAACATGGAGATGTTACATTTAATTCCCTCGTCTAAATCGTTAATATATATTGTAAATAACTGCGGTCCCAGCAATGAGCCTTGCGGCACCCCACTAGGGAGTGGTGGACGGATAAATGGGAATTAATGGACACCTGAAAAGGAATAGGCAGCTGGGAATTGTATTAGGTGTAGAGGATTGAAGGTTATAAGATTACCCTCACAACATTTCAGAAGCATTTGGACAAACTTGAATTGCCAAAGCAAGTAAAAAAAATGCACAGGACAAATGTCACCGTCAACCTCTGAGGGAAACACAATCAGTGACATCACATATTGATCTTCACCTTTCATTTGACAGGAACAGTCACACAACCTTCAGTCCAAGATCGCATCCCAGTTTGCTGAACTGCACCAGATTCTCACTGAGAAAGAGCAGCGCGTACAGGCAGATATCCGGGAGGAAGAGAAGAGGATTCTGAATAGAATGAAGAAAAATCTTGGAGAGATCGAAGAGAATTTAAAATCTATTCAGGAGGAACTCTCTAAGTTGCAGCAGCAGATGGATCAAAAGGACAGTGTGGTGTTTCTGAAGGTGAGGGGTTACACCACAGTCTGGCGAAGTGAAAGTGCAGTAACAAAATGGAGGGGGATATTTCAGAAATATATGCTGCATTTACCAGTAATTCAGAACTGGGTAAATGTTTCATCTGTTCCAACTGTTGTTCCCAAACTAATGGGCCTCCTGCATAATCTATGGGATCTGAGGACTGCCTGGCCGGAATGTAGAGAGGTTTGTGTTCTGTGGAGTTCAGAACTACGACAGGTGATCCTATATCTGATCCCAAGGACCACAAATGAACGGAGGGCAGTAAATCTCTGGGACTCTCCAACCCACAGACTCTGAGAGGTTTAACCTGTTAGACGTATTTATACCAGAGGAAGATACATTTTTGAAAATTCGGGGAACTGAAATGAAAGGGAATGGGACAAAGCGGAGGAGTTCGTTCCTGGGCTAGATCAGCCATGACCACATTGTGGGGATTAACATTGAAATCTAGAACGTGGCGCACACAGCAGATTGATCATCTATATCCGGTTCCCATCAGCAGTGGGCGGTCACCTTGGGGGAATTTGCTCTGTTTGTTTTACCCACCTTTTTTCACCATAGAATGACATCCCATTCTACATCATTGACCAAGCCATTCGGCCCATCCTATCCAGTCAGGATTTCTGCTCCACTCAACATCCCTCCCATCTACTCACCACACCCGGTAACAATACCCCGAATTCCAGGAGTGCTCACGTGTTTATCCCGCTCGCCCTTAATGTATCTCTGCTGTTGTCTTCATTCCCTCGACTGCAAGTGAGGTCCATGTTCTCATGACTGCATTCCTTTCGGTATTTGTTGAAGTCGACGTTACATTTCAGCTTTGATGTTTGCTCTCCCATCGATTAGAGCTATTATTTCATCCTCACCCGTTTAAATCCACCGATAAACTTAAATCCTATCTCATCATTCTTCAGATAAAATCCCAAGACCTGCCTAGTCTTTGCATTGAGCTCCATCCTCTCAGTCATGGCATCATTCTCATGAACATTCCTTGTGCTTTTCCCCATCGTTCTATGTCTCGACGGTAATGTCCACTTTCTATCTGCATGGCAGCGGAGATAAGATTTGGGAAATGGGAATTATCAGAGGGTTGTAGAAATGTGGAGAAATTCCCGCTGTCGGGATGAGGACGGTCCATCTCAGTCAATTGAGATTTGTGTTTTATTTTTTTCAGGGGGAAGCTGGTCGCAAGCGAAGGTAGGACATGCTCTTGACGGAAACATTGTAAGTTTTCGTGGAACAGTTCAAAACATTTCTAATGCTCAGTTGATAACCGGCTGTTAAATATTCGCAGGGTTCGTGATGAAGCCAAACCACTGTCGGTGGTAGAGGAGGCCTTGCCGATTGAAAAGTTTCATTGCCCTGTTTCATTCAACACGACATTTAAAGAAACATCTGATGACTTCAAGCAAGGTAAAGCTTATAACTTTTCCATTGTTCTTGTTTCTGACATCTTGAAGTAAGATGTGTACGAAAGAACTGCAGTTGCAGGTTTAAATCGAAAGTAGACACAAAATGCTGCTGTGACTCTGCGGGACAGGCAGCATCTCAGTCGAGAAGGAATGGGTGATGTTTCAGGTCTGGACCCTTCTTCAGTCTGAAGAAGGGTCTCGACCTGAAACGTCACCCATTCCTTCTCTCCAGAGCTGCTCCTGTTGTAGTCCGTGCCTATTAGAAAAAACAGGCGGACAACCGAATTCGTTTAACCTCTTTATTCTACTCACCCACGTGGGAGAGAGTCTAGAAACCGAAGCGT
This sequence comes from Rhinoraja longicauda, assembly GCF_053455715.1. Classification (NCBI taxonomy): domain Eukaryota; kingdom Metazoa; phylum Chordata; class Chondrichthyes; order Rajiformes; family Arhynchobatidae; genus Rhinoraja; species Rhinoraja longicauda. Next base: position 15,625,740 of record NC_135971.1, on the reverse strand, counting down.
TTAGAAACGCTTAGGAAGCCAGTGTAGTCTCTCTCCCTGAATGCTAACAATTACACACATTTTATACCCGTAATACGTGTGCCAGTACATTTCCGTTGCTACCTTATATGGCAAGTTTTACAATGTCCTATAAATCTTTATGTGCCCTTTAGGACCCCCATGTCCTCCGTGTCCTGTGTGACCTACATGTCCTCGGTATTCCCACGAACAAAGAGCAGGCTATATGGCCAAATGTTCCCCTTAACCATCAAAGCCTAAAAGCCAGTTGCCCATATCAAAGGATACACTTAGCCATAAACCGCGCTTCCATGCTGACAACAGGATGTCCTGGCAACATAATCGAGCTGGAGCTTTCACACCCCTTTTACACCCCTGCAATAAAACCCACATGGCTACATTCGTAATGTGAGCCCTTACATTCCCCTCTTTGATTATACTATAATCACAGTCTTTTAAAGTGGCAATTGACAAATATTTGGCATATACATATACATGGGCCGAAGCAATAACAGATTAACAGAATCACAACAATTAACACAATGATACTGCCATAATGGAGAATCGGCCCCCACAAATATCCTAAACCAAACCAATCCCATCCTGAAGCATAAATTCGATCTTAGGCTAAATCTGCCCCTATTTTCCTATTCAAGCCAAGTCAATTTTATTTGTATAGCACATTTAAAAACAACCCACATTGACCAAAGCGCTGTACATCAGTTCAGGTACTAAGAACAAACATACAATGGCACACAAACATAACAGCACATACATAAACAGTTCACAGCACCCCCTCAGAGGGCTCAAACGCTAAACGCTCTTTCTATAACCTCCTTCACATGCCCCGCGATATTGGTAATATTAGAGGATACATCTGGTACAAATGTACAACATTCCTGCCCTATCATAGCACAGGTACCCCCTTTCTCGGCTAGCAGGAAATCTAGGGCCATACGATTCTGGAGAGCGACAAGACGCAGGGCCATCATTTCAGTTGTTAACTGGCCTATTTGTTCCTGAGTCTCGTACAGTCCATCAGCAGTACAATTTGCTAATTGTCCCAGGGCACTAGCTAAGTTTCTAATTTCAGTTCCCGCCCGAGCGGTTCCCCATCGTGGGAATATTATCCACCAAAAATCTCTCAAACTCCGATACAGCTCGTTTAGAGCGCCACTCTGGATGTTGTAGAGGATGATTTATAATTCGTAAATGTGCGATTACAAAAGCTAGATAACAGCACCCTGTACAGGTCTCATAAGATCCCTGATGATACTGTGGCGAAAGTCCTGGTAACCAGACATATGCCCAGCTCCCACATATTAAGTAAATCCCATTAAGAGGTCTTGGGGGAACTGCAGTACTGATATGGGTGCATGTGCTGAATCCCACAGACAGACCAACTTCATTTGGTCTAGATCCCATTCTACAGAAACAGGTTGTATTTATTGGTGTTTCTGGAGAGTCATGAGGAGAATTAACTTGTACCTGTGTTTGATTAAGATAGGGTCTCAAGGACCACCCATTAAAACATTGACATCCACAGTCATCTGATTGGTTGTCATAATCCGTACACCAATTATTGGGGCCAGGGCTCTATGAGTGATTCAAAAAGAACCGGGCAGACCTGACTTCACTCGGAGTGAAGGGGACCGGGTAAAGAGGCATCATGCTTTTTCCATGTGTTGAAACCTGGGGCGCACACCCAACAGGCAGACCGTTCCACCTGTGTAGCATATGTCTGACATAAAGAGAGGAAACGATTGGTTCGCCGGAGATCCGAGGTTCGTCCTTCTATCTGACTACTGAGGGTCAATATAATCCACAATCCCATCTTAGCCTCATGTTGTCCCGTGGTTTCTGGGCGTCTCGGACCTGAGAATGCTAGACTGATAAAGATTGGGTTAATAATTTCATATATTCAATTAAACACGCATCCAGGTCGTACAGTTCATGGAGGTTGATGCACCCCTTTTCCTCTGCCCCCCAAGGGGTTCGGAGTGGTTTCTCGTATAATACCTCAGCTGGGGTTAAACCTGTAGTAGAGTGTGGGGTTATACGCATAGAGAATAATGCCATCGGCAGGACTTGGACCCAATTTAATTTAGTCTCCTCTTGTAGTTTGACCAATTTATTTTTTAGTGTGCCATTTGCACGTTCCACTAGACCTGCAGCCTGTGGATGGTGTACGCAGTGGAACTGCTGGCGGATATTCAACTGTTTGCACATTTCCTCATTAACTTTAGCTGTGAAATGGGGTCCATTGTCCGAGCTTAATGTACATGGTAATCCAAACCGTGGTACTATTTCCCTTAATAAATCTGCTGCCGTGGTGGTAGCTGTATTATTAGTCGTTGGCACCACTTCAATCCATCGGCTAAACACATCAACAATAACTAAACAATACTTATAACTATGTACACGTGGCAATAGACAATAGGTGCAGGAGGAGGCCATTCAGCCCTTCGAGCCAGCACCGCCATTCAATGCGATCATGGCTGATCACTCTCAATCAGTACCCCGTTCCTGCCTTCTCCCCATACCTCCTCACTCCGCTATCCTTAAGAGCTCTATCCAGCTCTCTCTTGAAAGCATCCAACGAACTGGCCTCCACTGCCTTCTGAGGCAGAGAATTCCACACCTTCACCATTCTCTGACTGAAAAAGTTCTTCCTCATCTCCGTTCTAAATGCCCTACCCCTTATTCTTAAACTGTGGCCCCTTGTTCTGGACTCCCCAACATTGGGAACATGTTTCCTGCCTCTAATGTGTCCAATCCCCTAATTATCTTATATGTTTCAATAAGATCCCTCCTCATCCTTCTAAATTCCAGTGTATACAAGCCTAATTGCTCCAGCTTTTCAACATACGACAGTCCCGCCATTCCGGGAATTAACCTAGTGAACCTACGCTGCACGCCCTCAATAGCAAGAATATCCTTCCTCAAATTTGGAGACCAAAACTGCACACAGTACTCCAGGTGCGGTCTCACCAGGGCCCGGTACAACTGTAGAAGGACCTCTTTGCTCCTATACTCAACTCCTCTTGTTATGAAGGCCAACATTCCATTGGCTTTCTTCACTGCCTGCTGTATCTGCATGCTTCCTTTCAGTGACTGATGCACTAGGATACCCAGATCTCGTTGAACATCCGCTCTTCCTAACTTGACACCATTCAGATAATAATCTGCCTTTCTATTCTTACTTCCAAAGTGAATAACCTCACACTTATCTACATTAAACTGCATCTGCCATGTATCCGCCCACTCACACAACCTGTCCAAGTCACCCTGCAGCCTTATTACATCTTCCTCACAATTCACACTACCCCCCAGCTTAGTATCATCTGCAAATTTGCTAATGGTACTTTTAATCCCTTCATCTAAGTCATTAATGTATATCGTAAATAGCTGGGGTCCCAGCACCGAACCTTGCGGTACCCCACTGGTCACTGCCTGCCATTCCGAAAGGGACCCATTTATCCCCACTCATTGCTTTCTGTCTGTCAACCAATTTTCTATCCATGTCAGTACCCTACCCCCAATACCATGTGCTCTAATTTTGCCCACTAATCTCCTATGTGGGACCTTGTCGAAAGCTTTCTGAAAGTCGAGGTACACCACATCCACTGACTTTCCCCTGTCAATTTTCCTAGTTACATCCTCAAAAAATTCCAGTATATTTCTCAAGCATGATTTCCCCTTCGTAAATCCATGCTGACTCGGAATGATCCTGTTACTGCTATCCAAATGCTCAGCAATTTCGTCTTTTATAATTGACTCCAGCATCTTCCCCACCACTGATGTCAGACTAACTGGTCTATAATTACCCGTTTTCTCTCTCCCTCCTTTCTTAAAAAGTGGGATAACATTTGCTATCCTCCAATCCACAGGAACTGATCCTGAATCTATAGAACATTGAAAAATGATCTCCAATGCTTCCACTATTTCTAAAGCCACCTCCTTAAGTACCCTGGGATGCAGACCATCAGGCCCTGGGGATTTATCAGCCTTCAGTCCCATCAGTCTACCCAAAACCATTTCCTGCCTAATGTGGATTTCCTTCAGTTCCTCCATCACCCTAGGTTCTCCGGTCCCTAGAACATTTGGGAGATTGTGTGTATCTTCCTCAGTGAAGACAGATCCAAAGTAACGGTTTAACTCGTCTGCCATTTCTTTGTTCCCCATAATAAATTCCCCTGCTTCTGTCTTCATGGGACCCACATTTGCCTTGACTATTTTTTTCCTCTTCACGTACCTAAAAAAACTTTTGCTATCCTCCTTTATATTATTGGCTAGTTTACCCTCGTACCTCATCTTTTCTCCCCGTATTGCCTTTTTAGTTAACTTTTGTTCCTCTTTAAAAGAGTCCCAATCCTCTGTCTTCCCACACTTCTTTGCTATGTTATACTTCCTCTCCTTAATTTTTATGCTGTCCTTGACTTCCCTTGTCAGCCACAGGTGTCTCTTACTCCCCTTAGAGTCTTTCCGCCCCTTTGGGATAAATTGATCCTGCAGCCTCTGCATTATTCCCAGGAATACCTGCCATTGCTGTTCTACCGTCTTCCCTGCTAGGGCCTCCTTCCAGTCAATTTTGGCCAGCTCCTGCCTCATGCCTCTGTAATCCCCTTTGCTATACTGTAATACTGACACTTCCGATTTTCTCTTCTGCCTTTCCATTTGCAGAGTAAAACTTATCATGTTGTGATCACTGCCTCCTAATGGCTCTTTTACCTCTAGTCCCCTTATCAGATCAGGATCATTACACAACACTAAATCCAGAATTGCCTTCTCCCTGGTAGGCTCCAGTACAAGCTGTTCTAAGAATCCATCTCGAAGGCACTCTGCAAACTCTCTGTCCTGATTCAATAAAATCAATTTGTAAACCCCAATGTATTTTGGGATGATACCTTGTAGCATTTATTACATCCAACATTCCCCTCTTACCAGCATAGGTAAGAGAGTGCACATAATGCAACAAAACAGGTAAAAGCGCGTTAGGGGCACAAACTTTGCCAGAGGCAGTAACCCAAAGCGAGTCAGATTCGCGAGGGGAACACCCATCCTGGCTCCACTGGTGTCTCTCAGCCTCGGGGGCGTCCCCCTGAAGCTAGCAGAGGTCCGAAACACTGGGCATAGCGGTAGTTGCAGAAAACTGCTGTTGTTCACCTGAAGAAACTAAAATGGTAGGGGTCAGGGCCTCTGTGCGTGCCAATGTGTCAGCCAATGCATTCCCGAAAGAAATGGGATCCTTGACAGATGTATGCGAATTACATTTAATGACAGCCAAGGTTTTCGGGAGTGTTAAACCCGCTAGTAGATTTCGGACAAACAGGGCATTTTTAATAGGAGTGCCTGCTGCAGTCAAAAAGTCCTTGTACTGCCACAGGGTACCAAAATCATGTGCAACCCCAAAAGCATATCGTGAGTCGGTGTAAATATTAGCACGTTGGTCAATGCAAAGGTGGCAGGCCCGTGTGAGGGCAAATAATTCAGCCTGCTGGGCAGCATGAGGTGTACTGAAAAAGGCGAGGGTAGGCAGTATCCTCAATCTCTAGCGCCGATTGTGCGGATTCTTGTTCATGGCGCAACTTAACCCTTTCACCAACGGTTGTCTGGGACCGATCCATATTCCCTGATGCTGCCTCATAATTGGGGGGGTAGTCCCGAATATCCTGGCGGGAGGGTAGAACCGGGACTGGCACCACCGCAGCCGGTGGCTCTGCCTGTGGGGCTGTGGGGATCGGACACATCCAGGGTTCTTCGTCACCCTCGGATTCCTGATTACCTAATAAAGCCGCTATAGACTCCAGTGGTTCGGATTCTGATTTTGTTGTTGTTGGGCGGGATATATCCCTTTGGTACCGGTTTTAAATTCATCTCGAGCTCGGGTAGCACAGTCAAGTCTTAGATCAGCGTAGTGAGGGGGTATGGGGAGAAGGCAGGAACGGGGTACTGATTGAGAGTGATCAGCCATGATCGCATTGAATGGCGGTGCTGGCTCGAAGGGCTGAATGGCCTACTCCTGCACCTATCGTCTATTGTTTATTGTCTGTCATACGCCTTACATTCCGCTTGCAAAATGTCCCATGTTTTCGGTATTCCCAACCTATCACACACTGATATCCCTCTACTACTTGCATTTTCCCTCCAACTTCGCTCCCTCGACTCCTGATGGCACTTCTGCACCCCCTCTCTCCATTCTTTAATCCTCTTTGAGAGTCTCTACATTCCATTTACCTCCCACTGGCCAGGCCTCGTTTCCCAATCTTTTCATTAACGAAGCAAATAAATAAATAACACACGTGTTGTACCGGGGCACCGCCATCACTCTTATCCAAAGACTGTCCCATATGTCTGATTGCCAATTATCCGAAATTATGTTACCAATAAATACTACCAATAAATATTACCAAACGATCAATTTCATCCAGACCAAGACAATGACAACAAGAGTGACCGCCCCTTACCTTCCAAATCCGGAACCTTATCCTTGTCCTTATCCTTGTCCTTTTCCTTATCGGTTCGTCTGTGAATCTCAGTTGAACACGAGATCAACCCCAAACGAGGGACTTCAGTGTCTGAAAGACGTCAACGTTCGGGGTCTCGAACAACGGTCGAGAAGTGCACTCTGTCCCCTTCGGACGTGTTTCAGTCACCGCTGCCTCTTAGTCGTTCATGGTTGACGGTGCCAAAGAGATCCTGCCGACTACGCCAAATGTTGTAGTCCGTGGCCTATTAGAAAAAACAGGCAGACAACCGAATTCGTTTAACCTCTTTATTCTACTCACCCACGTGGGAGAGAGTCTAGAAACCGAAGCGTTTAGAAACGCTTAGGAAGCCACTGTAGTCTCTCTCTCTGAATGCTAACAATTACACACATTTTATACCCGTAATACATGTGCCAGTACATTTCCGTTGCTACCTTATATGGCAAGTTTTACAATGTCCTATAAATCTTTATGTGCCCTTTAGGACCCCCATGTCCTCCGTGTCCTGTGTGACCTACATGTCCTCGGTATTCCCAGGACCAAAGAGCAGTCTTTATGGCCAAATGTTCCCCTTAACAATCTAAGGATGGTTAACCTTCAAAGCCTTAAAGCCAGTTGCCCATATCAAAGGATACACTTAGCCATAAACCGCGCTTCCATGCTGACAACAGGATGTCCTGGCAACATAATCGAGCTGGAGCTTTCACACCCCTTTTACACCCCTGCAATAAAACCCACATGGCTACATTCGTAATGTGAGCCCTTGCACTCCCTGTCCCGCTGAGTTATTCTAGCATTTTGTGTCTACCTTTGATTGGTCTATCTAAGATGCAAAGATTAATGTTATTTTGAACTGAAGGGAAATTGAAGATTTGATCTCCCACCAAGCTCATCTGCTGGGAAACATCACCGAGTCAGAGAGCTTTGTAGCACAGCAACAGGCCCTTTGACTCGACTCGACCATGCCAACCACGTTGCCCAACCAAGCTAGCCCCACTTGCCTGAGTCTGGCTCATATCTTTCCAAGTCTTTCTTATCCACGTATCTACCCAATTCTCTGTGAACTGTTGTAATTGTACCTGCCTCGACCACTTCCTCTGTCAGATCGTTCCACATCTACACTACCCACTGACTGAAAAACCTGCTCCTCAGGTCCTTTTTATTGTTTCCACTCTCACCTTAAACTGATGCGCTCGAGGTTTAGACTCTCCGACCTTGGGTAAAGTATTGCGGCTAATCACCTTGTCTGTGCATCTTATACACATCTATAATGTCACTCTGACAGGCCCCCAAGAAAAAATGTCCCAGTCTGAATAGTCTCTTTTCAGGAATGAGTATATGAATCTATGATGAGCGTTTGTCGGCATTGGGCCTGTACTCGCTGTTGCTTAGAGAAATGAGGGGGGATCTCATTGAAAAATACAGAAAAGTGAAAGGTTTGGATAGAGTGGACGTGGAGAGGATGTTTCCATTAGTGAGTGAGTCCAGGACTAGATATTTATTTACAAAAATGCTGGAGTAACTCAGCAGGTCAGGCAACATCTCAGGAGAGAAGGAAAGGGTGACGTTTCGGGTGGGACAAAGGAAGGATGTATGTGGAGACAGGAAGACAGAGGGAGAACTGGGAAGGGGGAGGGGAAGAGAGGGACAGAGGAACTATCTAAAGACAATAGACAATAGGTGCAGGAGGAGGCCATTCGGCCCTTCGAGCCAGCACCGCCATTCAATGTGATCATGGCTGATCATTCTCAATCAGTACCCCGTTCCTGCCGTCTCCCCATACTCCCTGACTCCGCTATCCTTAAGAGCTCTATCCAGCTCTCTCTTTCATGCATTCAGAGAATTGGCCTCCACTGCCTTCTGAGACAGAGAATTCCACAGATTCACAACTCTCTGACTGAAAAAGTTTTTCCTCATCTCAGTTCTAAATGGCTTATTCTTAAACTGTGTTCTGGACTCCCCCAACACTGGGAACATGTTTCCTGCCTCTAACGTGTCCAACCCCTTAATAATCTTATACATTTCGATAAGATCTCCTCTCATCCTTCTAAATTCCAGTGTATACAAGCCTAGTCGCTCCAGTCTTTGAACATATGAAAGTCCCGCCATTCTGGGAATTAACCTAGTAAACCTATGCTGCACGCCCTCAATAGCAAGAATATCCTTCCTCAAATTTGGAGACCAAAGCTGCACACAGTATTCCAGGTGCGGTCTCACTAGGGCCCTGTACAACTGCAGAAGGACCTCTTTGCTCCTATACTCAACTCCTCTTGTTATGAAGGCCAACATTCCATTGGCTTTCTTCACTGCCTGCTGTACCTGCATGCTTCCTTTCAGTGACTGATGCACTTGGACACCCAGATCTCGTTGTACGTCCCCTGTTCCTAACTTGACACCATTCAGATAATACTCTGCCTTCCTATTCTTAAAACCAAAGTGGATAACCTCACACTTATCCTCATTAAACTGCATCTGCCATGCATCCGCCCACTCACACAACCTGTCCAAGTCACCCTGCAACCTCATAGCATCTTCTTCACAGTTCACACTACCACCCAGCTTTGTATCATCTGCAAATTTGCTAATGGTACTTTTAATCCCTTCATCCAAGTCATTAATATACATTGTAAATAGCTGTGGTCAATAGACAATAGACAATAGGTGCAGGAGTAGGCCATTCAGCCCTTCGAGCCAGCACCGCCATTCAAAGCGATCATGGCTGATCACTCTCAATCAGTACCCCGTTCCTGCCTTCTCCCCATACTCCCTGACTCCGCTATCCTTAAGAGCTCTATCCAGCTCTCTCTTGAAAGCATCCAACGAACTGGCCTCCACTGCCTTCTGAGGCAGAGAATTCCACACCTTCACCACTCTCTGACTGAAAAAGTTCTTCCTCATCTCCGTTCTAAATGGCCTACCCCTTATTCTTAAACTGTGGCTCCTTGTTCTGGACTCCCCCAACATTGGGAACATGTTTCCTGCCTCTAATGTGTCCAATCCCCTAATTATCTTATATGTTTCAATAAGATCCCCCCTCATCCTTCTAAATTCCAGTGTATACAAGCCTAATTGCTCCAGCCTTTCAACATACGACAGTCCCGCCATTCCGTGAATTAACCTAGTGAACCTACGCTGCACGCCCTCCATAGCAAGAATATCCTTCCTCAAATTTGGAGACCAAAACTGCACACAGTACTCCAGGTGCGGTCTCACCAGGGCCCGGTACAACTGTAGAAGGACCTCTTTGCTCCTATACTCAACTCCTCTTGTTATGAAGGCCAACATTCCATTGGCTTTCTTCACTGCCTGCTGTACCTGCATGCTTCCTTTCAGTGACTGATGCACTAGGACACCCAGATCTCGTTGAACATCCCCTCTTCCTAACTTGACAACGTTCAGATAATAATCTGCCTTTCTATTTTTACTTCCAAAGTGAATAACCTCACACTTATCTACATTAAACTGCATCTGCCTTGTATCCGCCCACTCACACAACCTGTCCAAGTCACCCTGCAGCCTTATTGCATCTTCCTCACAATTCACACTACCCCCCAGCTTAGTATCATCTGCAAATTTGCTAATGGTACTTTTAATCCCTTCATCTAAGTCATTAATGTATATCGTAAATAGCTGGGGTCCCAGCACCGAACCTTGCGGTACCCCACTGGTCACTGCCTGCCATTCCGAAAGGGACCCATTTATCCCCACTCTTTGCTTTCTGTCTGTCAACCAATTTTCTATCCATGTCAGTACCCTACCCCCAATACCATGTGCTCTAATTTTGCCCACTAATCTCCTATGTGGGACCTTGTCGAAGGCTTTCTGAAAGTCGAGGTACACCACATCCACTGACTCTCCCCTGTCAATTTTCCTAGTTACATCCTCAAAAAATTCCAGTAGATTTGTCAAGCATGATTTCCCCTTCGTAAATCCATGCTGACTCGGAATGATCCCGTTACTGCTATCCAAATGCTCAGCAATTTCGTCTTTTATAATTGACTCCAGCATCTTCCGCACCACTGATGTCAGACTAACTGGTCTATAATTACCCGTTTTCTCTCTCCCTCCTTTCTTAAAAAGTGGGATAACATTTGCTATCCTCCAATCCACAGGAACTGATCCTGAATCTATAGAACATTGAAAAATGATCTCCAATGCTTCCACTATTTCTAGAGCCACTTCCTTAAGTTCCCTGGGATGCAGACCATCAGGCCCTGGGGATTTATCAGCCTTCAGTCCCATCAGTCTACCCAAAACCATTTCCTGCCTAATGTGGATTTCCTTCAGTTCCTCCATCACCCTAGGTTCTCTGGCCCCTAGAACATTTGGGAGATTGTGTGTATCTTCCTCAGTGAAGACAGATCCAAAGTAACGGTTTAACTCGTCTGCCATTTCTTTGTTCCCCATAATAAATTCCCCTGCTTCTGTCTTCATGGGACCCACATTTGCCTTGACTATTTTTTTCCTCTTCACGTACCTAAAAAAACTTTTGCTATCCTCCTTCATATTATTGGCTAGTTTACCCTCGTACCACATCTTTTCTCCCCGTATTGCCTTTTTAGTTAACCTTTGTTCCTCTTTAAAAGAGTCCCAATCCTCTGTCTTCCCACTACTCTTTGCTATGTTATACTTCCTCTCCTTAATTTTTATGCTGTCCTTGACTTCCCTTGTCAGCCACAGGTGTCTCTTACTCCCCTTAGAGTCTTTCCGCCTCTTTGGGATAAATTGATCATGCAACCTCTGCATTATTCCCAGGAATACCTGCCATTGCTGTTCTACCGTCTTCCCTGCTAGGGCCTCCTTCCAGTCAATTTTGGCCAGCTCCTGCCTCATGCCTCTGTAATCCCCTTTGCTATACTGTAATACTGACAAGGTCCCAGCACCGAGCCTTGCGGTACTCCACTAGTTACCTCCTGCCATTCTGAAAGGGACGCATTTATCCCCACTCTTTCTGTCTGTCAACCAATTTTCTATCCATGTCAGTACCCTACCTCCAATACCATGTGCTCTAATTTTGCCCACTAATCTCCTATGTGGAACCTTGTCAAAGGCTTTCTGAAAGTCAAGGTGCACCACATCCACCGGCTCTCCCCTGTCAATTTTCCTGGTTACATCCTCAAAGAATCCCAGAAGATTAGTCAAGCATAATTTCCCCCTCGTAAATCCATGCTGACTCGGAACAATCCTGTTACTACTATCCAAATGCTCCGCAATTTTGTCTTTTATAATTGACTCCAGCATCTTCCCCACCACTGATGTCAGACTAACTGGTCTATAATTTCCCGTTTTCTCGCTCCCTCCTTTCTTAAATAGTGGGACAACATTAGCTAACCTCCAATCCACAGGAACTGATCCTGAATCTATAGATCATTGGAAAATGATCACCAAGGCGTCCACAATTTCTAGCGCCACCTCCTTAAATACTCTGGGATGCAGACCATCAGGCTACCCAACACCATTTCCTGCCTAATGTGGATTTACTTCAGTTCCTCCGTCACCCTAGGATCTCTGCCCACTAGAACATCTGGGAGATTGCTTGTACCTTCCTTAGTGAAGACAGATCCAAAGTACCAGTTCAACTCGTCTGCCATTTCCTTGTTTCCCATAATAAATTCTCCCTCTTCTGTCTTCAAGGGACCCACATTTGCCTTGACTATTATTTTCCTCTTTACATACCTAAAAAAGCTTTTGCTATGCTCCTTTATATTATTGGCTAGTTTACCATTGTACCTCATCTTTTCTCCACGTATTGCCTTCTTAGTCATCTTCTGTTGCTCTTTAAAAGAGTCCCAATCCTCTGGCTTCCCTCTCTTCTTTGCTTTGTTGTACTTCTGCTCTTTTATTTTTATGCTGTCCTTGACTTCCCTTGTCAGCCACGGGTGTCTCTTACTCCCCTTGGAATCTTTCCTCCTCTTTGGGATAAATTGGATGGAGTTGAGGGGGGAGGTAAAGGGACAGGTGTTGCATCTCCTGCGGTTGCAGGGGAATGTGCCCGGGGATGGGGTGGTTTGGGCAGGAAGGGACGAAAGGTCAGAGCCTCAGAATTAAAGGATGTTCCGTTGGGAAGGAGATGAGGGGAAATGCTTTTAATCAGAGGGTGTTGAATTTGTGCAATTCATTGCCTCAGAAGGCTGTGGAGGCCTAGTCGGTGGATATTTTTAAGGCAGAGATAGCTGGATTCTTGATTAGTATGGATGGGGAGTATAGTATAGTATGGGGAGAAGACAGGATAATGGGGTTAGGAGAGAGAGATAGATCAGCCATGATTGAATGGTGGAGTAGAATTGAAGGGCCGAATGGCCTAATTCTAATACTTTCATTGATGACATTATGACCTGATGACTGTCCAACTTCACCTGATAACCCAGACCTTCAGACGTGATGAAGTTGTTGTAAACCCTTTTGCACCCACTCCAATTGACTAACAAACCCACCCTTCCCTTTGTCTCACCCTCCACTCAAAACACAGGAGCAGGTCATCTGGCCCCTCGTGTCTGCCCCCACTCACTGTGATCATGACGACCCCACCACGCACCTCTACCTCCTCTTTAACAACCTCAAATTACTGCTAACCTCAATATCAACCTGCTCCGATCTGCCTCCATATCTGAATAACCCGCTTCATTCCTCCATCCCCACCGCAATCTCGCAATCCTCCTCACTCTCCACACTCGTCCTCCCCGTCCACCCTCCCCCACCTCACGAAATTCCCCTCTCCATCCCCGGATAAAAACTCCGGATGAGATGTCTGTTGTCCACCCGCTGTGGTCGGGGTGAAACCCCGGGCAAGGTTTCAGTTGTCCGCCCGCCTGTGCCTGAGGCAGAGCGGCCTCTGCCCCGGTCCCGGGGCCGCGCTGCCCGAGTCTCCCCCCGACCCCCGGGGACTCTCTGATTCTCTGCTTCTCCCCCCAGTCTCCGTCACCCTGGATGTGGAAACAGCGGGTCCGGAGCTCGAGGTGTCAGAGGATCGGAAGAGGGTGAGACTGACCCGGACCCGGAGGAGTCTCCCTGACACCGGGAAGAGGTTTACAGACAGTGCGTGTGTGCTGGGATCGGAGGGATTCACATCGGGGAGACATTACTGGGAGGTGGAGGTGGCGGGGAGTCGGGGCTGGAGTCTGGGAGTCGCCGCAGAGTCTGTGGAGAGGAAGGGATGGGTCACACTGACCCCGGAGACTGGAGTCTGGAGCATCAGGCGGGGGCTGTGTGACGAGTTTGATGCACTCACCTCCCCTCCATCCCGTCTCCCCGCCCGTCCCATCCCCGGGAGGGTGGGAGTTTATCTCAGTTACGAGTCCGGGACAGTTTCATTTTACGACGCGGACACCAAGTCCCATCTCCACACCTTCACTGGGAATAAATTCACGGAGAAACTTTATCCTTTCTTCGGGCCTCCTTCGTTTGGAAACTGGCTGAGGATCTGCTCCGGTTCCGCTCCGGGTGTGTAAAAGGGTCGGGTCCCGGGACCGGCGTCAGGAGCGGGGCTCAGGCTGTGGGGCAGAAACCCGGTGGACAACAGGTCGGCGCTGAACGGCTCCCATTTAATCCCCAAATTCCACGTCGTAAAAACCCCAGTGAGCGTGGGAATAAAACCAGGGGGAATGTAAATGTGGGAAGAGAGAAATAAACCGCAAGTGGAATCAGAGCTGTCGATCCGTTCATTTCAACGCGTTAACTGCGTCACTTCTTGGTCCCGCCACTAGATGGCAGCAACGTCACGCGGTGCGATCACAGACCAGCTGTAACTTTGAGAATTAACTTTGACAATTGCAGAAACAGCGGGAATCTGATTTAATAAGTGACTTTTGTCACCTGTTACCACACCTGCGGCCCAAACCACATGCATGGCTTAAAATGTGGAATAAAAGCATGAATTGCACCAAATACTCAGCAGGTCAGGCAGCATCTGCAAGGTGAAACAGACTTTACATTTCAGGTCTAATACAAGTCAAGTCAAGTTTATTTGTCACATACACACACACGATGTGTAATGAAATGAAAGTGGATTGTGCACAAAAAAGAATTACAGTTACAGCATATAAATAAAGTTAATAAGTTAATATAGAGAAGACAAAATTTAGCCCCTGGAGTTATAAAAGTTAACAGTCCCGATGGCCTGTGGGAAGAAACTCCGTCTCACCCTCTCCTTTTTCACAGCGTGACAGCGGAGGCGTTTGCCTGACCGTAGCATCTGGAATAGTCCATTGCTGGGGTGCCAGGGGTGTTGTAGTCTGTGGCCTATTAGAAAAAACAGGCAGACAACCGAATTCGTTTAACCTCTTTATTCTACTCACCCAGTTGGGAGAGGGTCTAGAAACCGAAGCGTTTAGAAACGCTTAGGAAGCCAGTGTAGTCTCTCTCCCCGAATGCTAACAATTACACATATTTATACCCGAAATACATGTGCCAGTACATTTCCTGTTGCTACCTTATATGGCAAGTTTTACAATGTCCTATAAATCTTTATGTGTCTTTCGGGACCTCCGTGTCCATTGTGTCCATCGTGACCTCTTCTTTCTTGGGAACAAAGGGCAGTCCATATGGCAAGTTGTGTTCTTCTTAACACTTCAAAGGATGGCTAACCATCAAAGCCTTAAAGCCAGTTGCCCATATCAAAGGATACCCTTAGCCATAAACAGGATGTCCTGGCAACATAATCGAGCTGGAGCTTTTACACCTTTTTTATATCCCTGCAATAAAACCCACATGGCTACGCTGAATTTGAGCCCTTACATCCCCTCTTTGATTATAGTATAATCACAGTCTTTTAATGTGATTGATTGACAAATATTTGGCATATACACGAACCGAAGCAATAACAGATTAACAGAATCACAACAATTAACGCAATGATACTGCCATAATGGAGAATCGGCCCCCACAAATATCCTAAACCAAACCAATCCCATCCTGAAGCATTAATTCGATCTTGGGCTAAATCTGCCCCTATTTTCTTAGTCAAGTCAAGTCAATTTTATTTGTATAACACATCTAAAAACAACCCACATTGACCAAAGCGCTGTACATCAGTTCAGGTACTAAGAACAAACATACAATGGCACACAAACATAACAGCACATACATAAACAGTTCACAGCGCCCCCTCAGAGGGCTCAAACGCTAAATGCTCTTTCTATAACCTCCTTCACATGCCCCGCGATATTGGTGATATTAGAGGATACATCTGGTACAAATGTACAACCTTTCTTGCCCTATCATAGCACAGGTACCCCCTCTCTCGGCTAGCAGGAAATCTAGAGCCATACGATTCTGGAGAGCGACAAGACGCAGGGCTATCATTTCAGTTGTTAACTGGCCTATTTGTTCCTGAGTCTCGTACAGTCCATCAGCGGTACAATTTGCTAATTGTTCCAGGGCACTAGCTAAGTTTCTAATTTCAGTTCCCGCCCGAGCGGTTCCCCATCTCGGGAATATTAGCCACCAAAACCCCTCAAACTGCGATACAGCTCGTTTAGAGCTCCACTCTGGATGCTGTAGAGGATGATTTATGATTCGTAAATGTGGGATTACAAAAGCTAGATAACAGCAAACTGTCCAGGTCTCATAAGACCCCTGATCATACCGTGGTGAAAGTCCTGGTAACCAGACATATGCTCAGCTCCCACATATTAAGTAAGTCCCATTAAGAGGTCTTGGGGGAACTGCAGTACTGATATGGGTGCATGTGCTGAATCCCACAGACAGGCTAACTTCATTTGGTTTAGATCCCATTCTACAGAAACAAGTTGTATTTATTGGTGTTTCTGGAGAGTCATGAGGAGAATTAACTTGTATCCGGGGCCAATTCTCCTGTGTTTGATTAAGATAGGGTCTCAAGGACCACCCATTAAAACATTGAAATCCACAGTCATCTGGTCGGTTATCATAATCCGTACACCAATTATTGGGGCCAGGGCTCTGAGTGATTCAAAAAGAACCTGGCAGACCTGGTGTTCTAAAGCACCAGCTCACCCTCCGAGCAAATGGTTATTGCTCTCAATACTAGGCAGTAAATAAGTCAATAGTAAAGCGTGCACGGAATAGGAGTAAGGAAAGGTGTTATCCATAAAATAGTTCACCATGAAGTTGCTACGCCTGATTAAAAGTTTTGTCAACTTGTAACATGAATTTTAAAATATCTGGACTGAAAGACAAAAACAAAATTCCCATGTAACCTCCAATTTTTCCCAGTCTATTCTTCCCCTCATCACCTCTCGTAGGGACGACTGATGTAACCCTCGAGTTCGTCTGATACGGCTGCTGCTTCTTACATGGAAAACTAAATTCATCTGTCAGGCATTGGAAATTAAACTGGCACAAAGCATGTCCACAGGGTACAACCCAATAGGCTTGGTCTCTCAATTGTTTAGCTCTGGTCTTATTAAACCATTAAACTATCCTGAGCAGGGTCCTATTCTTTCTGCCTTCCAGGGTATTGTGCCTTTGTCTCCTCTGCACATCATCTGATCGTCTTTACATAAATGTCATGGAGTAAATACAGATTGACCACAATACCATATAATTCTTGAGTGCACTTCCCCTAATAGCAGGAGTAACAATAGCAAAATAGCAACATCAATAGCAAAATCAATCCATCAGCTAAACACATCAACAATAACTAAGCAATACTTATAACTATGTACACGTGGCAATTCAATAAAATCAATTTGTAAACCCCAATGTATTTTGGGGTGATACCATGTAGCATTTATTACATCCAACATTCCCCTCTTACCAGCATAGGTAAGAGAATGCACATAATACAACAAAACAGGTAAAAGCGCGTTAGGGACACAAACTTTGCCAGAGGCAGTAACACAAAGCGAGTTAGATTCGCGAGGGGAACACCCATCCTGGCTCCACTGGTGTCTCTCAGCCTCGGGGGCGTCCCCCTGAAGCTGGCAGAGGTCCGAAACACTGGGCATAGCGATAGTTGCAGAAAACTGCTGTTGTTCCCTGAAGAAACTAAAATGGTAGGGGTCAGGGCTTCTGTGCGTACCAATGTGTCAGTCAATGCATTCCTGAAAGAAATGGGATCCTTGACAGATGTATGCGAATTACATTTAATGACAGCCAAGATTTTCGGGAGTGTTAAACTCGCTAGTAGATTTCGGACAAACAGGGCATTTTTAATAGGAGTGCCTGCTGCAGTCAAAAAGCCCCTGTGCTGCCATGGGGTACCAAAATCATGTGCAACCCCAAAAGCATATTGTGAGTCGGTGTAAATATTAGCACATTGGTCAGCGCAAAGGTGGCAGGCCCGTGTGAGAGCAAATAATTCAACCTGCTCGGCAGCATGAGGTGTACTGAAAAAAGCTAGGGTGGGCAGTATCCTCAATCTCTAGCGCCGATCGTGCGGATTCTTGTCCGTGGCGCAACCTAACCCTTTCACCAACGGTTGTCTGGGACCTATCCATATTCCCTGATGCTGCCTCATAATTGGGGGGGTAGTCCCGAATATCCTGGCGGGAGGGTAGAACCGGGACTGGCACCACCGCAGCCGGTGGCTCTGCCTGTGGGGCTGTGGGGATCGGACACGTCCAGGGTTCCTCGGATTCCTGATGACCTAATATAGCCGCTATGCCTTCCAGTGGTTCGGACTCTGACTTTTGTTGTTGTTGGGCGGGATATATCCCTTTGGTACCGGGTTTAAATTCATCTCGAGCTCGGGTATCACGGTCAAGTCTTAGATCATACACCTTACATTCCGCTTGCAAAATATCGCTTGTTTTCGGTATTCCCAACCTATCACACACTGATATCCCTCTACTACTTGCATTTTCCCTCCAACTTCGCTCCCTCGACTCCTGATGGCGCTTCTGCACCCCCTCTTTGATAGTCTCTACATTCCATGTACCTCCTACTGGCCAGGCCTCGTTTCCCAATCTTTTCATTAACGAAGCAAATAAATAAATAACACATGTGTTGTACCGGGGCACCGCCATCACTCTTATCCAAAGACTGTCCCATATGTCTGATTGCCAATTACCCGAAAATATGTTACCAATAAATACTACCAATAAATATTACCAATAAATATTAATTGCACCCAGACCAAGACAATGACAACAAGAGTGACCGCCCCTTACCTTCCAAATCCGGAACCTTATCCTTATCCTTATCCTTGTCCTTATCGGTTCGTCCGTGAATCTCAGTTGAACACGAAATCAACCCCAAACGAGGGACTTCAGTGTCTGAAAAACGTCAACGTCCGGGGTCTCGAACAACGGTCGAGAAGTGCACTCTGTCCCCTTCGGACGTGTTTCAGCCACCGATGACGCTTAGTCGTTCGTGGTTGACGGTGCCAAAGAGATCCTGCCGACTACGCCAAATGTTGCAGTCTGTGGCCTATTAGAAAAAACAACCAAATTCGTTTAACCTCTTTATTCTACTCACCCAGGTGGGAGAGAGTCTAGAAACCGAAGCGTTTAGAAACGCTAAGGAAGCCAGTGTAGTCTCTCTCTCCGAATGCTAACAATTACACATATTTATACCCGAAATACATGTGTCAGTACATTTCCTGTTGCTACCTTATATGGCAAGTTTTACAATGTCCTGTAAATCTTTATGTGTCTTTCGGGACCTCCGTGTCCGTTGTGTCCATCGTGACCTCTTCTTTCTTGGGAACAAAGGGCAGTCCATACGGCAAGTTGTTCTTCTTAACACTT
The DNA here is from genome assembly GCF_053455715.1 of Rhinoraja longicauda. Classification (NCBI taxonomy): domain Eukaryota; kingdom Metazoa; phylum Chordata; class Chondrichthyes; order Rajiformes; family Arhynchobatidae; genus Rhinoraja; species Rhinoraja longicauda. The sequence continues at coordinate 15,606,587 of NC_135971.1, read as the reverse complement.
CAAAGGATGGCTAACCATCAAAGCCTTAAAGCCAGTTGCCCATATCAAAGGATACCCTTAGCCATAAACAGGATGTCCTGGCAACATAATCGAGCTGGAGCTTTTACACCTTTTTTACACCCCTGCAATAAAACCCACATGGCTACGCTGAATTTGAGCCCTTACAGGGGTCCCTCATGATCTTGCTTGCTCTGGATCTGCACCTCGTGATGTATGGGTCCTGCAGGGGGACGAGTGTAGTTCCCATGGTGCGTTCTGCCGAACGCACTACTCTCTGCAGGGCCATCCTGTCCTGGGCAGAGCTGTTCCCAAACCAGACTGTAATGTTGCCGGACAGGATGCTCTCTACAGCCCCAGAGTAGAAGCAATGAAGGATCCCCAGAGACACTCTGAATTTCCTCAGCTGTCTAACGTGGTAAAGGCGTTCCTTTGCCTTACCCACCAGTGCGGCAATGTGCGTTGCCCACGTCAGATCCTCTGTAATGTGGACTCCCAAGTATTTAAAACTGCTCACCCTATCCACAGTAGACCCATTTATCTCCAGTGGCGTGTACGTCCTTGGATGTTTAGCCCTTCTAAAGTCCACAATCAGCTCCTTAGTTTTAGTGACATTCAAGAGGAGGCTATTGTCCTGACACCAGAGTGCCAGATCAGCCACCTCCTCCCGGTAGGCCTTCTCATCATTGTCGGAGATCCGGCCCACCACCACAGTGTCATCAGCAAACTTGATGATGGAGTTTGAGCTGAACCTGGCCCCACAATCATGTGTGTACAGGGAGTACAGTAGGGGGCTAAGGACGCAACCATGGGGGGATCCTATGTTCAGACTGAGGGAGCTAGATGTGTGTTCCCCCATCCTGACCACTTGGGGCCTGGCGGTGAGAAAATCCAGGACCCAGGCACACAGAGGGGTGCTAATCCCCAGTTCCAGCAGCTTCTCAGCCAGTCTGCTGGGGACTACTGTGTTAAAAGCTGAACTAAAGTCAATGAACAGCATCATCACATAGCCCCCCTGGCTGTCCAGATGAGAGAGAGCGGTGTGCAGAACCTGGGAGACCGCATCATCCGTGGACCTGTTCGGACGGTATGCGAACTGTAGTGCGTCCATGTTGCGAGGACGATGAATGGTCTTTCCATTCGGATTTTCAGGATCTGTGTTTTTTTTTAACTTCATCCAGTTGATTGGGTGATTGGAATGTGAGACTGAGCATATACTGCCAACAAAAAACAGAAAACGTCCGCATTCAGCAGCTTGGGCAGTATACTATGGGCACAGCGCCTTGGGGTTTAAATATAGCACTATATCCACAGTGCTATGGGTCACAGACTGCTCAGGAAATTTACGTTTACCAAGGGTGACCATCCCTGTGGGGTGCTGGGGGAATGAGATGCTGACGTTCAGGTGAATTGTTAAACTCCAGTGACATCCGCTCCATTGGATGGACTTAGTTTCGTATAGTTTAGTTAAATTTCAGAGGTGCAGATCGGAAACAGGCCCTTCAGCCCACCTAGTCCGTGCTGAACCATCAACACTATGACCATTACCATCAACACTATCATACACAATGGGGACGTTTTAAATTTCTTAACGGAGCCAATTAACCTACAAATCTGCACGTCTTGAAATGTGGGTGGAAACCAGATCACCTGGAGGAAACCCATGCGGTCACACTGAGAACGTACAAACTCTGTGCAGACGGCACCCGTAGTCAGGATTGAACTCTGACGCTGTATATCTAAAGTTTAAAAGACAGTTGGACAGGAACATGGATAGGAAAGGTTCAGAGGGTCGTGGACCAAATGTGGGGCAGGTAGGACTAGTGTAGATGGGGCATGTTCGTTAAGTTGGGCTGTTGGGCCCGTTTCCACACTGTATGACTTAATTGGTGCATCAGGCTTATCATGTCATATCATATATATACAGCCGGAAACAGGCCATTCGGCCCACCAAGTCCGTGCCGCCCAGTGATCCCCGCACATTAACACTATCCTACACCCACTAGGGACAATTTTTACATTTACCCAGCCAATTAACCTACATACCTGTACGTCTTTGGAGTGTGGGAGGAAACCGAAGATCTCGGAGAAAACCCACGCAGGTCACGGGGAGAACGTACAAACTCCTTACAGTGCAGCACCCGTAGTCAGGATCGAACCTGAGTCTCCGGCGCTGTATTCGCTGTAAAGCAGCAACTCTACCGCTGCGCTACCGTGCCGCCCTTGAATAATTGAATATTTGAATAATTGAATAGGCAGCATCACCGGAGAACCTCAATAGGTGACATTTCGGATTGAGTCCGAAACGTCGCCTATCCATGTTCTCCAGAGATGCTGCTTGATGAGCGTTTGACTGCACTGGGTCTGTGCTCGCTGGAGTTTAGAAGAATGCGGGGGGACCTAATCAAAACGTAGTAAATAATGAAAGGCTTGGATATAGTGGAGATAATGTTTCCACCAGTGGGAGAGTCTAGGTCTAGAGGTCATAGCCTCAGAATTGAAGAATGTTCTTTTAGGAAGGAGATGGGCAGGATTTTCATTTTGCCAGACGGTAGTGAGTCTGTGGAATTCTTTGGCACAGATGGCTGTGGAGGCCATCAGTGGATGTTTTTACGGCAGTAATAGATAGTCTTGATTATTTCGGGTATCAGAGGTTATGGGGAGAAGGGAGGAGAATGGGGTTAGGAGGGAGAGATAGATCAGCCATAGTTGAATGGCGGAGTAGACAATAGGCCGAATGGTGGGGCAGCGGTAGAGTTGCTGCCTTACAGCGAATGCAGCGCCGGAGACTCAGGTTTGATCCTGACTACGGGTGCTGTACTGTACGGAGTTTGTACATTCTCCCAGTGACCTGCGTGGGTTTTCTCCGAGATCTTCGGTTTCCCCCCACACTCCGAAGACGTACGGGTTTGTAGGTTAATTGGCTGGGCAAATGTAAAAATTGTTCCTAGTGGGTGGAAGAATAATGTTAACGTGCTGCGTGGAGCCGGTGGGCAGAAGGGCCTGTTTCTGCGCTGTATCTCTAAATCTAAATGTCCCAATTCTGCTCCTATCACTTGTGACCCGCTGAGTTACTCCAGCACTTTGTGTCCTTTTGAACATAATATTCTCGAGTGCAGCCTCACCAATGAGTTGGACAAAGTGAGTGCTGTGGTCTTTGCAGATGGGACACTGAAACATGTGAAGCTCCCACTGTCAGTCCAGGCGTAGATTGGGTGACCAAGTCAAGGGCTCCCAGGAGATTTTTTAATGAATGAACACGTTTAAACACGGCTGTTTGTCTATCCCTTTTCACTGAACAGAATGATTTAGAAATAAACACAACTGTTTTGTTGAATGGCACTGTGGATAACTTCCTGGAACTTCACTTCTGTAACTTATGTTCATCCCCATGACCAAAGCTTCAAAGAGTTGCCAATCTTTGAAGCCGGGATGAGGCTGGGGGAGCGGGGACCCTTGTCACGTGCGGAGGGCGGGACAATGGGAGCGCCCTGCGTTCTGTCACTCTGCTGTCACATGCCGTGGGGAAAAGGGGTGTGGACGGATTCCGCTGTTACGTGTCGGGGGCGTGTTGAATGATATCTAGTGTCACGTGTCAGGGGCGGGAGAATGGAGATCTGGTATCACGTGTCGGGGGCGGGAGAATGGAAATCTGGTCTCACGTGTCGGGGGCGGGTTGAATGGGATCTAGTGTCACGTGTCAGGGGCGGGAGAATGGAGCTCTGGTATCACGTGTCGGGGGCATGCGAATGGGGCTGGTGTCACGTGTCGGGGGCAGAGGAATGGGGTCTGGTGTGCCGTATCGGGGGCGGGGAATGGGATCTGGTGTCACGTGTCGGGGGAGGGGAATGGGGTCTGATGTCACGTGCCTGGGCGGGTGAATCGCGATCTTGTGTCTCGTGTCGGGGGCGACGGGGCGGAATAGCGGCGCCGGCCAGTGACTTGTGGTTGGGCGCGCGGGCGGGCCGGCGCTGGAGCAGGAAGCGGGGAGAGGGGGTAAGTAACCATGGCGACCGGAGGAGGGGGAGAGGGGGGCAACGGCGGGGCCCGTCTCCATGGAGACGCGGCCTGGTCCCAACCTGGAGAGGGAAGAGGGAGGAAAAAGGGGAAGGGCGGGTTATGGGGGGTGGGGGGGTGTTTGGGGAGGAGAAGTGACGGGGAAAATGAGGAGGGGGGTGAGGGGTGGGAGGGGAGGAGGGAGGAGGGGTGGGAAAGGAGGGCAGGCAGAAGAGGAGAGGTTGAGGGGAGGGGGACAAATGGGATACATAGATAAATAGACAATAGCTGCAGGAGGAGGCCATTCGGCCCTTCGAGCCAGGACCGCCATTCAATGTGGTCATGGCTGATCATCCACAATCAGTGCCCTGTTCCTGCCTTCTCCCCATATCCCTTGGTTCCGCTGGCCCCTAGAGCTCTATCTAACTCTCTCTTGAACATATCTGGTGAATCCACAGATTCACAACTTTCTGGGTGAAAAAGGTTTTTCCTGATCTCAGTTCTAAATGGCCGACCCCTTATTCTTAAACTGTGTGTGACCCCTGGTTCTGGACTGCCCCAACACCGGGAACATGTTTCCTGCATCCGGCGTGTCCAATCCCTTCATAATTTTATGTGTTTCTATAAGGCACGGTAGTGCAGCGGTAGAGTTGCTGCTTTACAGCGAAAGCAGCTCCGGAGACTCAGGTTCGATCCTGACTACGGGTGCTGTACTGTAAGGAGTTTGTACGTTCTCCCCGTGACCTGCGTGGGTTTTCTCCGAGATCTTCGGTTTCCTCCCACACTCCAAAGACGTACGGGTATGTAGGTTAATTTGACTGGGTAAATGTAAAAAATTGTCCCTAGTGTGTGTAGGATAGTGTTAATGTGCGGGGATCGCTGGGCGGCGCGGACTTGGTGGGCCGAAAACGCCTGTTTCCGCGCTGTATATATATGATATGATATGATATGAAGACCTCCGCTCATCCTTCTAAATCCCAGTGAATACCAGCCCTGCAGCTCCATTCTTTCATCATATGACAGTCCCGCCATCCCGGGAATTAACCTCGTGAACATGCGCTGCACTCCCTCAATAGGAAGACAGCTCATTCCATGTACCTACCACCCTTTGTATAAAAAAAAGTGACCCCTCACGTTCCTGTGAAATCTTTCCCCAGTCTCACCTTAAATCTATGTCCTCTGGTTCTTGATTCCCCGAATCTGAGTAAAGGACTCTGTACCTCTACCCTAGCTATTCCACTCAGGATCGTATACATCATCATAAGGTGACACCTCATCCTCTTGCGCTCCAAGGAATAAAGTCCGAGCCTGTTCAACCTCTCCCTATTGCTCAGGCCCTCAAGTCCTGGCAACATCTTTGTGAAACTTCTCTGTAATCGGACTTCCGGTTGAACGAGCCACGAGATGGCAGATTAGGGTAAGAGCTCCTGACATTTTGAGTTAATATTTACCCACTACAACTCGAATATTTCCAAAACTTTTGTTGCAGTTTCGTAAATATTGTGGGTCAGGATTATGCCTAGAGGAAAGAGTAAAAAGTCGACGCAGATGGAGTTTTTTGATGGTGAGGGGGAAGGGCCTAGCCGAGCCTCCTCAGCTAGCAGTGCAAGGGTGGACGATGATAAGCAAATGCACCCAGATAAGGAACGAGAGAGAGCGGACCTCAGCCTCATATTGAAAGAGTTGAGAGAGTTTAGAAAGGACAATAGTGAGCAGCTGAACGGAATTCGGGAAGAAATTACTAAGACGAACACCAGAATCGGGGAGGCGGAAGAGAGGATTGATGCGGCTGAAAACAGGCTACAGGTGGCAGAGGACGTGGTGACGGAGCTGCTGCAACTCCAAATATACCTAGATGCCAAATTGACGGATATAGAGAGCCGCTCCAGACGTGAAAATATCCAAATTCATGGAGTTAAAGAGGGAGCAGAGGAGAACTCCCCGTCAATGGTGGATTTTGTGGAAAGTTTGTTGCGGGAAGGACTGGGGCTCCCGGCCGCCTTTAAATGACGGGTAGAGAGAGCGCACCGAGCTCTGATGTCGAAGCCGCCCGGGGATGCCCGACCGAGGTCCATGGTGGCCAAGTTGTCAAGTTACAGGATGAAAGAGGAGCTGCTTAGACTGGCCTGGCAGCATAGAGGATTTCAATACCTCGAGAAGAGAGTTAACCTGGATCACGATTATGCGCCAGATGTGTTAAAAAAACGGAGGGAATACACTGAAGCGAAAAGAATCCTGAAGGAGAAGAAAATCAGATTTCAAACTCCATTTCCGGCCAAGTTAAGAGTTTTCTACCAGGAGGGAACAGTGGTATATGGATCGGCGGAGGAGGCGACGGAGGATATGGCGAAGAGGGGACTCCCGGTGTCGGTCATCAAACACCCGGAGTCCCTTTTGGAGCGGATCCAGCATCTCACTTGGCGTAGTGCCGGGAGACCGGGGAACCGGGAGAGAACGGTCAGGAAAGTGGATTTCAAGGAAAAGTTACAGGCTTTTAGACGCCAGGACTCGGGATAATGACTGAACCGAAAGGTTTGAATGGCAGAGGTGACCAAAGGAAGCGGGTGAGTCGAGTTTTGATGTTGGGGAGTTTCAGGACCCGTCTCCCATCGGAGGACAGACTTTAAGGCCTTGTTTTTACTCGTTACATTAAACGAGCATGGTATAGGCTATGAACACGGATATTACGTATATTTCGGGTGGACTCTTCTAACCGGGTAGCCGGATAGATGGACAGCTTTGGAACGGAAGAGCCACCGTTAGAAGACGGCCCTCTCCCACCTGTCAGGGGGAGAGGCAACACCTCAAAGCCCTCTCACCATCAGGGCTTTAATAGGGTCAAAATCAGGACCCCACAGTTGGAAGTCCGTTTATTTACTTTAGTGTTATTATTGTGTTTTTGTTTTGTAGTTGTTTTTTGGGGGCTGTTTCGTGCATGGATACTGGAGCTGGTATGGTTTATATACTTTTATTTCTTCTACTTATTGGACACTAAATGCAAGCAGTTAAAATAGTAACTTATAATGTGAATGGCCTTATCAATCCTATTAAGAGAAGCAAGATATTAACCAAAATAAAGAGAGATAGAGTCGAGGTGGCCTTTCTACAAGAAACACACCTGTCTGAAACAGAGCATGCTAAACTAAAACGACTGGGCTTTAAACATCAGTACTCCTCATCATATAGTGCTGGTCATAGGAGGGGGGTGGCAATATTAATGTAGGTTATGTAGGTTAATTGACTGGGTAAATGTATGTAGGTTAATTGACTGGGTAAATGTAAAAATTGTCCCTAGTGGGTGTAGGATAGTGTTAATGTGCGGGGATCGCTGGGCGGCGCGGACTTGGTGGGCCGAAAAAGCCTGTTTCCGCGCTGTATATATATGATATGATTAATCTCTAGCAATATAAGTTTTGATCCCACCTTTGAAAAGAGAGATCCAGAGGGGAGATATATCTGCATGAGAGGTAATTTAGGCGGCTCATTGGTTACTCTGTTTAATATTTACGCTCCTCCCAACTTGGATTGGAAATGTTTTAAACAAGTGTTTGATTTGATAATATCTGAAACCCAGGGAGTATTAATCTGTGGGGGGGATCTTAATGTTAGATTAAATCCTAAACTGGACTCTTCAAATGTTCATATAGCTCAGCCGAAATTGATAAATAAAAAAATTAATTTGGCAATGATATTGGATTAATTGATGTATGGAGAGAACTAAATTTGTCAAAACGAGACTACACATATTTTTCTAATCCACATTTGGCATATTCTCGGATTGATTATTTTCTTACCTTTGGAAAAGACCTTCATAGGGTTGTAAGCTGCGAGGTGGGGAGCATGGACCTTTCAGATCATAGTCCTGTGTATTTAAAACTACTTCTTGATCGGTATCAAAGAGACACTTTATGGAGATTAAATACATATGTACTGACTCATATGAAAGAACAGATTAAGAACGATATTACAGAGTATCTGGAACTAAATGACAATGACGAAGTTTCACCTCTGATACTGTGGGATGCATGTAAAGCGGTGCTTCGGGGCAAGATAATAGGATACAGTGCTCACATAAAGAAAGCTAGACATGAAAAGTTAGATCGGCTGCAAGTGGAACTGAAACAACTGGAACAAAACCATAAGGATACAAATGATCAAAAAATCCGAGAACTACTTGTGAAGAAGAAGAATGAAATAAATGATATTTATACAAAAGATATAGAAAAAAAGTTGATTTTTGTAAAACAGAAATATTATGATGGGGGAGGAAAAGCCAGTAAATTATTAGCCTATAAACTAAAAAAAACAACAGGCAGAGAATACAATTCATAAAATAAAACACCCTGTAAATAATTTTACACACTATAAATTGAAGGAAATACAAAATTGTTTTGATATATATTTCAAAAGATTATATTTACAACCTCAAATCAGTGGGGAGAAAATGGAGGATTTCTTTAATGAGATTCATTTGCCAAAATTGACCAGTGAACAGAGTAAGTCCCTTGTAGCTGAAATAACAGAGAAAGAAGTTAGGTCTGCTATAGTACATCTTAAACCAAATAAGGCCCCGGGCCCAGACGGGTTCCCTTCAGAATGGTACCGGGTAATGGTGGACTCATTGGTCCCTACGTTACAACGCACTTTCAATTGGGTTCTCAAAGAGAACGTAATACCCCCCTCCTGGAAGGAGGCAGTAATCTCATTGATTCCGAAAGAGGGAAAAGATAAATCTGTATGCAGTAATTTTAGGCCAGTGAGCGTACTCAACCAGGATTACAAAAATTTTACTCACATACTAGCCAAACGATTAGAGTGTTTGCTACCACAAATTATTAGCCTGGATCAGACAGGGTTTGTTCGAGGGAGACAAACCCAAGACAACATTAGAAGGACATTGCACATAATTGACCACATAACAAAATTTAACTTAGAAGCAGTCCTAGTTGGGTTAGATGCTGAAAAAGCTTTTGATTGTGTAAATTAGTCTTTTTTGCTTAGAGCTTTAGATAGATTTGGATTTCACAATACTTTTATTAAAACAATACAGGCTCTTTATGATAGCCCAAGTGCAAGAATTAAAATTAAAGGAGTAGTTTCAAAACCATTTTTGCTAGAAAGAGGAACAAGACAGGGATGTCCAATCAGCCCCCTTTTATTTGCGGTTTTTATCGAACCTTTGAGTCAGTGGATTATCCAGAATAATAATATCAAAGGAATAGTAATGAAAGGAGGGGAACAAAAGATTTCTTTATTTGCCGATGACGTATTCGTGTATTTGTCAGACCCTGAACAGTCTTTGTTACAGTTATTTTATGTTTTGGAATGATATGGATCCTTCTCTGGCTATAAGTTAAATGTTATAAAAACACAAATTCTTAGTTTCAAATATAGCCCCTCAGTAAAAGTAAGAGAAAAGTTTAACTTGAGGTGGGATGCTGAATCCATGAGATATCTGGGAATAAACATTCCAATAGATCTGACTAAACTGCACTTGCTTAACTACCTCCCATTGAACAATAAGATCAGGGAAGACATTAGGAGGTGGGACCTAATACCTTATCTTAATTTTGGATCTCGTATTGAATCGGTCAAAATGGTTATGTTACCGAGGCTGTTGTATCTCTTTCAATCACTTCCACTAGATATATCAGACCAACAATTTCAAGAATGGGATAAACAAATCTCGAGGTATATTTGGCAGGGACAAAGACCAAAAATCAGATACCAGGGGTTACAACAGACCAAAAATAAAGGTGGGGTTGCACTCCCGTGCTTGAAAGACTATTATGCAGCTGCTCAGCGGAGAACATTAATTCATTGGTGCAACCCCGACTATTGTGCTAGATGGAAGGAGATTGAGATTGCTATAACAGAGGAATTTCCGATTCAGGCTGCAATCGGAGATAAGGAGTTAACAAATAAGTTAATTAATTTGGGAAACTCATGGATTCGATTGTCACTTAAGGTATGGAATAAGGTCGTTACCCAAAATCATCTGAGGGATGCTGTGAAGGTTTTGAGATGGTGCACGTTTGATCCAGATTTTGTACCAAAAAGACAGGACACTAGTTTTAAAAGATGGAGTTTTCAAGGTTTGACATCATATTGCACATTTTTACATAAGGGATCTATGAACAGCTTTGAGAATCTGAAGAGGCAATTTGGTTTGAATAATGATGATTTCTATAGATACCTTCAAATTCGCCATTATATAGATCAAATACAAAAGGAATGTGCAGAAGTAAAATGGGATAATATTTTGTTAAATGTATTTATTGATGCTTACCATGGAGGCTCAAAACAGAAAACCATCTCAAAGTTATACAAGGGTTTACGGCAGAGAAAAGGCAACTCACTGTATGTAAAACAGAAATGGGAAAGGAAACATTTTTTATATGGATATTCCATTTAAATTTGAGTTTTTATATTTTGGTGCTTTACCAGTACAAAATGCTTCTATTAAAGATAAGTATCTTTTCCAGATCTTAAGTGCTGCCAGCAGGAAGCTATTACTGGGAAGTGGTTGAAACCTGGAAAACCTAATGTGGATGACTGGATTAACATTGTATATGATATTTTTATAATGGAAAGGATAACCTTTGCTTTAAGATTGCAACAGGGAATATTTTTGAAAAGGTGGGAAAAATGGATGTTGTACATTATGCCCGTACGGCCATCATTTGTTTAAAGCGGATCTTTGTATCCTACTTCCGTGTCCTATCTCATTTTCCTTGATTTCATACCGCTCCAGAAGTAGTGATGAAATATTATAGAGGTATACCCCAAATGTTGGTTTTAGTTGGGGGTTTTTTTGTGTGTAGTTAAGTTTTGGATATGATCAAATGTCCAGTAAGTCATTACCCATCCTTGTAGTGCTTCCAATACCTGTGGTATGATTTATTTTGGGATATGCAGTATTTGTTAACTACGGAGGGTTTAAGGTGAATGAGAATGTGTATCATTGTGGAATGTATGGAACTGGAAAATCAAAATCAAAATAGAATTATAAAAAAAAAAAAGAAACTTCTCTGTAATCTTTCCAGTTTAACGACATGTATACATGAATGACACACAACATTCTACAAGAAGGACTGTGCGAAAAAGCGAGACTTTTATTCTGCAAATTCTGCAGGGGCATTGTAACTGTTCGTGCCAGCCCCAAACTGTGGTCCCAAATCGCCCCTTCCAGTTTTTAATCGTGTGATTTTTCTATTAACACAAGTTTGCTAGGAATGCAACTATTACATTACAGCAGGAATGTATATTTTAAATTAGTTTATTAATATAAACTGCAGATTCTGTTTCTAATATTGCAGCCATTTCAATGACAATTTTAATGTTCTTTTAAATATGTTTGTGGATTTTGTTTGAATTATTCATTGGATGCAAAGACACAATTGGACACAATCCGAGACTGTGGAACAGCATCCCTCTCCCCATCAGAACTGCCCCCACCATCGACTCCTTTAAGTCCAGGCTCAAAACCTGTTTCTACTACCCAGTGTTTGAGGCCCTCTTAGGGGGTGCTGTGAACTGTTTATGTATGCGCTGTTATGTTTGTGTGCCACTGTATGTTCGTTTCTTAGTACCTGAACTGATGTACAGCACTTTGGTCAACGTCAATGTGCGAGACAAATAAAATTGACTTGACTTGACACAAAACAGACATCAAAAGAGGGGTCTCGACCCAAAACATCACCCATTCCTTCCATCCGGACATGCCACCTGTCCCGCTGAGTTACTCCAGCAATTTGTGTCTATGTGTCTATGGCAAACCACCATTTGCAGTTCCTTCCTACACACAAACAGACCATTCGGCCCAATCATGCATTTCTGGTCTTCATGCTCCAGGCAAGCTTCCTCCTCAGTTTAAAACTATCGGCATAACCCCCTTTTTTGCTTTTTCCCTCGGGTGGCACAGTGGCCTACATGGTAGAGCCGCTGCCCCACAGCGCCAGATACCAGGGTTTCCATCCTGACCTCGGGTACTGTCCGTGTGGAGTTTGCACATTCTCCCCGTGACTGCGTGGGTTTCCTCCGGGTATTCCGGTTTCCTCCCATATCCCAAAGACGTGTGGGTTCGTAGGATTATTGGCTTCGGTAAAAATTGTAAATTGTCCCTAGTGATTAGCCTATTGCTAGTGAACAGGGATCACTGGTTGGCGCGGACCCGGCGGGCCGAAGTGCCTGTTTCTGCGCTGTATGTCCCCCCCGGTGTCTCGGTAGTTTTGAATTTAGTTGATTGAGTTCAGTTGTCAGGCGTGGTGCAGTGAGAAGCTTTTGTTGAGTGCTAACCAGCGGATGAGAAAGTGAGGTACCATAGAACTAGTGTGAACGGGTGATCGATGGTCGGCGTGGACGCGGTGGATTGAAGGGACTGTTTCCGTGCTGTATCTTTAAACTAAAATATATTCACTCTATTCTGTTCAACCTGAGGGAGTGGGTCACACAATCCCACTGTTCTTTGGCTAAAAAACGTTCTTTGGTTTACTTTAAGAGATACAGCGCGGAAACAGGCCCTTTGGCCCACCGTGTCCGTGCTGACCAGCGATACCTGTACATTAGCACTATCCCACACAGGGTGGCGCGGGTCTCTGATGATGCTGGCTGCCTTTCCCAGGAGCATGAGAAATCTTCCTTCGAAATCTCACCTAAAAAAAAAATCAGAGCAAATGGAGCAGCAACAAAGCAGAAGCAACAGGGCAGCGCAGTGACACAAGTAGTGCTGCTGTCTCCTAGTTCTGGTGAGCGGGTTCCATCCTGACCTCGGGCGCTGCCCGTGTGGTTCACGCCTTCTCCCGGTGACTGCGTCCGATTCCTTCCACGTCCACAATACACACTGGTTCTATGGTCAATCGGCGACTGTAAATTATCCCTTTGAAAGTGGGTGGTGGGCGGATGAATGGGAATTAAAGGGCACGTGAGAAGGAAAAGGCAGCAGGGAATTGTATTGGGGGAAGAGGATTGATGGGTTATAAGATTCACTCTCTGCACTCGTCCTCCCCGCCCTCTCCCTCCCCCCTCCCGAAACCTCACGAAATTCCCCTCCCCGTCCCGGATAAAGACTCCGGGAGACATGATCTCCCCCGGTCCCGGGGCCGCGCTGCCCGAGTCTTCCCCCGACCGCCGGGGACTCTCTGATTCTCTGCTTCTCCCCCCAGTCTCCGTCACCCTGGATGTGGGAACAGCAGGTCCGGGGCTCGAGGTGTCTCAGGATCGGAAGAGGGTGAGATGGACCGAGACCCGGAGGAGTCTCCTTGCACCAGGAAGAGGTTTACAGGCAGTGCGTGTGTGCTGGGATCAGAGGGATTCACATCGGGGAGACATTACTGGGAGGTGGAGGTGGCGGGGAGTCGGGGCTGGAGTCTGGGAGTCGCGCAGAGTATGTGGAGAGGAAGAGACAGGTCGCACCGACCCCGGAGACTGGAGTCTGGAGTATCTAGCGGGGGCTGGGTAATGGGTCTGATGCACTCGCCTACCCTCCATCCCGTCTCCCCGCCCGTCCCATCCCCGGGAGGGTGGCAGTTTGTCTCAGTTACGAGTCACGGAGTCATAGAGTGACACAGTGTGGAAACTGGCCCTTCGGCCCAACTTGTCCACACCGGCCAACCTGTCCCAGCTACACTAGTCTCATCTGCCTGCGCTTGGTCCATATCCCTCGAAACCTGTCCTATCCATGTACCTGTCTAACTGTTTCTTAAATATTGGGATAGTCCCAGCCTCAACCACCACATCTGGCAGCTTGTCCATACACCCGCCATCCTTTTGTGTGAAAAGGTTACGCCTCAGATTCCTATTAAATCTTTTCCCCTTCAACTTGAACCTATGCCCTCTGGTCCTCGATTCTCCTACTCTGGGCAAGAGACTGTGCAACTTCCCGATCTATTGCTCCCATGATTTTGCACACCTCTATAAGATCACCCCTCTTCCTCCTGTGCTTCAAGGAATAGAGACCAAGCCGACTTAACCTCTCCCTTTTGCTCACACCCTCGAGTCCTGGCAACATCCTCGTAAATCTTCTCTGAATCCTTTCAAGCTTGACAATTTCTTTCCAATAACATGGTGCCCAGAACTGAACACAATATTCTAAATGCGGTCTCACCAACGTCTTATACAACTGCAACATGACCTCACAACTTCTATACTCTGATTGATGAAGGGCAATCTGCCAAAACCTACTTGAACTTATCCACCTGGGACTTGACCTTCAAGGAACTATGCACCTGCACTCCCAGTTCCCACTGCTCTACAACACTCTCCAGAAGCCTACCATTCAGTGTGCAGGTCCTGCCCTTGTTAGACATTCCAAAATGCAATACCTCACACTTCTCTGTATTAAATACCATCAACCATTCCTCCGCCCACCTGGCCAATCGATCCAGATCCTGCCGCAATCTTTCACAACCATCTTCACAATCTGCAAAACCACCCACTTTTGTATCATCAGCTAACTAGCTAATCGTGCCCTGTATGTTCTCATACGAATCATTGATGTAGATGACAAACAGTAATGGGCCCAGCACTGAACCCTGAGGCACACCACTGGTCACAGGCCTCCAGTCTGAGAAGCAACCTTCCACCATCACCCTCAGCTTCCTTCCATGGAGCCAATTTGCTGTCCATTCAGAGTCCGGGACAGTTTCATTTTACGACGCGGACACCAAGTCCCATCTCCACACCTTCACTGGGAATAAATTCACGGAGAAACGTTATCCTTTCTTCGGGCCTTTTGGGATGGAAACTGGCTGAGAATCTGCTCTGGTTCCGCTCCGGGTGTGTAAAAGGATCGGGTCCCGGGACCGTCGGCAGGAACGGGGCTCGGGCTGTGGGGCAGAAACCCGGTGGACAACAGGTCGGCGCTGAACGGCTCCCGTTTAATCCCCAAATTCCAGGTGGTAAAAAACCCCAGTGAGCTCGGAAATAAAACCAGGGGGAATGTAAATGTGGGAAGAGAGAAATAAACAGCAAGTGAAATCAGAGCTGTCGATCCGTTCATTTCAACGAGTTAACTGCGTCCGTCAACGGAACAGAAATACTTTTGTGAAAATATAAAGAGTGAAACAATCGCCCTTCCCTTTTATTTATTTTTTTATTATCAAAAAATATTTTATTCAAGAAATAAGTATATACAAAAGATGTTCCTTCCAAAACTCCATCCGACATTCTCAGAGGCTATACACACATTCAATGCAGATATTCAATACACCACTTACACAAAATTACCCCCTACCCTTGCCACTCATGTGGCTCAATGGCGTGGAATCTCTTCCCTTATTTGGAGGGGCGTCTCCACCACACCCTGACCCCCTCCCCCCTCCGTGTCCAGCAGCAGAAGGGCCCTAGTCTGTGGCCCTCCCCCACAGAGCCTTGGTGTTGGCTGCACCAAGCTTCAATGCGTCCCTCAGCACGTACTCCTGCAGTCTGCAGTGGGCCAGTCGGCAACATTACCAGACGGACAGCTCGCTCCGCTGGGAGGTCAACAAAGCTCGGGCAGACCAAAGAGCGTCTTTCACCCAGTTGATGACCTTCCAATAGCACTCGATGTCAGTCTCTGAATGCGTCCCTGGGAACAGTCCGTAGATCACAGAGTCCTCTGTGATGGAGCTGCTCGGAATAAATCGTGACAGGGACCCCTGCAAACCTCTCCAGACTCTCTTGGAAAATCCACACTCTGTGAAGAGGTGTGCGACCGTCTCCTCTCCGTAGCAGCCGTCCCGAGGGCAGTGTGCGCTGGTAGTGAGGTTCTGACGGTGCAAGAAGGATCTGAGTGGGAGGGCTCCCCTCACAGCCAGCCAAGCCAGATCTTGGTGCTGTTGGTGAGTTCTGGTGATGAGACATTTTGCCAGACAAGCTGGGCAGTCTGCTCTCGGAACCACGCCACAGGATCCATGGAGTCATTTCCCTGCAGTGCCTGCAGGACGTTCCGTGCTGACCACTGTCCGATGGACTTGTGGTCAAACATGTTGGTCTGGAAGAACCTTACCACGAATCACATGTTGCGGCAATGGTCCAGCTGACTGTCACAGTGCGTGGCATCTGCGCCAGGCCCATCCTTCGCAACACTGGGGACAGGTAGAACGTCAGCAGGCAGTGATACTTGGTGCCCACATGCCTTGGCTCTACGCTCCGCCTGATGCAGCCACACACGAAGGCGTCCATCAGGGTGAATGCGACGTCGGGCAAGCTTTTACCCCCATTGTCTGCCATCTTGTGCATTATGGCCCGTCGCACCCGGTCCATCCTCGACCCCCAGATGAAGCGGCGTATGAGTGGGGGAGGGGGGTCACATAACATGTGACAATAGAGTATAATTGAATCATTGAGTTGAATTCAAGTTTGCACATGAGACTGTTAAATAAAATAACAGTGTTTGCTGTAGAAGTAATGTTATTGTGCAGCCTAATGTAATGAACAATTCACGATGAGAAACACTGATGTGTTGAGTTTAAGAGAATGAAATTTACCCGCAGCTGATTGCAAATGACATCCACTTTGTGATTGACGGGGCTGAGCTCCGCCTCCCCCCAGCCGTGCCCCGACCCTTTCATTGGCCGCAGGTTCAGCAGCAGCAGTTGCGGCGGCGGCTCCACAGCTCCGCCCCCCCCCCCCCCCCCCCCCCCCGGGTCCTAAACCCGCCGCACGTTGTTGTCCAGCCTCACTTACCCCCTCTGGCAGCTTGTTGCAGACACCCACGACCTTCTGTGTGAAAATGTTCCTCAGGTTCCCATTAAATCTTGCACCTCTCACCACAAACCTGTGTCCTCTAGTTCTCGATTCCACTGCTCCTGGTAACACACTGTGCATTCACCCTGTCTATTCACCTCTTGATCTTATGCACTTCAACCTCCTGCGCTCCAATTAATAAATCCTTCCCTGCCCAACCTCTCCCTTTCGCTCTGACCCTCAAATCCTGGCACCATCTTCGTGAATCCACTCTGCAGTTGTTTCCAGCATTTTACCCTGCCTTGCACTGTCCCAAGCGCGACTCTCCGCTTCCGTCTATATTCAGGACAGTTTAATGTGTAACTGACCCCTCCCTGTGGTAGAGAGCGGGGGAACCCTCCATAGTTTCCGCGGGTGGATTTGTCTCCTTCCTTTAAAATGGTCGTAACGATGGTGACCCTCGGGTGCTCTGGCCGGCGCTCCTCTTCCCAGAGGAAGGCAGACATTGATGGTGAAACTCACCAGCGCCTTCAGTGCACCTGCACAACCTTTGGCCGTCTGAGGAGAAGATTGTTTGAAGATCAGGACACAATTCGCAAGTCCTCAATCATTTTGTCACACACCTTCTGTCTTTTCATCTCTGGCCTTTGTCCAACCGTCTGACTATCAACTCCCTCTCCCCCCTCAACTGTGTCAACCTATTGCCAGCCAGGCTTTGTCCTGCCCCCTTCCTCCCATCGTTATTCCATCTCCCACCCCCTACAATCAATCTGAAGAAGGGTCCCGACCCGAAACATCAGCTGTCCATGTTCTTCAGATGTGCTGTTTGACCCACAGACTTACTCCAGCACTTTATACTTTTTTTTGGTTATCCTGCATCTGCAGTTCCTTGTTTCTGCATCTTCACGTTGAACATTTGCGTCAGATTTACATTCATTCCTCTAGACGGCGGCGTGCGCAGTGGACATGCGTTTTGAACCAGGAAGTGCCAGAGTTTAAAAAATGGCTTCGAAAGACAGGTTCGAGAGTTGGACCGAGGAGGCAGTTTGTCCCATCTGCCTGGATTTCTTCACCGATCCGGTGTCACTGGAGTGTGGGCACAACTTCTGCCGCTCCTGTATCACACAGAGTTGGGACAGGGAGGGGAGAAACTCCTGCCCGGAATGTAGAGAGGTGTTTACAGACCGCACCCTCAGGGTGAGTCGGGCCTTGGCGAGACTGGCTGAGAAAGCTCGAACACTGAGCCTGAGTCGGACAGAGAAGGAAAGTAAACTTCACTGCGAGGAACATCAGGAAGAACTGAAGCTGTTTTGTGAAACTGACAAGAAGCTGATCTGTGTGGTTTGTGCAGGTGGGCGGGAACACAGAGATCACCGCTTCATTCTGATAGATGAAGCTGTTGAAAACTACAAGGTAAAAGTAAACCGATTTTGATCGCATCATTGTTTAATTCCGTCTTTATTGTCTAACGCTTTTATTCTCCGATTTTCAAAAACAATCGCAGGGGCAGGTTAAAGCTTCCATCCAGTCTCTCACAAAAGATAAATCAGAGATCCAGCAAATGGAGCAGCAACAGAAGGAGAAGATTTCTGGAGTTCTGGTAAGGCTTTTAAGTTTCGATTTCCTTATCTTGTGCAGGTTTGATCCCTGTGACGTGTGTAATAACAGGGCAGCGCGGTGACACAAGTAGTGCTGCTGTCTCCTAGTTCTGGTGACCGGTTTCGATCCTGACCTCGGGTGCTGCATAGAAAATAGGTGCAGGAGTAGGCCGTTCGGCCCTTCGAGCCACCACCGTCATTCAATATGATCATGGCATACCCTTTATTCTTAAACTATAACCCCTGGTTCTGGACTCCCCCAACATCGGGAACATTTTTCCTGCATCTAGCCTCTCCAATCCCTAAAGAATTTTACATGTTTCTATAAGATCCTATCTCATCTTTCTAAATTCCAGTGAATACGAGCCCAGTCGACCCATTCAGAATCAGTCTGAAGAGGGTCTCGACCCAAAACGTCACCCATTCCCTCTCTCCTAGATGCTGCCTAACCTGCTGAGTTACTCCAGCATTTGTGATACATTCTTTCATCATATGTCTGTTCCGCCATCCCGGTAATTAACCTGATGAACCTACACTGCACTCCCACAATAGCAAGAATGTCCTTCCTTAAATTAGGAGATCAAAAGAGCACACAATTTTCCAGGTGTGGTCTCAACAGGACCCTGCACAACTGCAGTAGGACCTCCTTGCTCCTAAACTCCAATCCTCTCACAATGAAGGCCAACATGCCATTAGTTTTCTTCACTGCCTGCTGTACGTGCATGCTTACTTTCATTGACTGATGTACAAGGACACCCAGGTCTCATTGCACCTCCACTTTTCCTAATCTGACACCATTCAGATAATAATCTGCCTTCTTGTTCTTGCCACCAAAGTGGATAACGTCACATTTATTCACATTTTACTGCATCTGCCCACTCACCCAACCTGTCCAACTTACCCTGCAGCCTCACAGCATCCTCCTCGCAGCTCACACTGCCGCCCAGCTTTGTAGCATCCGCAAACTTGGAGATGTTACATTTAATTCCCTCGTCTAAATCATTATTATATATTGTAAATAACTGCGGTCCCAGCAATGAGCCTTGCGGCACCCCACTAGGGGGTGGTGGGCGGATAAATGGGAATTAATGGGCACTTGAAAAGGAATAGGCAGCTGAGAATTGCATTAGGGGTAGAGGATTGATGGGTTATCAGATTACCCTCACAACACTTCAGAAGCATTTAGACAAACTATTGAATTGCCAAAGCAAATAAAAATGCACGGGACAAATGTCACCGTCAACCTCTGAGGGAAACACAATCAGTGACATTACATATTGATCTTCACCTTTCATTTGACAGGAACAGTCACACAACCTTCAGTCCAAGATCGCATCCCAGTTTGCTGAACTGCACCAGATTCTCACTGATAAAGAGCAGCGCGTACAGGCAGATATCCGGGAGGAAGAGAAGAGGATTCTGAATAGAATGAAGACAAATCTTGGAGAGATCGAAGAGAATTTAAAATCTATTCAGGAGGAACTCTCTAAGTTGCAGCAGCAGATGGATCAAAAGGACAGTGTGGTGTTTCTGAAGGTGAGGGGTTACACCACAGTCTGGCGAAGTGAAAGTGCAGTCACAAAATGGAGGGGGATATTTCAAAAATACATGCTACATTTACCAGTAATTCAGAACTGGGTAAATGTTTCATCTGTTCCAGCTGTTGTTCCCAAACTAATTGGCCTCCCGCATAATCTATGGGATCTCAGGACTGCCTGGCCTGAATGTAGAGAGGTGTTTGTATTCTGTGGAGTTGAGACGGGTGATCCTATATCTGATCCCAAGGGCCACGAATGAGCAGAGGACAGTAAATCTCTGGGATTCTCCAACCAAGAGACTCTGAGAGGTTTAACCTATTAGACGTATTTATACCAGAGGAAGATAAATTTTCGAAAATTCGGGGATATGAAATCAAAGGGAATGGGACAAGGCGGAGGAGTTTGTTCCTGGGCTAGATTAGCCATGACCACATTGTGGGGATTAACATTGAAATCTAGAATGTGGCGCACACAGCAGATTGGACATCTATATCCGGTTCCCATCAGCAGTGGGCGGTCACCTTGGGGGAATTTGCTCTGTTTGTTTTACCCGCCTTTGTTCACCATAGAATTACATCCCATTCTACATAATAGACCAGGCCATTCGCCACATCCTATCCAGTCAGGATTTCTGCTCCACTCAACATCCCTCCCATCTACTCACCACACCCGGTAACAATACCCCAAATTCCATGAGTGCTCACGTGTTTATCCCGCTTGCCCTTAAATGTATCTCTGCTGTTGTCTTCATTCCCTCCAATGCTAGCGAGGTCCATGTTCTCATGACTGCATTCCTTTCGGTATTTGTTGTAGACCAGGTTACATTTCAGGTTTGATTTTTGCTCTCCCATCGATTAGAGATATTATTTCATCCTCACCCATTTAAATCCACCGATAAATTAAATCCTATCTCATCATTCCTGACATTTTCTCCAGATAAAATCCCACGACCTGCCCAGTCTTTGCATTGAGCTCCATCCTCTCATGAACATTCCTTGTGCTTTTCCCCATCGTTCTATGTCTCGACGGTAATGTCCACTTTCTATCTGCATGGCAGCGGAGATAAGAGTTGGGAAATGGGAATTATCAGAGGGTTGTAGAAATGTGGAGAAATTCCCGCTGTCGGGATGAGGACGGTCCATCTCAGTCAATTGAGATTTGTGTTTTATTTTTTTCAGGGGGAAGCTGGTCGCAAGCGAAGGTAGGACATGCTCTTGACGGAAACATTGTAAGTTTTCGTGGAACAGTTCAAAACATTTCTAATGCTGTTGATAACCGGCTGTTAAATATTCGCAGGGTTCGTGATGAAGCCAAACCACTGTCGGTGGTAGAGGAGGCCTTGCCGATTGAAAAGTTTCATTGCCCTGTTTCATTCAACACAACATTTAAAGAAACATCTGATGACTTCAAGCAAGGTAAAGCTTATAACTTTTCCATTGTTCTTGTTTCTGACATCTTGAAGTAAGATGTGTACGAAAGAACTGCAGTTGCAGGTTTAAATCGAAAGTAGACACAAAATGTTGGAGTGACTCAGCGGGACAGGCAGCATCTCAGTCGAGAAGGAATGGGTGATGTTTCAGGTCTGGACCCTTCTTCAGTCTGAAGAAGGGTCTCGACCTGAAACGTCAACCATTCCTTCTCTCCAGAGCTGCTCCTGTTGTAGTCCGTGGCCTATTAGAAAAAACAGGCAGACAACCGAATTCGTTTAACCTCTTTATTCTACTCACCCAGTTGGGAGAGAGTCTAGAAACCGAAGCGTTTAGAAACGCTTAGGAAGCCAGTGTAGTCTCTCTCCCCGAATGCTAACAATTACACACATTTTATACCCGTAATACATGTGCCAGTACATTTCCGTTGCTACCTTATATGGCAAGTTTTACAATGTCCTATAAATCTTTATGTGCCCTTTAGGACCCCTATGTCCTCCGTGTCCTGTGTGACCTACATGTCCTCGGTATTCCCAGGACCAAAGAGCAGGTTATATGGCCAAATGTTCCCCATAACCATCAAAGAGTGGTTAACCATCAAAACCTTAAAGCCAGTTGCCCATATCAAAGGATACACTTAGCCATAAACCGCGCTTCCATGCTGACAACAGGATGTCCTGGCAACATAATAGAGCTGGAGCTTTCACACCCCTTTTACACCCCTGCAATAAAACCCACATGGCTACATTCGTAATGTGAGCCCTTACATTCCCCTCTTTGATTATGCTATAATCACAGTCTTTTAAAGTGGCCAATTGACAAATATTTGGCATATACATGGGCCGAAGCAATAACAGATTAACAGAATCACAACAATTAACGCAATGATACTGCCATAATGGAGAATCGGTCCCCACAAATATCCTAAACCAAACCAATCCCATCCTGAAGCATTAATTCGATCTTGGGCTAAATCTGCCCCTATTTTCCTAGTCAAGCCAAGTCAATTTTATTTGTATAGCAGATTTAAAAACAACCCACATTGACCAAAGCGCTGTACACCAGTTCAGGTACTAAGAACAAACATACAATGGCACACAAACATAACAGCACATACATAAACAGTTCACAGCGCCCCCTCAGAGGGCTCAAACGCTAAACACTCTTTCTATAACCTCCTTCACATGCCCCGCGATATTGGTAATATTGGAGGATACATCTGGTACAAATGTACAACATTCCTGCCCTATCATAGCACAGGTACCCCCTTTCTCGGCTAGCAGGAAATCTAGGGCCATACGATTCTGGAGAGCGACAAGACGCAGGGCCATCATTTCAGTTGTTAGCTGTCCTATTTGTTCCTGAGTCTCGTACAGTCCATCAGCGGTACAATTTGCTAATTGTTCCAGGGCACTAGCTAAGTTTCTAATTTCAGTTCCTGCCCGAGCGGTTCCCCATCGTGGGAATATTATCCACCAAAAATCTCTCAAACTCCGATACAGCTCGTTTAGAGCGCCACTCTGGATGTTGTAGAGGATGATTTATAATTCGTAAATGTGGGATTACAAAAGCTAGATAACAGCACCCTGTCCAGGTCTCATAAGATCCCTGATGATACTGTGGCGAAAGTCCTGGTAACCAGACATATGCCCAGCTCCCACATATTAAGTAAATCCCATTAAGAGGTCTTGGGGGAACTGCAGTACTGATATGGGTGCATGTGCTGAATCCCACAGACAGACCAACTTCATTTGGTCTAGATCCCATTCTACAGAAACAGGTTGTATTTATTGGTGTTTCTGGAGAGTCATGAGGAGAATTAACTTGTATCCGGGGCCAATTCTCCTGTGTTTGATTAAGATAGGGTCTCAAGGACCACCCATTAAAACATTGACATCCACAGTCATCTGATTGGTTGTCATAATCCGTACACCAATTATTGGGGCCAGGGCTCTGTGAGTGATTCAAAAAGAACCGGGCAGACCTGACTTCACTCGGAGTGAAGGGGACCAGGTAAAGAGGCATCATGCTTTTTCCATGAGTTGAAACCTGGGGCGCACACCCAACAGGCAGACCGTTCCACCTGTGTAGCATATGTCTGACATAAAGAGAGGAAACGATTGGTTCGCCGGAGATCCGAGGTTCGTCCTTCTATCTGACTACCGAGGGTCAATATAATCCACAATCCCATCTTAGCCTCATGTTGTCCCGTGGTTTCTGGGCGTCTCGGACCTGAGAATGCTAGACTGATAAAGATTGGGTTAATAATTTCATATATTCAATTAAACGCTCATCCAGGTCGTACAGTTCATGGAGGTTGATGCACCCCTTTTCCTCTGCCCCCCAAGGGGTTCGGAGTGGTTTCCCGTATAATACCTCAGCTGGGGTTAAACCTGTAGTAGAGTGTGGGGTTATACGCATAGAGAATAATGCCATCGGCAGGACTTGGACCCAATTTAATTTAGTCTCCTCTTGGAGTTTGACCAATTTATTTTTCAGTGTGCCATTTGCACGTTCCACTATACCTGCAGCCTGTGGATGGTGTACGCAGTGGAACTGCTGGCGGATATTCAACTGTTTGCACATTTCCTCATTAACTTTAGCTGTGAAATGGGGTCCATTGTCCGAGCTTAATGTACATGGTAATCCAAACCGTGGTACTATTTCCCTTAATAAAACTGCTGCCGTGGTGGTAGCTGTATTATTAGTCGTTGGCACCACTTCAATCCATCGGCTAAACACATCAACAATAACTAAACAATATTTATAACTATGTACACGTGGCAATAGACAATAGACAATAGGTGCAGGAGTAGGCCATTCAGCCCTTCGAGCCAGCACCGCCATTCAATGTGATCATGGCTGATCACTCTCAATCAGTACCCCGTTCCTGCCTTCTCCCCATACCCCCTCACTCCGCTATCCTTAAGAGCTCTATCCAGCTCTCTCTTGAAAGCATCCAACGAACTGGCCTCCACTGCCTTCTGAGGCAGAGAATTCCACAGATTCACAACTCTCTGACTAAAAAAGTTCTTCCTCAGCTCCGTTCTAAATGGCCTACCCCTTATTCTTAAACTGTGGCCCCTTGTTCTGGACTCTCCCAACATTGGAAACATGTTTCCTGCCTCTAATGTGTCCAATCCCCTAATTATCTTATATGTTTCAATAAGATCCCCCCTCATCCTTCTAAATTCCAGTGTATACAAGCCTAATTGCTCCAGCCTTTCAACATACGACAGTCCCGCCATTCCGGGAATTAACCTAGTGAACCTACGCTGCACGCCCTCAATAGCAAGAATATCCTTCCTCAAATTTGGAGACCAAAACTGCACACAGTACTCCAGGTGCGGTCTCACCAGGGCCCGGTACAACTGTAGAAGGACCTCTTTGCTCCTATACTCAACTCCTCTTGTTATGAAGGCCAACATTCCATTGGCTTTCTTCACTGCCTGCTGTACCTGCATGCTTCCTTTCAGTGACTGATGCACTAGGATACCCAGATCTCGTTGAACATCCCCTCTTCCTAACTTGACACCATTCAGATAATAATCTGCCTTTCTATTCTTACTTCCAAAGTGAATAACCTCACACTTATCTACATTAAACTGCATCTGCCATGTATCCGCCCACTCACACAACCTGTCCAAGTCACCCTGCAGCCTTATTGCATCTTCCTCACAATTCACACTACCCCCCAGCTTAGTATCATCTGCAAATTTGCTAATGGTACTTTTAATCCCTACATCTAAGTCATTAATGTATATCGTAAATAGCTGGGGTCCCAGCACCGAACCTTGCGGTACCCCACTGGTCACTGCCTGCCATTCCGAAAGGGACCCATTTATCCCCACTCATTGCTTTCTGTCTGTCAACCAATTTTCTATCCATGTCAGTACCCTACCCCCAATACCATGTGCTCTAATTTTGCCCACTAATCTCCTATGTGGGACCTTGTCGAAGGCTTTCTGAAAGTCGAGGTACACCACATCCACTGACTCTCCCCTGTCAATTTTCCTAGTTACATCCTCAAAAAATTCCAGTAGATTTGTCAAGCATGATTTCCCCTTCGTAAATCCATGCTGACTCGGAATGATCCTGTTACTGCTATCCAAATGCTCAGCAATTTCGTCTTTTATAATTGACTCCAGCATCTTCCCCACCACTGATGTCAGACTAACTGGTCTATAATTACCCATTTTCTCTCTCCCTCCTTTCTTGAAAAGTGGGATAACATTTGCTATCCTCCAATCCACAGGAACTGATCCTGAATCTATAGAACATTGAAAAATGATCTCCAATGCTTCCACTATTTCTAGAGCCACCTCCTTAAGTACCCTGGGATGCAGACCATCAGGCCCTGGGGATTTATCAGCCTTCAGTCCCATCAGTCTACCCAAAACCATTTCCTGCCTAATGTGGATTTCCTTCAGTTCCTCCATCACCCTAGGTTCTCCGGCCCCTAGAACATTTGGGAGATTGTGTGTATCTTCCTCAGTGAAGACAGATCCAAAGTAACGGTTTAACTCGTCTGCCATTTCTTTGTTCCCCATAATAAATTCCCCTGCTTCTGTCTTCATGGGACCCACATTTGCCTTGACTATTTTTTTCCTCTTCACGTACCTAAAAAAACTTTTGCTGTCCTCCTTTATATTATTGGCTAGTTTACCCTCGTACCTCATCTTTTCTCCCCTTATTGCCTTTTTAGTTAACTTTTGTTCCTCTTTAAAAGAGTCCCAATCCTCTGTCTTCCCACTCTTCTTTGCTATGTTATACTTCCTCTCCTTAATTTTTGTGCTGTCCTTGACTTCCCTTGTCAGCCACAGGTGTCTCTTACTCACCTTAGAGTCTTTCCGCCCCCTTTGGGATAAATTGATCCTGCAACCTCTGCATTATTCCCAGGAATACCTGCCATTGCTGTTCTACCGTCTTCCCTGTTAGGGCCTCCTTCCAGTCAATTTTGGCCAGCTCCTGCCTCATGCCTCTGTAATCCCCTTTGCTATACTGTAATACTGACAAGGTCCCAGCACCGAGCCTTGCGGTTCTCCACTAGTTACCTCCTGCCATTCTGAAAGGGACGCATTTATCCCCACTCTTTCTGTCTGTCAACCAATTTTCTATCCATGTCAGTACCCTACCTCCAATACCATGTGCTCTAATTTTGCCCACTAATCTCCAATGTGGAACCTTGTCAAAGGCTTTCTGAAAGTCAAGGTGCACCACATCCACCGGCTCTCCCCCGTCAATTTTCCTGGTTACATCCTCAAAGAATCCCAGAAGATTAGTCAAGCATGATTTCCCCCTCGTAAATCCATGCTGACTCGGAACAATCCTGTTACTACTATCCAAATGCTCCGCAATTTTGTCTTTTATAATTGACTCCAGCATCTTCCCCACCACTGATGTCAGACTAACTGGTCTATATTTTCCCGTTTTCTCTCTCCCTCCTTTCTTAAATAGTGGGACAACATTAGCTAACCTCCAATCCACAGGAACTGATCCTGAATCTATAGATCATTGGAAAATGATCACCAATGCGTCCACAATTTCTAGCGCCACCTCCTTAAATACTCTGGGATGCAGACCATCAGGCTACCCAACACCATTTCCTGCCTAATGTGGATTTACTTCAGTTCCTCCGTCACCCTAGGATCTCTGCCCACTAGAACATCTGGGAGATTGCTTGTACCTTCCTTAGTGAAGACAGATCCAAAGTACCGGTTCAACTCGTCTGCCATTTCCTTGTTTCCCGTAATAAATTCTCCCTCTTCTGTCTTCAAGGGACCCACATTTGCCTTGACTATTTTTTTCCTCTTTACATACCTAAAAAAGCTTTTACTATGCTCCTTTATATTATTGGCTAGTTTACCCTCATACCTCATCTTTTCTCCACGTATTGCCTTCTTAGTCATCTTCTGTTGCTCTTTAAAAGAGTCCCAATCCTCTGGCTTCCCTCTCTTCTTTGCTTTGTTGTACTTCTGCTCTTTTATTTTTATGCTGTCCTTGACTTCCCTTGTCAGCCACGGGTGTCTCTTACTCCCCTTGGAATCTTTCCTCCTCTTTGAGATAAATTGGATGGAGTTGAGGGGGGAGGTAAAGGGACAGGTGTTGCATCTCCTGCGGTTGCAGGGGAATGTGCCCGGGGATGGGGTGGTTTGGGCAGAAAGGGACGAAAGGTCAGAGCCTCAGAATTAAAGGATGTTCCGTTGGGAAGGAGATGAGGGGAAATGCTTTTAATCAGAGGGTGTTGAATTTGTGGAATTCATTGCCACAGAAGGTTGTGGAGGCCAAGTCGGTGGATATTTTTAAGGCAGAGATAGCTGGAGTCTTGATTAGTATGGATGTCAGAGGTTATGGGGAGAAGACAGGAGAATGGGGTTAGGAGGGAGAGATAGATCAGCCATGATTGAATGGTGGAGTAGAATTGAAGGGCCGAATGGCCTAATTCTAATACTTTCATTGATGACATTATGACCTGATGACTGTCCAACTTCACCTGATAGACAATAGACAATAGACAATAGGTGCAGGAGTAGGCCATTCAGCCCTTCGAGCCAGCACCGCCATTCAATGCGATCATGGCTGATCACTCTCAATCAGTACCCCGTTCCTGCCTTCTCCCCATACCCCCTCACTCCGCTATCCTTAAGAGCTCTATCCAGCTCTCTCTTGAAAGCATCCAACGAACTGGCCTCCACTGCCTTCTGAGGCAGAGAATTCCACACCTTCACCACTCTCTGACTGAAAAAGTTCTTCCTCATCTCCGTTCTAAATGGCCTACCCCTTATTCTTAAACTGTGGCCCCTTGTTCTGGACTCCCCCAACATTGGGAACATGTTTCCTGCCTCTAATGTGTCCAATCCCCTAATTATCTTATATGTTTCAATAAGATCCCCCCTCATCCTTCTAAATTCCAGTGTATACAAGCCCAATCGCTCCAGCCTTTCAACATACGACAGTCCCGCCATTCCGGGAATTAACCTAGTGAACCTACGCTGCACGCCCTCCATAGGAAGAATATCCTTCCTCAAATTTGGAGACCAAAACTGCACACAGTACTCCAGGTGCGGTCTCACCAGGGCCCGGTACAACTGTAGAAGGACCTCTTTGCTCCTATACTCAACTCCTCTTGTTATGAAGGCCAACATTCCATTGGCTTTCTTCACTGCCTGCTGTACCTGCATGCTTCCTTTCATTGACTGATGCACTAGGACACCCAGATCTCGTTGCACTCCCCCTCCTCCTAACTTGACACCATTCAGATAATAATCTGCCTTTCTATTCTTACTTCCAAAGTGAATAACCTCACACTTATCTACATTAAACTGCATCTGCCATGTATCCGCCCACTCACACAACCTGTCCAAGTCACCCTGCAGCCTTATTGCATCTTCCTCACAATTCACACTACCCCCCAGCTTAGTATCATCTGCAAATTTGCTAATGGTACTTTTAATCCCTTCGATGAAGTTGTTGTAAACCCTTTTGCACCCATTCCAATTGACTAACAAACCCACCCTTCCCTTTGTCTCACCCTCCACTCAAAAAACACAGGAGCAGGTCATCTGGCCCCTCGTGTCTACCCCCACGCACTGTGATCATGACGACCCCACCACGCACCTCTACCTCCTCTTTAACAACCTCAAATTACTGCTAACCTCAATATCAACCTGCTCCGATCTGCCTCCATATCTGAATAACCCATTCCATTTCTCCATCCCCACCGCAATCTCACAATCCTCCTCACTCTCAACACTCGTCCTCCCCGTCCACCCTCCCCCACCTCACGAAATTCCCCTCTCCATCCCCGGATAAAAACTCCGGGAGAGATGTCTGTTGTCCATCCGATGTGGTCGGGGTGAAACCCCGGGCAAGGTTTCAGTTGTCCGCCCGCCTGTGCCTGAGGCCGAGCGGCCTCTCCCCCGGTCTCGGGGCCGCGCTGCCCGAGTCTCCCCCCGACCCCCGGGGACTCTCTGATTCTCTGCTTCTCCCCCCAGTCTCCGTCACCCTGGATGTGGAAACAGCGGGTCCGGAGCTCGAGGTGTCTGAGGATCGGAAGAGGGTGAGACTGACCCTGACCCGGAGGGGTCTCCCTGACACCGGGAAGAGGTTTACAGGCAGTGCGTGTGTGCTGGGATCGGAGGGATTCACATCGGGGAGACATTACTGGGAGGTGGAGGTGGCGGGGAGTCGGGGCTGGAGTCTGGGAGTCGCCGCAGAGTCTGTGGAGAGGAAGGGACCGGTCACACTGACCCCGGAGACTGGAGTCTGGAGCATCAGGCGGTTGTTTGACGGGTTTGATGCATTCACCTCCCCTCCATCCCGTCT
Organism: Rhinoraja longicauda; assembly: GCF_053455715.1. Taxonomy (NCBI): domain Eukaryota; kingdom Metazoa; phylum Chordata; class Chondrichthyes; order Rajiformes; family Arhynchobatidae; genus Rhinoraja; species Rhinoraja longicauda. The sequence continues at coordinate 15,577,040 of NC_135971.1, read as the reverse complement.
CCCCGCCCGTCCCATCCCCGGGAGGGTGGGAATTTATCTCAGTTACGAGTCCGGGACAGTTTCATTTTACGACGCGGACACCAAGTCCCATCTCCACACCTTCACTGGGAATAAATTCACGGGGAAACTTTATCCTTTCTTCGGGCCTTGGTTTGGAAACAACTGGCTGAGAATCTGCTCCGGTTCCGCTCCGGGTGTGTAAAAGGGTCGGGTCCCGGGACCGGCGTCAGGAGCGGGGCTCAGGGGCTGTGGGGCAGAAACCCGGTGGACAACAGGTCGGCGCTGAACGGCTCCCATTTAATCCCCAAATTCCGCGTCGTAAAACCCCAGTGAGCGCGGAAATAAAACCAGGGGGAATGTAAATGTGGGAAGAGAGAAATAAACAGCAAGTGGAATCAGAGCTGTCGATCCGTTCATTTCAACGCGTTAACTGCGTCACTTCTTGGTCCCGCCACTAGATGGCAGCAACGCCACGCGGTGCGACCACAGACCAGCTGTAACTTTGAGAATTAACTTTGACAATTGCAGAAAGAGCGGGAATCTGATTTAATAAGTGACTTTTGTCACCTGTTACCACACCTGCGGCCCAAACCACATGCATGGCTTAAAATGGGGAATAAAAGCAGAAATTGCCCCAAATACTCAGCAGGTCAGGCAGCATCTGCAAGGTGAAACAGGCTTTACATTTCAGGTCTAATACAAGTCAAGTCAAGTCAAGTTTATTTGTCACATACACACACACGATGTGTAGTGAAATGAAAGTGGCAATGCGTGCGGATTGTGCACAAAAAAGAATTACAGTTACAGCATATAAATAAAGTTAATAAGTTAATATAGAGAAGACAAAATTTAGTCCCTGGAATTATAAACGTTAACAGTCCTGATGGCCTATGGGAAGAAACTCCGTCTCATCCTCTCCGTTTTCACAGCGTGACAGCGGAGGCGTTTGCCTGACCGTAGCATCTGGAACAGTGCGTTGCTGGGGTGGCAGGGGTCCCTCATGATCTTGCTTGCTCTGGATCTGCACCTCCTGGTGTATAGGTCCTGCAGGGGGACGAGTGTAGTTTCCATGGTGCGTTCTGCCGAACGCACTACTCTCTGCAGGCCCATCCTGTCCTGGGCAGAGCTGTTCCCAAACCAGACTGTAATGTTGCCGGACAGGATGCTCTCTCCAGCCCCAGAGTAGAAGCAATGAAGGATCCCCAGAGACACTCTGAATTTCCTCAGCTGTCTAAGGTGGTAAAGGCGCTGCTTTGCCTTACCCACCAGTGCGGCAATGTGCGTTGCCCATGTCCGATCCTCTGTAATGTGGACTCCCAAGTATTTAAAACTGCTCACCCTATCCACAGTAGACTCATTTATCTCCAGTGGCATGTACGTCCTTGGATGTTTAGCCCTTCTAAAGTCCACAATCAGCTCCTTAGTTTTAGTGACATTCAAGAGGAGGCTATTGTCCTGACACCAGAGTGCCAGATCAGCCACCTCCTCCCGGTAGGCCTTCTCATCGTTGTTGGAGATCCGGCCCACCACCACAGTGTCATCAGCAAACTTGATGATGGAGTTTGAGCTGAACCTGGCCCCACAATCATGTGTGTACAGGGAGTACAGTAGGGGGCTAAGGACGCAACCATGGGGGGATCCTATGTTCAGGGTGAGGGAGCTAGATGTGTGTTCCCCCATCCTGACCACTTGGGGCCTGGCGGTGAGAAAGTCCAGGACCCAGGCACACAGAGGCGGTGCTAATCCACAGTTCCAGCAGCCTCTCAGCCAGTCTGCTGGGGACTATTGTGTTAAAAGTTGAACTAAAGTCAATGAACAACATCATCACATAGCCCCCCTGGCTGTCCAGATGAGAGAGAGCGGTGTGCAGAACCTGGGAGACCGCATCATCCGTGGACCTGTTCGGACGGTATGCGAACTGTAGTGGGTCCATGTTGCGAGGACGATGAATGGTCTTTCCATTCGGATTTTCAGGATCTGTGTTTTTTTTTTACTTCATCCAGTTGATTGGGTGATAGGAATGTGAGACTGAGCATATACTGTCAACAAAAAAACAGAAAACGTCCGCATTCAGCAGCTTGGGCAGTATACTATGGGCACAGCGCTGTGGGGTTTAAATATAGCACTATGTCCACAGTGCTATGGGTCACAGACTGCTCAGGAAATTTACATTTACCAAGGGTGACCATCCCTGTGGGGTGCTGGGGGAATGAGATGCTGACGTTCAGGTGAATTGTTAAACTCCAGTGACATCCGCTCCATTGGATGGACTTAGTTTCGTATAGTTTAGTTCATTTCAGAGGTGCAGATCGGAAACAGGCCCTTCAGCCCACCTAGTCCGTGCCGAACCATCAACACTATGACCATTACCATCAACACTATCATACACAATGGGGACGTTTTAAATTTCTTAACGGAGCCAATTAACCTACAAATCTGCACGTCTTGAAATGTGGGTGGAAACCAGATCACCTGGAGGAAACCCATGCGGCCACACTGAGAACGTACAAACTCTGTGCAGATGGCACCCGTAGTCAGGATTGAACCCTGACGCTGTATATCTAAAGTTTAAAAGACAGTTGGACAGGAACATGGATAGGAAAGGTTCAGAGGGACGTGGACCAAATGTGGGGCAGGTAGGACTAGTGTAGATGGGGCATGTTCGTTGAGATGGGCAAGTTGGGCTGTTGGGCCCGTTTCCACACTGTATGACTTAATTGGTGCATCAGGCTTGACTTGGTGTAATGAATATTTGAATAATTGAGTAGGCAGCATCACCAGAGAACTTCAATAGGTGACATTTCGGATTGTGTCGGAAACGTCGCATGTCCATGTTCTCCAGAGATGCTGCCTGATGAGCGTTTGACTGCACTGGGCCTGTGCTCACTGGAGTTTAGAAGAATGCGGGGGGACCTCATCAAAACATAGTAAATAATGAAAGGCTTGGATATAGTGGAGATGATGTTTCCACCAGTGGGAGAGTCTAGGTCTAGAGGTCATAGCCTCTGAATTGAAGAATGTTCTTTTGGGAAGGAGATGAGCAGGATTTTCATTTTGCCAGAGGGTAGTGAGTCTGTGGAATTCTTTGCCACAGATGGCTGTGGAGGCCATCAGTGGATGTTTTTTACGGCAGAAATAGATAGATTCTTGATTATTTCGGGTATCAGAGGTTATGGGGAGAAGGCAGGAGAATGGGGTTAGGAGGGAGAGAGAGATCAGCCATAATTGAATGGCGGAGTAGACAATAGGCCGAATGGTGGGGCAGCGGTAGAGTTGCTGCCTTACAGCGAATGCAGCGCCGGAGACTCAGGTTTGATCCTGACTACGGGTGCTGTACTGTACGGTGTTTGAACATTCTCCCAGTGACCTGCATGGGTTTTCTCCGAGATCTTCGGTTTCCTCCCACACTCCGAAGACGTACGGGTTTGTAGGTTAATTGGCTGGGCAAATGTAAAAATTGTTCCTAGTGGGTGGAAGAATAATGTTAATGTGCTGCGTGGAGCCGGTGGGCCGAAGGGCCTGTTTCTGCGCTGTATCTCTAATTCTAAATGTCCCAATTCTGCTCCTATCACTTGTGACCCGCTGAATTACTCCAGCACTTTGTGTCCTTTTGAACATAATATTCTCGAGTGCAGCCTCACCAATCAGTTGGACAAAGTGAGTGCTGTGGTCTTTGCAGATGGGACACTGAAAGATGTGAAGCTCCCACGGTCAGTCCAGGCGTAGGTTGGGTGACCAAGTCAAGGGCTCCCAGGAGAATTTTTAATGAATGAACACGTTTAAACACGGCTGTTTGGCTATCCCTTTTCACTGAACAGAATGATTTAGAAATAAACACAACTGTTTTGTTGAATGGCACTGTGGATAACTTCCTGGAACTTCACTTCTGCAACTTATGTTCATCCCCATGACCACAGCTTCAAAGAGTTGCCAATCTTTGAAGCAGGGATGAGACTCTGGGAGCGGTGGCCCTTGTCACGTGCGGAGGGCAGGTCACTCTGCTGTCCTGAGTTACGTCACTCTGCTGTCACGTGCCGTGGGCAGGTGGTCGGATGAGCCTGTTAGAAACATAGAAAATAGGTGCAGGAGTAGGCCATTCGGCCCTACGAGCCTGCACCGCCATTCAATATGGGGAGAGGGGGGGGGCAACGGCGGGGCCCGTCTCCATGGAGACGCGACCTGGTCCCAACCTGGACAGGGAAGAGGGAGGAAAAAGGGGAAGGGCGGGTTATGGGGGGGGAGGGAGGGAGATGTTTGGGGAGGAGAAGTGACGGGGAAAATGAGGAGGGGGGGTGAGGGATGGGAAGGGAGGAGGGAGGAGGGGTGGGAAAGGAGGGCAGGCAGAAGAGGAGAGGTTGAGGGGAGAGGGACAAGGTGGGATACATAGATAAATAGACAATAGCTGCAGGAGGAGGCCATTCGGCCCTTCGAGCCAGGACCGCCATTCAATGTGGTCATGGCTGATCATCCACAATCAGTGCCCTGTTCCTGCCTTCTCCTCATATCCCTTGGTTCCGCGAGCCCCTACAGCTCTATCTAACTCTCTCTTGAACATATCTGGTGAATCCACAGATTCACAACTCTCTGGGTGAAAAAGGTTTTTCCTGATCTCAGTTCTAAATGGCCGACCCCTTATTCTTAATCTGTGTGTGACCCCTGGTTCTGGACTGCCCCAACACCGGGAACATGTTTCCTGCATCCAGCGTGTCCAATCCCTTTTATGTGTTTCTATAAGGCACGGTAGCGCAGCGGTAGAGTTGCTGCTTTACAGCGAAAGCAGCTCCGGAGACTCAGGTTCGATCCTGACTACGGGTGCTGTACTGTAAGGAGTTTGTACGTTCTCCCCGTGACCTGCGTGGGTTTTCTCCGAGATCTTCGGTTTCCTCCCACACTCCAAAGACGTGCGGGTTTGTAGGTTAATTTGACTGGGTAAATGTAAAAAATTGTCCCTAGTGTGTGTAGGATAGTGTTAATGTGCGGGGATCGCTGGGCGGTGCGGACTTGGTGGGCCGAAAAGGCCTGTTTCCGCGCTGTATATATATGATATGATATGATATGAAGACCCCCGCTCATCCTTCTAAATCCCAGTGAATACCAGCCCTGCAGCTCCATTCTTTCATCATATGACAGTCCCGCCATCCCGGGAATTAACCTCGTGAACATGCGCTGCACTCCCTCAATAGGAAGACACCTCATTCCACGTACCTACCACCCTTTGTATAAAAAAAAGTGACCCCTCACGTTCCTGTGAAATCTTTCCCCAGTCTCACCTTAAAACTATGTCCTCTGGTTCTTGATTCCCCGAATCTGAGTAAAGGACTCTGTGCCTCTACCCTAGCTATTCCCCTCAGGATCGTATACATCATCATAAGGTGACACCTCATCCTCCTGCGCTCCAAGGAATAAAGTCCGAGCCTGTTCAACCTCTCCCTATTGCTCAGGCCCTCAAGTCCTGGCAACATCTTTGTGAAACTTCTCTGTAATCGGACTTCCGGTTGAATGAGCCATGAGATGGCAGATTAGGGTAAGAGCTCCCGACATTTTGAGTTAATATTTACCCACTACAACTCGAATATTTCCAAAACTTTTGTTGCAGTTTCGTAAATATTGTGGGTCAGGATTATGCCTAGAGGAAAGAGTAAAAAGTCGACGCAGATGGAGTTTTTCGATGGTGAGGGGGAAGGGCCTAGCCGAGCTTCCTCAGCTAGCAGTGCAAGGGAGGACGATGATAAGCAAATGCACCCAGATAAGGAACGAGAGAGAGCGGACCTCAGCCTCATATTGAAAGAGTTGAGAGAGTTTAGAAAGGACAATAGTGAGCAGCTGAACGGAATTCAGGAAGAAATTACTAAGACGAACACCAGAATCGGGGAGGCAGAAGAGAGGATTGACGCGGCTGAAAACAGGCTACAGGTGGCAGAGGACGTGGTGACGGAGCTGCTGCAACTCCAAATATACCTAGATGCCAAATTGACGGATATAGAGAGCCGCTCCAGACGTGAAAATATCTGAATTCATGGAGTTAAAGAGGGAGCAGAGGAGAACTCCCCGTCAATGGTGGATTTTGTGGAAAGTTTGTTGCGGGAAGGACTGGGGCTCCCGGCCGCCTTTAAATTACGGGTAGAGAGAGCGCACCGAGCTCTGATGTCGAAGCCGCCCGGGGATGCCCGACCGAGGTCCATGGTGGCCAAGTTGTCAAGTTACAGGATGAAAGAGGAGCTGCTTAGACTGGCCTGGCAGAATAGAGGATTTCAATACCTCGAGAAGAGAGTTAACCTGGATCACGATTATGCGCCAGATGTGTTAAAAAAACGGAGGGAATACACTGAAGCGAAAAGAATCCTGAAGGAGAAGAAAATCAGATTTCAAACTCCATTTCCGGCCAAGTTAAGAGTTTTCTACCTGGAGGGAACAGTGGTATATGGATCGGCGGAGGAGGCGACGGAGGATATGGCGAAGAGGGGACTCCCGGTGTCGGTCATCAAACACCCGGAGTCCCTTTTGGAGCGGATCCAGCATCTCACTTGGCGTAGTGCCGGGAGACCGGGGAACCGGGAGAGAACGGTCAGGAAAGTGGATTTCAAGGAAAAGTTACAGGCTTTTAGATGCCAGGACTCGGGATAATGACTGAACCGAAAGGTTTGAATGGCAGAGGTGACCAAAGGAAGCGGGTGAGTCGAGTTTTGATGTTGGGGAGTTTCAGGACCCGTCTCCCATCGGAGGACAGACTTTAAGGCCTTGTTTTTACTCGTTACATTAAACGAGCATGGTATAGGCTATGAACAGTTGGAAGTCCGTTTATTTACTTTAGTGTTATTATTGTGTTTTTGTTTTGTAGTTGTTTTTTGGGGGCTGTTTCGTGCATGGATACTGGAGCTGGTATGGTTTATATACTTTTATTTCTTCTACTTATTGGACACTAATGCAAGCAGTTAAAATAGTAACTTATAATGTGAATGGCCTTATCAATCCTATTAAGAGAAGCAAGATATTAACCAAAATAAAGAGAGATAGAGTCGAGGTGGCCTTTCTACAAGAAACACAGCTGTCTGAAACAGAGCATGCTAAACTAAAACGACTGGGCTTTAAACATCAGTACTCCTCATCATATAGTGCTGGTCATAGGAGGGGGGTGGCAATATTAATCTCTAGCAATATAAGTTTTGATCCCACCTTTGAAAAGAGAGATCCAGAGGGGAGATATATCTTCATGAGAGGTAATTTAGGCGGCTCATTGGTTACTCTGTTTAATATTTACGCTCCTCCCAACTCGGATTGGAAATTTTTTAAACAAGTGTTTGATTTGATAATATCTGAAACCCAGGGAGTATTAATCTGTGGGGGGGATCTTAATGTTAGATTAAATCCTAAACTGGACTCTTCAAATGTTCATATAGCTCAGCCGAAATTGATAAATAAAAAAATTAATTTGGCAATGAAGGATATTGGATTAATTGATGTATGGAGAGAACTAAATTTGTCAAAATGAGACTACACATATTTTTCTAATCCACATTTGGCATATTCTCGGATTGATTATTTTCTTACCTTTGGAAAAGACCTTCATAGGGTTGTAAGCTGCGAGGTGGGGAGCATGGACCTTTCAGATCATAGTCCTGTGTATTTAAAACTACTTCTTGATCGGTATCAAAGAGACACTTTATGGAGATTAAATACATATGTACTGACTCATATGAAAGAACAGATTAAGAACGATATTACAGAGTATCTGGAACTAAATGACAATGACGAAGTTTCACCTCTGATACTGTGGGATGCATGTAAAGCGGTGCTTCGGGGCAAGATAATAGGTTACAGTGCTCACATAAAGAAAGCTAGACATGAAAAGTTAGATCGGCTGCAAGTGGAACTGAAACAACTGGAACAAAACCATAAGGATACAAATGATCAAAAAATCCGAGAACTACTTGTGAAGAAGAAGAATGAATTAAATGATATTTATACAAAAGATATAGAAAAAAAGTTGATTTTTGTAAAACAGAAATATTATGATGGGGGAGGAAAAGCCAGTAAATTATTAGCCTATAAATTAAAAAAACAACAGGCAGAGAATACAATTCATAAAATAAAACACCCTGTAACTAATTTTACACACTATAAATTGAAGGAAACACAAAATTGTTTTGATATATATTTCAAAAGATTATATTTACAACCTCAAATCAGTGGGGAGAAAATGGAGGATTTCTTTAATGAGATTCATTTGCCAAAATTGACCAGTGAACAGAGTAAGTCCCTTGTAGCTGAAATAACAGAGAAAGAAGTTAGGTCTGCTATAGTACATCTTAAACCAAATAAGGCCCCGGCACCCAGACGGGTTCCCTTCAGAATGGTACCGGGTAATGGTGGACTCATTGGTCCCTACGTTACAACGCACTTTCAATTGGGTTCTCAAAGAGAACGTAATACCCCCCTCCTGGAAGGAGGCAGTAATCTTGTTAAATCAAATTCTTTACCTTCAGTCTGAATAATCACACGTGATACTGGATTAGCACATCAGATTTATTCCACCATGGGGTTCTTCCCGAGAAGATCTCCAGACACAACACTAGTGTCTGAAGAGACCTCAACTCAGGAGAGGGGAAGAACAACTTCTCCACGATTGTTTACTTTTTTATACAGAAAAAGAGAGGTGCGACAAAAAGAAATCAAGGACCAATTACACATCTAATACAATGACCAATTACACATCTAATACAATTTCCATGGTTACAGAGAAGACACAATCATTGATACAGGTCACATGCTCAAAAACCAAACCATTAATATAAGTCACATGTATTTAGAGAAACGCATCAATTTACCTAGCGTGGATTCAAACTTTTCCTCCTTTCACACGCACCCAAATAAGGAGTTGCTACTAAGAAAGAAACTTTCTTATCTATATAGACGAGCAATCTCGCAGCTGCATGACCTTGCTTTACTGTTTCAATACACAGTACTCGCAGTCAGACAGAGTGGGAGAGGACAATAGCCCATCTCTTCTGTACACTCCTTATCACTCGTAAAGGGACAAACACATTCTGTTCCCAAGGATAACATTTCTGCCACAAGCATCCATCTTACTGCTTTCCACTAAAATAAGCATCCATTTTATATTAGCTAAAACAACACAAGAAACCATCTTTACTACAACAAAATATAATATCTCTAATTGACTATACCAGCTAATAGCATAGATTCACATTCCCTCCTTTTATCATTCTATGATAACTATCAAAGCTTAAAACAATAAATCACCTTAAACACTTCAAGAGTAAAACAACGCCTTCATATTACCTCAGGTGGATAGAAAACAAACTAAGTACAACCAACCCTCTAAATATAATCAAATCAAACTTCAAAATATAATTAAATCAAACTTCTAACTTCAAACTTCTAAATATAATCAATCAAACTTCAAAATATAATCAAATCAAACTTCAACTTCTAATCAAATCAAACTTCAACTTCTAATCAAATCAAACTTCAAACTTCTAACTTCTAATCAAATCAAACTTCAACTTCTAATCAAATCAAACTTCAACTTCTAATCAAATCAAACTTCAACCTTCTAATTAAATCAAACTTCAACCTTCTAATCAAATCAAACTTCAACCTTCTAATCAAATCAAACTTCAACCTTCTAATCAAATCAAACTTCAACCTTCTAATCAAATCGAACTTCAACCTTCTAATCAAATCAAACTTCAACCTTCTAATCAAATCAAACTTCAACTTTCTAATCAAATCGAACTTCAACCTTCTAATCAAATCAAACTTCAACCTTCTAATCAAATCAAACTTCAACCTTCTAATCAAATCGAACTTCAACCTTCTAATCAAATCGAACTTCAACCTTCTAATCAAATCAAACTTCAACCTTCTAATCAAATCAAACTTCAACCTTCTAATCAAATCAAACTTCAACCTTCTAATCAAATCGAACTTCAACCTTCTAATCAAATCAAACTTCAACCTTCTAATCAAATCAAACTTCAACTTTCTAATCAAATCGAACTTCAACCTTCTAATCAAATCAAACTTCAACCTTCTAATCAAATCAAACTTCAACCTTCTAATCAAATCGAACTTCAACCTTCTAATCAAATCGAACTTCAACCTTCTAATCAAATCAAACTTCAACCTTCTAATCAAATCAAACTTCAACTTTCTAATCAAATCGAACTTCAACCTTCTAATCAAATCAAACTTCAACCTTCTAATCAAATCAAACTTCAACCTTCTAATCAAATCGAACTTCAACCTTCTAATCAAATCAAACTTCAACCTTCTAATCAAATCGAACTTCAACCTTCTAATCAAATCAAACTTCAACTTTCTAATCAAATCAAACTTCAACCTTCTAATCAAATCAAACTTCAACTTTCTAATCAAATCGAACTTCAACCTTCTAATCAAATCAAACTTCAACCTTCTAATCAAATCAAACTTCAACCTTCTAATCAAATCAAACTTCAACTTTCTAATCAAATCGAACTTCAACCTTCTAATCAAATCAAACTTCAACCTTCTAATCAAATCAAACTTCAACCTTCTAATCAAATCGAACTTCAACCTTCTAATCAAATCAAACTTCAACCTTCTAATCAAATCGAACTTCAACCTTCTAATCAAATCAAACTTCAACTTTCTAATCAAATCAAACTTCAACCTTCTAATCAAATCAAACTTCAACTTTCTAATCAAATCGAACTTCAACCTTCTAATCAAATCAAACTTCAACCTTCTAATCAAATCAAACTTCAACTTTCTAATCAATCGAACTTCAACCTTCTAATCAAATCAAACTTCAACCTTCTAATCAAATCAAACTTCAACCTTCTAATCAAATCAAACTTCAACTTTCTAATCAAATCGAACTTCAACCTTCTAATCAAATCAAACTTCAACCTTCTAATCAAATCAAACTTCAACTTTCTAATCAAATCGAACTTCAACCTTCTAATCAAATCAAACTTCAACTTTCTAATCAAATCGAACTTCAACCTTCTAATCAAATCAAACTTCAACCTTCTAATCAAATCAAACTTCAACTTTCTAATCAAATCGAACTTCAACCTTCTAATCAAATCAAACTTCAACTTCAACCTTCTAATCAAATCAAACTTCAAACTTCAACTTCTAATCAAATCGAACTTCAACTTCTAATCAAATCAAACTTCAAACTTCTAATCAAATCAACTTCAAACTTCAACTTCTAATCAAATCGAACTTCAACTTCTAATCAAATCAAACTTCAAACTTCTAATCAAATCAACTTCAAACTTCAACTTCTAATCAAATCAAACTTCAAACTTCAACTTCTAATCAACTTCAAACTTCAACTTCTAATCAAATCAAACTTCAACTTTCTAATCAAATCGAACTTCAACCTTCTAATCAAATCAAACTTCAACTTCAACCTTCTAATCAAATCGAACTTCAACCTTCTAATCAAATCAAACTTCAACTTCAACCTTCTAATCAAATCAAACTTCAACCTTCTAATCAAATCGAACTTCAACCTTCTAATCAAATCAAACTTCAACTTCAACCTTCTAATCAAATCAAACTTCAACCTTCTAATCAAATTAAAAAGGAAACTACATCAATACTGGACCACCATTAACACTTCTAAACAATGACCCCTGACACCAGAAAACTGCTCCCTGCTACAATATCTCTTACATGAACTGCTTCTTGCCTACATCACCTTAACCCTTTTAGTTCCAAACTCCACACATCTCCAAACCACTTCAGCTTCCCCTTTGCTGTTACCTCCTAATCTAATACCCTTCCTAATCGTTCACACTCTTCCTCCACACCATCAATATCCTCAGTCTTCGTATCATTCAATTCAATTTGTCTTACCACTAACAAATTCCCAGGTACAATGCCATATTAATCAATTTGTCTGACCAGCCTCCGAAACCCCAATCACCCCAACTAGTCGATTCCTTCATGTTATCCATTTGCTCTCTTATCTTTGTGATATAACGAGTAATATTCTTTGTCTGATCCCTAACTCCCATCATGCACCTACCTTTCACTATAGCACAAACACCACCTTCTCGAGCCAACAAATAATCTAGGGCATATCTGTTCTGCATAGTAAAAAGCCTAAGTTCAGTAAGTCCCTGGGTAATCATGTCTAGGGCCCCCGTGGTTGCATTACCCATGATAGTGAGACCACAAATGAGGTAATTACGATTATTGACAGCCAAATACCCTCCAATGAAGCCTAGACTAAAGGAGCTCGTCCATCCGTATACCACAGAGCTCCCATATGTTCCCAGAGAAGTGGGATTCTTCCACTTTGAACAAAAAATTTCCGAAACAGCTTTAGTCACCAACCTTTGACGAGAGACCCACTGGGAGGGACAGGGTATTGTCATAGGAATCAGGGTTCCTATTGCCACCTCGGGACTGGTGGATTCAGGACATTAGTGGCTGTACCATTAAAGAAAAAGAAAAGGTTTGTATCCGTTAAAAACAAAGTGCCATGACATATCGAATACATGTTTAACTCACCTCCCTCTATCAAGATCCTAAACTGTTCAGAGAACCATTGTGCATCTCTGCCACCTCTTTCTTTCATCATCTGGGTAAAAGTTGGGTGTGAATTTGCACGGTTTGGCGATATCCGCGACCAAACATACGTCCCGTGAATGTGAATTATCCTTTGGTAACGGAAGACAAATAGCAGGCGGGGCAGTAAAAGGTTCATAAATGAAGTGGATAGGTTTCGGCGCCTTTATTTTGGCTTTTTCCCTCCAATTATCACATGTAAGGTACTTTAGAGGGTCCCATTCTGGTTTTATGCTGAATAGTGCCTGTACTGAGGTCATGGATGGGTAACAAACAACTGACTGTGGGGAGTACATAGCTGAGTGAGCTTGGAGAAATAAGTTACCTCCTGGGACTCCTCTGAGAAACTTGAGATCACGCTTACGTCTCTGTAGTGGAGAGACCCGACATAGTTCCATGGGAAATCTACCTTCCATACTTTGGCATGCATAATCAAATTTACACTTAGTCCTAAAACAAGGTAACATTTTATGATGATGGTCCTTCAACAGTAATGAAAAGTGAAGATGCCTCAAAAGTCCAGTGCAATCTTTCATTCGACTGACATTCCATTGTCCAAATCCCTCCGGGTTATCATCATCGCATTGGAGTACATCTCCTTGACACAGGTGGTGCACGTGGTTAGGCTGGTTCGGCCTGCACATTCTTTCCTTCATCATTCCCGGAATCAGTAAGGCTTTAAAACAGATGATCACCAGGTGCACTTTCATTGTAAGATGATCCATCTATTCTGAAGAGAATTTTCTTAAGAAAACGGTTAGTAATTTAGGTTTCAGGTTCAATATTGACAATTTTACAGTGGTGAAGATGGATCCATGCATTTCTCCCTTCCACTTTAGCTGCTGTTGGGGTTGTGAGAAGAACCTGGTAGGGTCCTTCCCATCGAGCATCCAACCCCTTCCTCGTCCAATTCTTGATCATCACATTAACACCTGGTTTAATTTTAGACCGAGTGATTAAAGGTGGGAGTTCAACGTACGCCGCTCGTACCCTGGAATGTAGGTCTCTTAACGCCCTGGTTAACGATAAAATATAGTTAGTCATCTCCGTTGCCATGTGGTGAAAGTGGACAGTCTTTGGAACATTCTGGTCCCATGGGGTTCTGAGAGGTCTGCCGTAAATAATTTCAGCAGGACTCAGCCGTGCTTCCCCAGCCGGGGTAGTACGTATCTGAAACAGGGCCACGGGAAGTAATTTGAGCCATGTAGTTCCCGTTTCAGCCTGTAGTTTAGCCAATTTATTTTTCAAGGTTTGGTTAACCCTTTCAACCAATCCAGCTGCCTGTGGTCTGTAGGCGCAATGTAACTGCTGCTGGATACCCATCTGGGTACAGAATTCCTTATTTATTTGACCCACGAAATGAGGGCCGTTGTCTGAACTTAAGCGATTTGGAATTCCATACCTGGGAATAATTTCTCTCATTAACACTTTCACCACTGTAGAGGCTTTATTATCCCTTGTCGGGTAAGCCTCAATCCATTTACTAAAAACATCTACAATTACTAATACATATTTATAACACTGACATCTTCCCAATTCAATGTAGTCCATTTGGAGGGTCTCAAAGGGACCCGTGGGCAATGGTGTTTGGCCCATCCCACAAGGTACACCCTTTCCTGGATTATGTTGCTGACAAATCAGGCAACGATTGCTAACACCTTGAGCCAGAGGTTGCAAACGTGGATGCCACCATGTGGCTAGGAGCGTATCACTGATTGCTTTAGCGCCGCAATGCGTTGCAAAGTGTATACATTCAATAACCCACATTGCTAAATCATCTGACATACAAGCCTGTCCAGCAGGGGTGATCCACAGTTTAGATTCACAATCAACTGTACACCCGAGCTGTTTCCACAGTACCTTATCCCGGTCAGGAGCGTCCTCCTGTAATTTAAAGACGTCTTGGATGGTTGGCATTGGCCTTTCCGAGGGAGACTTGCTTTTATTTGAGCTTTTAGTCTGGCTCATCATTTTAGGCACAACCACCCGCTGTCCCCGGGATGCCTCTTTAGCTTCCTGGTCTGCGCATCGGTTCCCTACATCAACTGGTGTACGGCCTGTCGTGTGAGCTGTACATTTTATAACAGAAATCTGTTTTGGTAACATAAGGGCTCGTAACAAATCTGATACTAGTTTTTGGTGAGATATCTGTGTTCCTGCAGAAGTCAGGAATCCTCTGTTTTTCCACAATTGTCCAAAATCATGGACCACTCCGAAAGCATATCGTGAGTCTGTATAAACATTGATTTTTGAGTCCTTCCCCAAGATGCAAGCTCGTATTAAAGCAAACAGTTCAGCTTGCTGGGCAGAATATGTAGACTCAAAAGCTGCTGACTCCAGCGTCTTGTTATCCTGATTTATGATTGCGTATCCAGAAAGTTTCCTCCCATACGGACTGACAGATGCACTACCATCTACGTACATTGTTATATCAGGATCCAACATTGCAACATCTGATAAATCTTCCCGAACCGAAGTATTTTCTTTAATTATGAATAGGCAGTCATGTCCTGGGTCCATCTGTTCCTGGGGTGGTTCGGTAAGAAAGCATGCTGGGTTGATGGTAGTACAATACTTAAACTGCAATCTGGGATTGTTCAGTAAATATATCTCATACCTATTTTGTCTGGCCATGGTAAGCGCCATGGTGTTTGTAGCTGACCTAGGAGTGCTGTCACTGAATGTGAACTGTAGACGGTAATATCTTGTTGTAGAGTCAGATTAGCAGCCGATTGTAAACTGTTATAAATAGCCGTCAGGATTTGAGTGCATACCGGGTGTCCTAGTGCCACTGGGTCTAACTTAGAGGAGTAATAAGCCACTGGCCGATGCTTATCCCCATGTTTTTGAGTGAGAACGGCAGTTGAGCAGTCAGTGAGGATTGTACAGTACAGCTGGAAAGGTCTGTCATAAAGGGGCCTCCCCAAGGCTGGTGCTTGTGCCAAGGCTGCCTTTAGGTTTTCAAACGCCTTCTGGGCATCTGGATCGAGCTGAAACTCCCCCTCCATACTGCTATATGGTGTCAGTCGTTTAGTTTCCATGGTGATATTAGGTATCCACTGTCGGCAGTAATTCACCATTCCCAACCATTGTCTCATTTGTTTTGCATTCCGAGGTATTGGGAACTGGCAGATCGGTTCAATTCTGCTTTCCTCCAGACTCCTTTCGGTTGCTGAAAGCATTACACCAAGAAACTTAATTTTCTTCTGAGCCACCAACACCTTAGATTGGGATACTACGTATCCCAATGAGGCCAAATAATTGAGCAACTGGGTCGTGTCTTCTTGGTTGCTCTGCTCGTCAGGGCTAGCTACTGGTAGATCATCCACATACTGAACTAGAGTGGAGCCGTGTCTGAAAGTTAACCCTTGCAACTGCTCCTGCAGGCACCTAGAGAACAGTGTTGGGGAATTAACGAACCCTTGGGGCAATCGGGTCCATGTATACTGTTGCCCATTATAAGTAAAAGCGAAGAGGTATTGGCTTGTTGAGTGCAGTGGTAAAGAAAAGAAAGCGTGCTGGAGATCAACAACTGCAAAGATTTTTGCTTGTGCCGGGATCTGGGCTAGAATGTGAGCTGGATTTGGTACTAATGCATGTAATGATTGTACAATAGCATTGATAGATCATAAATCCTGCACTAGCCTGTACTGGTCCGGCTTCCCTGGTTTCGGAACTGCCAGTATGGGCGTGTTACATGGAGAGTGACACTTAACAAGGATTCCCTGCTTCAGTAATCCTTTGATTAATTTATCGATGCTCAGTATTGCTTGTTGCTTTAACGGATACTGTTGGATAGACGGCAGCACGGCGTCCTTTTGCAAGGTAACTTTGATGGGAGTGATTTGAACACATCCCACCTGCGTGGGGTCCTCTGCCCACACCTGCGGATCCACATATTCTTGTACCTCTCTCCCAACATGATGATGCAAATGTGATACGACTACTTTTGGAGATTGATAAAATAGAATAGTACAGTCATCTGGCAAGGACTGCTTCTTCCAGTGATTTGGATCAGCCTGTTCAACCACTCGCTTTACCATGGGTCCCAAATCCTTCGCATGGTACGGAAAGTTCACTTTCCTTGTGATGTGTGGGGCTACCATAGGAGATTGCTTCCATAGTTCCAAAGGGACCTCTACACATTCCGCCTCTCCCTGTGGTCCCGTGACCAGGGCTCTGATCACCACATTCCACTCGCTCCCCTCATGCCCCTTGCAGAAAGTCTCTAATTCCATGTCCCCTCCGCTTTGGTCATAAGCTAGGGTAACATGAGAAGGGGATTGATCCTTCAAATCCAGAGTCCACCATTGGGGAGTAGTAGAGGCATAACATTGTCTCCTAGGGGCCCATGGTTTTACAGTGATTCCTTCATCTCCACACTCAAGGCTTAATTGAAAGGCACATAGCAGATCTCTTGCCATAAGATTGCAGTCTAGTCCAGTGGTAATCACAAACTGATGTCTCACAGATTCATTTTGAAATGTTACGTCAACTGGTTTAGATATCGGATACTGTCGTGCTTGCCCCTGGAATCCAGACAAGCTTTGTGTCCTTTCTGATTCAGGGAGGTTGAGTTCAGACTGGACAGAGGACATGGATGCCCCAGTGTCCACTAAAAAACGATGCCAGCTTCCTTTAACCATCAGTGATAGAACGGGCTCTTTGTCTGATTGAGACCCGTTTACCACGAGGTTCGCTAGTCAGTACTGGGGAAAGGGGTTATCCTGGGAATAGGTCGCATGCCCATGTCCTCCTTGTCCCCTATTTCCCTGCCAACCTCCCCGGTATCCTTGCACGGGTCCCTCTCCCCCCTCTGCTCCATGTCTGAGAGAGGGGCACTCATTTTTCCAATGGCCCTGCTGGCCGCAGTTAAAGCAGACGCTTGCCCCTACTTGTCTGCCTCCCCTCCCCTCGCTGAAACTTTGTCTCTGGGGAGTGTAGGGCGGGCCTCGAGTAGGAGTGGGCGGGCCATGGTAATTGTTTTTTGAAATCCCACCACTATTGTAATTGACATATCCGAACTCTGGTCCGTTCCCTCATCCGAGGACACAGTATTGGGGCTCCCTCCGATACTCCGCCCTACCTGGGACAGGTTTGTTCTTCCTCATCACATACTCAGTCTTTACTTTAGGGATAACGGGTCGTCCTCAGAATCCTCACTACTATTATCACTATAAATCTGAAACATTTGCCTCTGATTTCTTCGTTGTCTTCTTGATCCAGACATTTTAAGTGGTGGTAGTGAGATCGATACCCGATTATTTTTAGTCTTATTCCTTGTGTGAGAAGCTACAGGAGATGTATGCTGTGAACCCAGCTGCTGGCTCGTTCCCTGACCTGTGGCATTATTCACCTGGGTTGTGATTGCTAGCGGCTGAGAATCAGGGCTGCCAGAGATTTGGGATATCGGCGCATGGGCAGGAGATATATGTAGTGAAGTGGCGGGTGCAGTGGGCTTCTGGGGCACCCTGCTAGTTCTAATATTCCACTCATCCAAGTCATCATCGTCGTCTCCCCCTTCCAGGGCAAGGTCAACCATCGGATTACATATCCTACTTACATCAATACCCCCAGACCCACTTAGGGTCTTACCACACTTCTGTTTCAAATGTTTTTTATGAGCACATTCTTTCTTTAACACTCCGGTTGATTTAGTCACTCCCCCTTCAATAATTCCTATTCCCAATTTCAAAGCATTATCCTGCCAACTTGCCAACACTGAAGCTTCCCTTAATTCTTGACAATACTGTTTCCACAGGGCAATAAGTTCCTTAGCCACAGTACTCCTATTACTCTTCCTAATTATGTCCTGAACCTTCTTAACATCATCCAGAACCTTTATTCCTCCTAATGGCCAAAAGTCATCCCCTAATTTCTTGTTTAACTCCCCCGACAATTGTCTTAATTGCTCCGCTTTGTCAGGATACCGTTTACATAAGATTTGCAAAGCACTGTTTGATTCAGTTGTAGTATCTAAACGATTACCCATCTTGCTGGCTGATAATTCAACACAGTGCGTTGTAATGACACAAATTACACAGTCGCGTTCCAAACGTCACAAATCTTAATACACCCCACAACACTTTCATACACATAATCGGCGTCACAAATCTTAATACACCCCACAACACTTTCATACACACAATCGGTGTCACAAATCTTAATACACCCCACAACACTTTCATACACACAATCGGCGTCACAAATCTTAATACACAATCGGACCCAACCTTACAGCGACTGTAACCCACGCTTTCAGGACTGAAACCTGAACAACGTCCGCACTTTCAGGACTGAAACCTGACCTGTGCCCCACTCTCTCAGGACTGAAACCTGACCCAGTGGTATTGATACCGATATCAGTTAATTATAGTCGACTTCCAGTGATACCAATCACTGACCAAAATATCTGCCGCTTCCAGTATTCACCAGACTGACCTGATTTCGTCAAGATATCACACAAGAGTTAGCGAATGGCCAATTCGTCATCAGACGACAGATCAGAGGAAACCGATGCAGTAAAACAAACCACTTGCATCGGGGGCCCAATTCCTCTCCCTGCCTCCGAGACTTCTCAGCTCCTTGGCCGCGAACTCGTGGTAATTGTCTTTTGAAATCCCACCGCTGCCACCAAATGTTAAATCAAATTCTTTACCTTCAGTCTGAATAATCACACGTGATACTGGATTAGCACATCAGATTTATTCCACCATGGGGTTCTTCCCGAGAAGATCTCCAGACACAACACTAGTGTCTGAAGAGACCTCAACTCAGGAGAGGGGAAGAACAACTTCTCCACGATTGTTTACTTTTTTATACAGAAAAAGAGAGGTGTGACAAAAAGAAATCAAGGACCAATTACACATCTAATACAATGACCAATTACACATCTAATACAATTTCCATGGTTACAGAGAAGACACAATCATTGATACAGGTCACATGCTCAAAAACCAAACCATTAATATAAGTCACATGTATTTAGAGAAACGCATCAATTTACCTAGTGTGGATTCAAACTTTTCCTCCTTTCACACGCACCCAAATAAGGAGTTGCTACTAAGAAAGAAACTTTCTTATCTATATAGACGAGCAATCTCGCAGCTGCATGACCTTGCTTTACTGTTTCAATACACAGTACTCGCAGTCAGACAGAGTGGGAGAGGACAATAGCCCATCTCTTCTGTACACTCCTTATCACTCGTAAAGGGACAAACACATTCTGTTCCCAAGGATAACATTTCTGCCACAAGCATCCATCTTACTGCTTTCCACTAAAATAAGCATTCATTTTATATTAGCTAAAACAACACAAGAAACCATCTTTACTACAACAAAATATAATATCTCTAATTGACTATACCAGCTAATAGCATAGATTCACAATCTCATTGATTCCGAAAGAGGGAAAAGATAAATCTGTATGCAGTAATTTTAGGCCAGTGAGCGTACTCAACCAGGATTACAAAATTTTTACTCACATACTAGCCAAACGATTAGAGTGTTTGCTACCACAAATTATTAGCCTGGATCAGACAGGGTTTGTTCGAGGGAGACAAACCCAAGACAACATTAAAAGGACATTGCACATAATTGACCACATAACAAAATTTAACATAGAAGCAGTCCTAGTTGGGTTAGATGCTGAAAAAGCTTTTGATTGTGTAAATTGGTCTTTTTTGCTTAGAGCTTTAGATAGATTTGGATTTCACAATACTTTTATTAAAACAATACAGGCTCTTTATGATAGCCCAAGTGCAAGAATTAAAATTAACGGAGTAGTTTCAAAACCATTTTTGCTAGAAAGAGGAACAAGACAGGGATGTCCAATCAGCCCCCTTTTATTTGCGGTTTTTATCGAACCTTTGAGTCAGTGGATTATCCAGAATAATAATATCAAAGGAATAGTAATGAAAGGATTGGAACAAAAGATTTCTTTATTTGCCGATGACGTATTGGTGTATTTGTCAGACCCTGAACAGTCTTTGTTACAGTTATTTTATGTTTTGGAACGATATGGATCCTTCTCTGGCTATAAGTTAAATGTTATAAAAACACAAATTCTTAGTTTCAAATATAGCCCCTCAGTAAAAGAAAGGGAAAAGTTTAATTTGAGGTGGGATGCTGAATCCATGAGATATCTGGGAATAAACATTCCAATAGATCTGACTAAACTGCACTTGCTTAACTACCTCCCATTGAACAATAAGATCAGGGAAGACATTAGGAGGTGGGACCTAATACCTTATCTTAATTTTGGATCTCGTATTGAATCGGTCAAAATGGTTATGTTACCGAGGCTGTTGTATCTCTTTCAATCACTTCCACTAGATATATCAGACCAACAATTTCAAGAATGGGATAAACAAATCTCGAGGTATATTTGGCAGGGACAAAGACCAAGAATCAGATACCAGGGGTTACAACTGACCAAAAATAAAGGTGGGGTTGCACTCCCGTGCTTGAAAGACTATTATGCAGCTGCTCAGCTGAGAACATTAATTTATTGGTGCAACCCCGACTATTGTGCTAGATGGAAGGAGATTGAGATTGCTATAACAGAGGAATTTCCGATTCAGGCTGCAATCGGAGATAAGGAGTTAACAAATAAGTTAATTAATTTGGGAAACTCATGGATTCGATTATCACTTAAGGTATGGAATAAGGTCGTTACCCAAAATCATCTGAGGGATGCTGTGAAGGTTTTGAGATGGTGCACGTTTGATCCAGATTTTGTACCAAAAAGACAGGACACTAGTTTTAAAAGATGGAGTTCTCAAGGTTTGACATCATATTGCACATTTTGAACAGCTTTGAGAATCTGAAGAGGCAATTTGGTTTGAATAATGATGATTTCTATAGATACCTTCAAATTCGCCATTATATAGATCAAATACAAAAGGAATGTGCAGAAGTAAAATGGGATAATATTTTGTTAAATGTATTTATTGATGCTTACCATGGAGGCTCAAAACAGAAAACCATCTCAAAATTATACAAGGGTTTACGGCAGAGAAAAGGCAACTCACTGTATGTAAAACAGAAATGGGAAAGGGAAGGTAATCTGGTTCTAAAGGAAGAAACCTGTGAGAGCTTATGTGAGATACAATGGAAAACTTCAAGTTCAAATGTTTGGCGGGTGTTTTGCTGGAAAACCCTTATTAGGTTTTTTATTACACCAGTTCAAAAAAGGCATTACACAAATTCTTCTTCATGCTGGCGACAATGTGGGTGTCTTGAGTCAAACCATTTTCACATATTTTGGTCTTGTGTATCAGTGATCCCATTTTGGCAGGAGATTCATAAAGTTTTACAAAAAGTTTTTTATATGGATATTCCATTTAAATTTGAGTTTTTATATTTTGGTGCTTTACCAGTACAAAATGCTTCTATTAAAGATAAGTATCTTTTCCAGATCTTAATTGCTGCCAGCAGGAAGTTATTACTAGGAAGTGGTTGAAACCTGGAAAACCTAATGTGGATGACTGGATTAACATTGTATATGATATTTTTATAATGGAAAGGATAACATTTGCTTCAAGATTACAACAGGGAATATTTTTGAAAAGGTGGGAAAAATGGATGTTGTACATTATGCCCGTACGGCCATCATTTGTTTAAAGCGGATCTTTGTATCCTACTTCCGTGTCCTATCTCATTTTCCTTGATTTCATACCGCTCCAGAAGTAGTGATGAGGTCCCACATAGGAGATTGGTGTACAAACTTAAAGCACACGGTATTGAGGGTTCAGTGTTGAGGTGGATAGAAAATTGGTTGGCGGACAGGAAGCAAAGAGTAGGAATAAACGGGTCCTTTTCGGAATGGCAGGCAGTGACTAGTGGGGTACCGCAAGGCTCAGTGCTGGGACCCCAGTTATTTACAGTGTATATTAATGATTTGGACGAGGGAATTGAATGCAACATCTCTAAGTTTGCGGATGACACGAAGCTGGGTGGCAGTGTTAGCTGCGAGGAGGATGCTAGGAGGCTGCAGAGTGACTTGGATAGATTAGGCGAGTGGGCAAATGCATGGCAGATGCAATATAATGTGGATAAATGTGAGGTTATCCACTTTGGCGGCGAGAACAGGAAAGCAGAGTATTACCTGAATGGTGACCGATTGGGAGAAGGGGAGATGCAACGTGACCTGGGTGTCATGGTGCACCAGTCATTGAAAGCAAGCATGCAGGTGCAGCAGGCAGTGAAGAAAGCGAATGGTATGTTGGCATTCATAGCAAGAGGATTTGTGTTTAGGAGCAGGGAGGTTCTGCTGCAGTTGTACAGGGCCTTGGTGAGACCGCACCTGGAGTATTGTGTGCAGTTTTGGTCTCCTAACCCGAGGAAAGACGTTCTTGCCTTAGAGGGAGTACAGAGAAGGTTCACCAGATTGATCCCTGGGATGGCGGGACTTACATATGAGGAAAGACTGGATAGACTAGGCTTATACTTGCTGGAATTTAGAAGACTGAGGGGGGATCTTATAGAAACATATAAAATTCTTAAGGGGTTGTGTAGATTAGTGTAATGATGTCACTCATGTTATGTGTCATGCTTTTGTAGTTACGCCCCTTTGGGCTTTGGAGTGACTGCTGTTTGCGTGACTCGAGTTAGTGTAAGTGCGACGTACCTGCCAAAGTAGTTAATAAAGACTAAGGTTTACTATCTAGGTGTACGGCTTCTGTTATTATACAGCAAACGCCAACATGGTGTCAGAAGTGGGATTATCTTAGTTTGTTATTTTTCTACTTTGTGCGATGGCTTCTGCTCTCAGGAAACCGGAGATCTTGGTGTTTGATGCAGAACTTGCGGAACGGTATCGCGTTTTTGAAGAGGATTTTTCAATCTACATAGAAGCTGCATACCCTGCGGCTGTCCCTGCTCTTCGTGCGTCAATCCTTCTTAATTTGGCGGGCACGGAGGCTGCTCGTCGTGCCAGAAGATTTCACTATGCACCGGCTAGAGTTGATGCCAATGGTGTCCAAATTGCTGCGGAGTCTATCCGTGACCCTGAATGTCTCCTGCGTAAATTCCGACAATTATGTGAGTTACAAATCAATGTGAGCATTGAACGCCATAAATTCTTTTCAAGGAATCAAAAGCAAGGAGAGCCAGTTGAGTTATATGTTAGTGCGCTCAAGCATATCTCTAGTCGATGTGAATTTGGAGATACTCACGATGGTCTTGTTCGCGATCGTTTAATCCATGGCATACTGAATGATAAGGTGCGCGATGAATTACTGCGGGAAGTTGACCTAACCTTAGCGGCTGCTGAAAACCGCTGTCGCATAGCTGAATTGACTGATGTTCACATTAAAACTCTGGGACATTCTGCTGCTCGTGAAATTAATGCAGCCAGCATGTCTTATCAAGCTTCTCTGGGTTTATCTCAACTGCCAGTCACCAAGTTAAGATTGATCGATAATTGCTTCAACTGTGGAGGTTCACATGTCGCGGTTCGTGATCGTTGCCCTGCGTATGGAAAAATAGGTCGGCTTTGCAACAAACGTAACCATTTCATTAGGTGTTGTCGAGCACGCAGTAACAGATTTCAAATGAGACAGTCAGTTAACTCGCTTGCCCATAATGAAGGTTCAATCTCTGAGTACACTGAGTTCTCACACCCAGAGAACAGCATGTTCTCACACCATGTACGAACTGCTGGCGAAAGTGCAGAGATTGATATACATGCTTTGTCTAAGTCAGTGCACCAACAGCTAGATCCCAAGGTCGCATTGCTCATTAATGGTAAAACCCTTTATCTCAAAGTCGACTCGGGAGCGCGCTGCAACGTTATCTGTTTGGCTGTCTTCCAGAAGCTGAAAAACACAGAAACCTTATTTCCAACAGTTACATCACTTGTCTCATTTGCGGGAACTCGAGTACACCCCATCGGCCAAGTTGAGTTACGTTGTCTCAACTCACGTGCCCACATCCTGGATTTTTACGTGGTACGTGAGAATGTACCATCCCTACTGGGTGCTGATGCATGCCTAGATATGGGTTTGATCGCTTTCAGCCCTTCTGTCTGTCCTCTGACTACAGACTGTGATTTTACACGTCAAATTCTCACGCAATACAAAGATTTGTTTAACGACAAGCTGGGCAAGCTGCCTGTCAGGTACACAATTACCATTGACCCTGAGGTTATCCCAGTTGTTCGTCCAGCTCATAGGATTCCCCACGCTATGCGGGATCGTGTTCAAAGTGAACTAAACAGAATGGTGTCTCTGGGTGTGCTTACTCCCGTATCTGACCCCTCAGACTGGGTCTCCACAATGGTTGTCGCTGCTAAGAAGAACAAAGACGAGATACGGATTTGTATCAATCCCAAGGACTTAAACGCAGCGATCAAACGACCACATTATCCCATGCGCACTGTGGATGAGATTGCTGCGCAGATGGCTGAAGCAACTGTATTCACGGTGCTAGATGCCAAGAGCTCATTTTGACAGATCCCACTGGAACTCAACTCCTCCAAGCTGACGACTTTCAGCACTCCATTCGGACGCTATAAATTTCTTAGGATGCCTTTTGGTATATGTTCTGCCAGTGAAGTATTTCAACAAGCCATGGAGCAATTGTTTGCGGGCTACCCGTGCTCCATTGTAGTGGACGATATCCTCATTGCTGGAAAAACAGTCAACGAGCACGATGCCAATCTGTCGCTAGTGTTGAAGCGTGCCGAGGCCATCCATCTCAAGCTAAATCCTCTGAAATGCAAGTTCAGAGTGAATGAGGTAAAATACTTAGGTCATATATTTACTAAAGACGGCCTCAAAACTGATCCAGCGAAAACTAGTGCTATCAACGAGCTTCCAGCACCCACAGACGTGCTCAGTTTGCAGAGATTCCTTGGCATGGCCAACTATTTGAGCAAATTCATTCAGGACTTCAGTGAAATTTCGGCCCCATTACGCCAGCTTACGCACAAGGACACTGCTTAGACTTGGCACGAGCAACAACAGACAGCATTTGACACTCTTAAAAGGCGGATGTCTAATGCTCCGACTCTGGCTTACTTTGACCCTAAACTACCGATTACTCTTACTTGTGATGCCTCACAACACGGGCTGGGCGCTGCATGCCTTCAGAATGATGGCAATGGCAATAAGCCTGTTGCCTATGCTTCACGCACCATGACTGACACAGAACAACGATATGCCCAAATTGAAAAAGAGCTGTTAGCGGTTGTTTTTGCCTGCAAGAAATTTAACGATTTTGTCTTTGGCCACACTGTCACAATTGAAACTGACCACCAACCTCTAATCAGCATTATAAAAAAACCTATCCACACCTCTCCAGCGCTCCTACAACGGATGCTACTGCAACTCCAGAAATATGACATGGTGCTAATCCACAAACGCGGTAAGGATATGCACCTGGCCGATACTCTTTCGCGTGCACCCCGGAAGACCTGCGAGGGTCCGCCCTCACCGGATGACGACTTTGTGGTGATGAGTGTGTCTTTTATCCCTTCGTCCTGCATGGAGGACCTGGTTGCCCACACTGCTGTTGACAGTACACTGCGGTCCCTAACCTCCGTCATTAAGCGCGGCTGGCCAGACAAGCACTACAATGTTCCGCTGCCAGTCCGGCCCTTCTTTGCTGTCCGAGATGAGCTCGTGCTGCAAGATGGCATCATTTTAAAAGGACACAAGGCCGTGGTTCCTGCCTCGCTGTACCACCGGTATTTTAACGCTGTCCATGCGGGACACCCGGGTGCTGAAGCCACTGTCTCACGGGCGAAAAGCATGTTTCACTGGCCTGGCATGGCTGAATACATCACCGAGAATGTGGCATCCTGTGCAGTGTGTAACAGTTTGGCCCCTCACCAACAAAAGCAGCCACTTCTTCCACATCCAGTACCTGAGCTCCCGTGGTCTACAGTCGCAGCTGACATATTTGATTGGCAGGGCAAACAATACCTGGTGCTCGTGGATTCGTATTCAGGATGGTTCGACATTGATTTTCTCAGCACCCCCACTTCCAGCGGAGTGATTTCAAAGTTATCTCGCCACTTTTCAGTCCACGGATCCTCGGTCAAACTGCTAACTGACAACGGCAGTCAATTCACTAGCCAACAATTCAGGGAGTTCGCTGGACACTGGAATTTTCACCATATCACCAGCAGCCCCGAATATCCCCAGTCTAACGGGCTGTTAAAAGTGCTAAACAGCTCATGGAACGTTCGTACAGAGCAAAATCGGACATATTCCTGGATCTGCTTAACTTACGCAACATCTCCCGTGACCCCATCTTGGGGTCACCGGCTCAACGTTTATTGTCAAGGCAAACCCGTGCCACAGTGCCTGTAGCCAATCAAGCTTTAGTCCCACAAGTGTTTCCACCGGAGGAGGTTCAATCCAGGTTGCAACAGAAGCGTGACATTCACAAACGATGGTTTGACAAGACAAGTAGGCCACTGCCACCGCTGACCAAAGGGCAGGTAGTCCGCTTACAGACTGACAGAGGCCATGACCGTATCGGAGTCATTTCTGGAATTGCTTCAGAGCCACGCTCATATATCGTTAGTGCCGATGGTGGTACCTACCGACGTAACAGGCGACACATCCTGCCTGTGAACGAGCCAGTTCCTCCTCAATATAATCCAGATGGTACAAGTTCGCTTCCGTTTGCGCCTACTGGCACTCGCATGTTTTTGCCAGCACGGCAATCCATGCCTGTAACAGCTCCTTTGCCTGTTCCATCTTCGCCTCCATATTCATCGCCTGTTCCACAGTTTGCTGCTTCGTCTCCAGGGACATTGATTCAGTCTCCCTCGCCTGTGGAATCACCTGCTCTCTCCCCAGATAAGAGGAATGGAGATGGTCTCTATCGTACGCGTGCTGGTCGTGTTTGCAGGCCGGTTGTGAAGTATCAGGACTATGTTTAACTTTCCTCCAGTTTGTCACCGATTGTTATACATGCTCAGTTTATGTGTCTGTATCGTTGTTGATTCTTTAAGAGGGAGGATGTAGATTAGTGTAATGGTGTCACTCATGTTATATGTCATGCTTTTGTAGTTACGCCCCTTTGGGCTTTGGAGTGACTGCTGTTTGCGTGACTCGAGTTAGTGTAAGTGCGACGTGCAGGCATAAGGTCATACCTGCCAAAGTAGTTAATAAAGACTAAGGTTTACTATCTAGGTGTACGGCTTCTGTTATTATACAGCAAACGCCAACAGTTTGGAGAGGCTAGATGCGGGAAGCTTGTTCCCGATGTTGGGGGAGTCCAGAACCAGGGGTTACAGCTTAAGGATAAGGGGGAAGTCTTTTAGGACCGAGATGAGAAAACATTTCTTCACACAGAGAGTGGTGAGTCTGTGGAATTCTCTGCCACAGAAGGTAGTTGAGGCCAGTTCATTGGCTATATTTAAGAGGGAGTTAAATGTGGCCCTTTTTGCTAAAGGGATCAGGGGGTATGGAGAGAAGGCAGGTACAGGTTACTGAGCTGGATGATCAGCCATGATCATATTGAATGGCGGTGCAGGCTCGAGGGGCCGAATGGCCTACTCCTGCACCTATTTTCTATGTTTCTATGTTTTATTGTTTCTATGAAATATTATAGAGGTATACCCCAAATGTTGGTTTTAGTTGTTTTTGTTTTTGTTTTTGTGTGTAGTTAAGTTTTGGATATGATCAAATGTCCAGTAAGTCATTACCCATCCTTTTAGTGCTTCCAATACCTGTGGTATGATTTATTTTGGGATATGCAGTATTTGTTAACTACGGAGGGGTAAGGTGAATGAGAATGTATATTATTATGGAATGTATGGAACTGGAAAATAAAAATAAAAATAGAATTATTTTAAAAAAAAAGAAACTTCTCTGTAATCTTGCCAGTTTAACGACATTTATACATGAATGACACACAACATTCTACAAGAAAGAAGACTGCGAAAAAGCGAGACTTTTATTCTGCAAATTCTGCAGGGGCATTGTAACTGTTCGTGCCAGCCCCAAACTGTGGTCCCAAATCGCCCCTTCCAGTTTTTAATCGTGTGATTTTTCTATTAACACAAGTTTGCTAGGAATGCAACTATTACATTACAGCAGGAATGTATATTTTAAATTAGTTTATTAATATAAACTGCAGATTCTGTTTCTAATATTGCAGCCATTTCAATGACAATTTTAATGTTCTTTTAAATATTTTTGTGGATTTTGTTTGAATTATTCATTGGATGCAAAGACACAATTGGACACAATCCGAGTCTGTGGAACAGCATCCCTCTCCCCATCAGAACTGCCCCCACCATCGACTCCTTTAAGTCCAGGCTCAAAACCTGTTTCTACTACCCAGCGTTTGAGGCCCTCTGAGGGGGTGCTGTGAACTGTTTATGTATGTGCTGTTATGTTTGTGTGCCACTGTATGTTCGTTTCTTAGTACCTGAACTGATGTACAGCACTTTGGTCAACGTGGGTTGTTTTTAAATGTGCTATACAAATAAAATTGACTTGACTTGACACAAAACAGACATCTAAAGAGGGGTCTCGACCCAAAACATCACCCATTCCTTCCATCCGGACATGCCACCTGTCCCGCTGAGTTACTCCAGCAATTTGTGTCTATGTTTGGTTTAAACCACCATTTGCAGTACCTTCCTACACACAAACAGACCATTCGGCCCAATCATGCATTTCTGGTCTTCATGCTCCAGGCAAGCTTCCTCCTCAGTTTAAAACTATCGGCAACTAACCCCCTTTTTTGCTTTTTCCCTCGGGTGGCACAGTGGCCTAGATGGTAGAGCCGCTGCCCCACGGCGCCAGATACCAGGGTTTCCATCCTGACCTCGGGTACTGTCCGTGTGGAGTTTGCACATTCTCTCTGTGACTGCGTGGGTTTCCTCCGGGTATTCCGGTTTCCTCCCATATCCCAAAGACGTGTGGGTTCGTAGGATTATTGGCTTCGGTAAAAATTGTAAATTGTCCCTAGTGATTAGCCTATTGCTAGTGAACAGGGATCACTGGTTGGTGCGGACCCGGTGGGCCGAAGGGCCTGTTTCTGCGCTGTATGTCCCCCCCCCCCCCCCCCCCCGGTGTCTCGGTAGTTTTGAATTTAGTTGATTGAGTTCAGTTGTCAGGCGTGGTGCAGTGAGAAGCTTTTGTTGAGTGCTAACCAGTGGATGAGAAAGTGAGGTACCATAGAACTAGTGTGAACAGGTGATCGATGGTCGGCGTGGATGCGGTGGATTGAAGGGACTGTTTCCGTGCTGTATCTCTAAACTAAAATATATTCACTCTATTCTGTTCAACCTGAGGGAGTGGGTCACACAATCCCACTGTTCTTTGGCTAAAAAACGTTCTTTGGTTTACTTTAAGAGATACAACGCGGAAACAGGCCCTTTGGCCCACTGTGTCCGTGCTGACCAGCGATCCCTGTACATTAGCACTATCCCACACAGGGTGGCGCGGGTCTCTGATGATGCTGGCTGCCTTTCCCAGGAGCAGGAGAAATCTTCCTTCGAAATCTCACCTAAAAAAAAAATCAGAGCAAATGGAGCAGCAACAAAGCAGAAGCAACAGGGCAGCGCAGTGACACAAGTAGTGCTGCTGTCTCCTAGTTCTGGTGAGCGGGTTCCATCCTGACCTCGGGCGCTGCCCATGTGGTTCACGCCTTCTCCCGGTGACCACGTCGGATTCCTTCCACGTCCACAATACACACTGGTTCTCTGGTCAATCGGCGACTGTAAATTATTCCTGTGAAAGTGGGTGGTGGGCGGATGAATGGGAATTAAAGGGCACGTGAGAAGGAAAAGGCAGCAGGGAATTGTATTGGGGAAAGAGGATTGATGGGTTATAAGATTCACTCTCTGCACTCGTCCTCCCCGCCCTCTTCCTCCCCCCTCCCGAAACCTCCCGCAATTCCCCTCCCCGTCCCGGATAAAGACTCCGGGAGACATGATCTCCCCCGGTCCCGGGGCCGCGCTGCCCGAGTCTCCCCCCGACCCCCGGGGACTCTCTGATTCTCTGCTTCTCCCCCCAGTCTCCGTCACCCTGGATGTGGGAACAGCAGGTCCGGGGCTCGAGGTGTCTCAGGATCGGAAGAGGGTGAGATGGACCGAGACCCGGAGGAGTCTCCCTGACACCAGGAAGAGGTTTACAGGCAGTGCGTGTGTGCTGGGATCAGAGAGATTCACATCGGGGAGACATTACTGGGAGGTGGAGGTGGCGGGGAGTCGGGGCTGGAGTCTGGGAGTCGCGCAGAGTATGTGGAGAGGAAGGGACCGGTCGCACCGACCCCGGAGACTGTAGTCTGGAGTATCTAGCGGGGGCTGGGTAACGGGTCTGATGCACTCGCCTACCCTCCATCCCGTCTCCCCGCCCGTCCCATCCCCGGGAGGGTGGCAGTTTGTCTCAGTTACGAGTCACGGAGTCATAGAGTGACACAGTGTGGAAACTGGCCCTTCGGCCCAACTTGTCCACACCGGCCAACCTGTCCCAGCTACACTAGTCTCACCTGCCTGCGCTTGGTCCATATCCCTCGAAACCTGTCCTATCCATGTACCTGTCAAACTGTTTCTTAAATATTGGGATAGTCCCAGCCTCAACTACCACATCTGGCAGCTTGTCCATACACCCGCCATCCTTTTGTGTGAAAAGGTTACGCCACAGATTCCTATTAAATCTTTTCCCCTTCAACTTGAACCTATGCCCTCTGGTCCTCGATTCTCCTACTCTGGGCAAGAGACTGTGCATCTTCCCGATCTATTCCTCTCATGATTTTGTACACCTCTATAAGATCACCCCTCTTCCTCCTGTGCTTCAAGGAATAGAGACCAAGCCGACTTAACCTCTCCCTTTTGCTCACACCCTCGAGTCCTGGCAACATCCTCGTAAATCTTCTCTGAATCCTTTCAAGCTTGACAATTTCTTTCCAATAACATGGTGCCCAGAACTGAACACAATATTCTAAATGCGGTCTCACCAACGTCTTATACAACTGCAACATGACCTCACAACTTCTATACTCTGATTGATGAAGGCCAATGTGCCAAAACCTACTTGAACTTATCTACCTGGGACTTGACCTTCAAGGAACTATGCACCTGCACTCCCAGTTCCCACTGCTCTACAACACTCTCCAGAAGCCTACCATTCAGTGTGCAAGTCCTGCCCTTGTTAGACATTCCAAAATGCAATACCTCACACTTCTCTGTATTAAATACCATCAACCATTCCTCTACCCACCTGGCCAATCGATCCAGATCCTGCCGCAATCTTTCACAACCATCTTCACAATCTGCAAAACCACCCACTTTTGTATCATCAGCTAACTAGCTAATCGTGCCCTGTATGTTCTCATACGAATCATTGATGTAGATGACAAACAGTAATGGGCTCAGCACTGAACCCTGAGGCACACCACTGGTCACAGGCCTCCAGTCTGAGAAGCAACCTTCCACCATCACCCTCAGCTTCCTTCCATGGAGCCAATTTGCTGTCCATTCAGAGTCCGGGACAGTTTCATTTTACGACGCGGACACCAAGTCCCATCTCCACACCTTCACTGGGAATAAATTCACGGAGAAACGTTATCCTTTCTTCGGGCCTTTTGGGATGGAAACTGGCTGAGAATCTGCTCCGGTTCCGCTCCGGGTGTGTAAAAGGATCGGGTCCCGGGACCGTCGTCAGGAACGGGGCTCGGGCTTTGGGGCAGAAACCCGGTGGACAACAGGTCGGCGCTGAACGGCTCCCGTTTAATCCCCAAATTCCACGTGGTAAAAAACCCCAGTGAGCGCGGAAATAAAACCAGGGGGAATGTAAATGTGGGAAGAGAGAAATAAACAGCAAGTAAAATTAGAGCTGTCGATCCGTTCATTTCAACGAGTTAACTGCGTCCGTCAACGGAACAGAAATACTTTTGTGAAAATATAAAGAGTGAAACAATCGCCCTTCACTTTTATTTATTTTTTTATTATCAAAAAATATTTTATTCAAGAAATAAGTATATACAAAAGATGTTCCTTCCAAAACTCCATCCGACATTCTCAGAGGCTATACACACATTCAATGCAGATATTCAATACACCACTTACACAAAATTACCCCCTACCCTTGCCACTCATGTGGCTCAATGGCGTGGAATCCCTTCCCTTATTTGGAGGGGCGTCTCCACCACACCCTGCCCCCCTCCCCTCCCCCGTGTCCAGCAGCAGAAGGACCCTAGTCTGTGGCCCTCCCCCACAGAGTCTTGGTGTTGGCTGCACCAAGCTTCAATGCATCCCTCAGCACGTACTCCTGCAGTCTGCAGTGGGCCAGTCGGCAACATTACCAGACGGACAGCTCGCTCCGCTGGGAGGTCAACAAAGCTCGGGCAGACCAAAGAGCGTCTTTCACCCAGTTGATGACCTTCCAACAGCACTCGATGTCAGTCTCTGAATGCGTCCCTGGGAACAGTCCGTAGATCACAGAGTCCTCTGTGACGGAGCTGCTCAGAATAAATCGTGACAGGGACCCCTGCAAACCTCTCCAGACTCTCTTGGAAAATCCACACTCTGTGAAGAGGTGGGCCACCGTCTCCTCTCCGTAGCAGCCGTCCCGAGGGCAGTGTGCGCTGGTAGTGAGGTTCTGGCGGTGCAGGAAGGATCTGAGTGGGAGGGCTCCCCTCACCGCCAGCCAAGCCAGATCTTGGTGCTTGTTGGTGAGTTCTGGTGATGAGACATTTTGCCAGACAAGCTGGGCAGTCTGCTCTAGGAACCACGCCACAGGATCCATGGAGTCATTTCCCTGCAGTGCCTGCAGGACGTTCCGTGCTGACCACTGTCCGATGGACTTGTGGTCAAACGTGTTGGTCTGGAAGAACCTTACCACGAATCACATGTTGCGGCAATGGTCCAGCTGACTGTCACATTGCGTGGCATCTGCGCCAGGCCCATCCTTCGCAACACTGGGGACAGGTAGAACGTCAGCAGGCAGTGATACTTGGTGCGCACATGCCTTGGCTCTACGCTCCGCCTGATGCAGCCACACACGAAGGCGTCCATCAGGGTGAATGCGACGTTGGGCAAGCTTTTACCCCCATTGTCTGCCAACTTGTGCATTATGGCCCGTCGCACCCGGTCCATCCTCGACCCCCAGATGAAGCGACGTATGAGTGGGGGAGGTCACATAACATGTGACAATAGTATAATTGAATCATTGAGTTGAATTCAAGTTTGCACATGAGACTGTTAAATAAAATAACAGTGTTTGCTGTAGAAGTAATGTTATTGTGCAGCCTAATGTAATGAACAATTCACGATGAGAAACACTGATGTGTTGAGTTTAAGGGAATGAAATTTACACGCAGCTGATTGCAAATGACATCCACTTTGTGGTCAGGGCTGTGATTGACGGGGCTGAGCTCCGCCTCCCCTCAGCCGTGCCCCGCCCCTTTCATTGGCCGCAGGTTCAGCGTGAAAATGCTGTGTGAAAATGTTCCTCAGGTTCCCATTAAATCTTGCACCTCTCACCACAAACCTGTGTCCTCTAGTTCTCGATTCCACTGCTCCGGGTAACAGACTGTGCATTCACCCTGTCTATTCACCTTTTGATCTTATGCACTTCAACCTCCTGCGCTCCAATTAATAAACCTTTCCCTGCCCAACCTCTCCCTTTCGCCCTGACCCTCAAATCCTGGCACCATCTTCGTGAATCCACTCTGCAGTTGTTTCCAGCATTTTATCCTGCCTTACACTGTCCCAAGCGCTACTCTCCGCTTCCGTCTATATTCAGGACAGTTTAATGTGTAACTGACCCCTCCCTGTGGTAGAGAGCGGGGGAACCCTCCATAGTTTCCGCGGGTGGATTTGTCTCCTTCCTTTAAAATGGTCGTAACGATGGTGACCCTCGGATGCTCTGGCCGGCGCTCCTCTTCCCAGAGGAAGGCAGACATTGATGGTGAAACTCACCAGCGCCTTCAGTGCACCTGCACAACCTTTGGCCGTCTGAGGAGAAGACTGTTTGAAGATCAGGACACAATTCGCAAGTCCTCAATCATTTTGTCACACATCTTCTGTCTTTTCATCTCTGGCCTTTGTCCAACCGTCTGACTATCAACTCCCTCTCCCCCCTCAACTGTATCAACCTATTGCCAGCCAGGCTTTGTCCTGCCCCCTTCCTCCCATCGTTATTCCATCTCCCACCCCCTACAATCAGTCTGAAGAAGGGTCCCGACCCGAAACATCAGCTGTCCATGTTCTCCAGATGTGCTGCTTGACCCACAGACTTACTCCAGCACTTTGTACTTTTTTTGTAAACCTGCATCTGCAGTTCTTTGTTTTTGCATCTTCACGTTGAACATTTGCGTCAGATTTACATTCATTCCTCTAGACGGCGGCGTGCGCAGTGGACATGCGTTTTGAACCAGGAAGTGGCAGAGTTAAAAAATGGCTTCGAAAGAACAGGTCGAGAGTTTAACCGAGGAGGTAGTTTGTCCCATCTGCCTGGATTTCTTCACCGATCCGGTGTCACTGGAGTGTGGACACTACTTCTGCCGCTCCTGTATCACACAGAGTTGGGACAGGGAGGGGAGAAACTCCTGCCCGGAATGTCGAGAGGTGTTTACAGACCGCACCCTCAGGGTGAGTCGGGCCTTGGCGAGACTGGCTGAGAAAGCTCGAACACTGAGCCTGAATCGGACAGAGAAGGAAAGTAAACTTCACTGCGAGGAACATCAGGAAGAACTGAAGCTGTTTTGTGAAACTGACAAGAAGCTGATCTGCCTGGTTTGTCGAGATGCGCGGGAACACAGAGATCACCGCTTCATGCCGGTTAAAGAAGCTGTTGAAAACTACAAGGTAAAAGCAAACAGATTTTGATCGCATCATTGTTTAATTCCGTCTTTATTGTCTAACGCTTTAATTCTCCGATTTTCAAACACAATCGCAGGGTCATGTTAAAGCTTTCATCCATTCTCTCACAAAAGATAAATCAGAGATGCAGCAAATGGAGCAGCAACAGAAAGAGAAGATTTCTGGAGTTCTGGTGAGGCTTTTAAGTTTCGATTTCCTGATCTTGTGAAGGTCTGATCCCTGTGATGCGTGTAATAACAGGGCAGCGCAGTGACACAAGTAGTGCTGCTGTCTCCTAGTTCTGGTGAGCGGGTTCGATCCTGACCTCGGGTGCTGCATAGAAAATAGGTGCAGGAGTAGGCCGTTCGGCCCTTCGAGCCAGCACCGTCATTCAATATGATCATGGCCTACCCTTTATTCTTAAACTATAACCCCTGGTTCTGGACTCCCCCAACATCGGGAATTTTTTTCCTGCATCTAGCCTCTCCAATCCCTAAAGAATTTTACATGTTTCTATAAGATCCTATCTCATCTTTCTAAATTCCAGTGAATACGAGCCCAGTCGACCCATTCAGAATCAGTCTGAAGAGGGTCTCGACCCAAAACGTCACCCATTCCCTCTCTCCTAGATGCTGCCTGACCTGCTGAGTTACTCCAGCATTTGTGATACATTCTTTCACCATATGTCAGTCCTGCCATCCCGGTAATTAACCTGATGAACCTACACTGCACTCCCACAATAGCAAGAATGTCCTTCCTTAAATTAGGAGATCAAAAGAGCACACAATTTTCCAGGTGTGGCCTCAACAGGACCCTGCACAACTGCAGTAGGACCTCCTTGCTCCTAAACTCCAATCCTCGCACAATGAAGGCCAACATGCCATTAGCTTTCTTCACTGCCTGCTGTACGTGCATGCTTACTTTCATAGACTGGTGTACAAGGACACCCAGGTCTCATTGCACCTCCACTTTTCCTAATCTGACACCATTCAGATAATAATCTGCCTTCTTGTTCTTGCCACCAAAGTGGATAACGTCACATTTATTCACATTTTACTGCATCTGCCATGCATCTGCCCACTCACCCAACCTGTCCAACTCACCCTGCAGTCTCACAGCATCCTCCTCGCAGCTCACACTGCCGCCCAGCTTTGTGGCATTCGCAAACTTGGAGATGTTACATTTAATTCCCTCGTCTAAATCG
Organism: Rhinoraja longicauda; assembly: GCF_053455715.1. Taxonomy (NCBI): domain Eukaryota; kingdom Metazoa; phylum Chordata; class Chondrichthyes; order Rajiformes; family Arhynchobatidae; genus Rhinoraja; species Rhinoraja longicauda. Next base: position 15,540,468 of record NC_135971.1, on the reverse strand, counting down.
TTAATATATATTGTAAATAACTGCGGTCCCAGCAATGAGCCTTGCGGCACCCCACTAGGGGGTGGTGGACGGATAAATGGGAATTAATGGGCACTTGAAAAGGAATAGGCAGCTGGGAATTGCATTAGGGGTAGAGGGTTGATGGGTTATCAGATTACCCTCACAACACTTCAGATGCATTTAGACAAACTATTGAATTGCCAAAGCAAATAAAAATGCATGGGACAAATGTCACCGTCAACCTCTGAGGGAAACACAATCAGTGACATTACATATTGATCTTCACCTTTCATTTGACAGGAACAGTCACACAACCTTCAGTCCAAGATCGCATCCCAGTTTGCTGAACTGCACCAGATTCTCACTGAGAAAGAGCAGCGCGTACAGGCAGATATCCAGGAGGAAGAGAAGAGGATTCTGAATAGAATGAAGAAAAATCTTGGAGAGATCGAAGAGAATTTAAAATCTATTCAGGAGGAACTCTCTAAGTTGCAGCAGCAGATGGATCAAAAGGACAGTGTGGTGTTTCTGAAGGTGAGGGGTTACACCACAGTCTGGCGAAGTGAAAGTGCAGTCACAAAATGGAGGGGGATATTTCAGAAATACATGCTGCATTTACCAGTAATTCAGAACTGGGTAAATGTTTCATCTTTTCCAGCTGTTGTTCCCAAACTAATTGGCCTCCCGCATAATCTATGGGATCTCAGGACTGCCTGGCCTGAATGTAGAGAGGTGTTTGTATTCTGTGGAGTTGAGAACTACGACGGGTGATCCTATATCTGATCCCAAGGGCCACGAATGAGCAGAGGACAGTAAATCTCTGGGATTCTCCAACCAAGAGACTCTGAGAGGTTTAACCTGTTAGACGTATTTATACCAGAGGAAGATACATTTTTGAAAATTCGGGGAACTGAAATCAAAGGGAATGGGACAAGTCAGAGGAGTTCGTTCCTGGGCTAGATCAGCCATGACCACATTGTGGGGATTAACATTGAAATCTAGAACGTGGCGCACACAGCAGATTGAACATCTATATCCGGTTCCCATCAGCAGTGGGTGGTCACCTTGGGGGAATTTGCTCTGTTTGTTTTACCCACCTTTGTTCACCATAGAATGACATCCCATTCTACATCATAGACAGGCCATTCGGCCCATCCTATCCAGCCAAGATTTCTGCTTCACTCAACATCCCTCCCATCTACTCACCACACCCGGTAACAATACCCCGAATTCCAGGAGTGCTCGCGTGTTTATCCCGCTGTCCCTTAAATGTATCTCTGCTGTTGTCTTCATTCCCTCCAATGCAAGTGAGGTCCATGTTCTCATGACTGCATTCCTTTCGGTATTTGTTGAAGACCAGGTTACATTTCAGCTTTGATTTTTGCTCTCCCATCGATTAGAGATATTATTTCATCCTCACCCATTTAAATCCACCGATAAATTAAATCCTATCTCATCATTCCTGACATTTTCTCCAGATAAAATCCCACGACCTGCCCAGTCTTTACATTGAGCTCCATCCTCTCAGTCATGGCATCATTCTCATGAACATTCCTTGTGCTTTTCCCCATCGTTCTACGTCTCGACGGTAATGTCCACTTTCTATCTGCATGGCAGCGGAGATAAGAGTTGGGAAATGGAAATTATCAGAGGGTTGTAGAAATGTGGAGAAATTTCCGCTGTCGGGATGAGGACGGTCCATCTCAGTCAATTGAGATTTGTGTTTTATTTCTTTCAGGGGGAAGCTGGTCGCAAGCGAAGGTAGGACATGCTCTTGATGGAAACATTAAGTTTTCGTGGAACAGTTCAAAACATTTCTAATGCTCAGTTGATAACCGGCTGTTAAATATTCGCAGTGTTCGTGATGAAGCCAAACCACTGTCGGTGGTAGAGGAGGCCTTGCCGATTGAAAAGTTTCATTGCCCTGTTTCATTCAACACAACATTTAAAGAAACATCTGATGACTTCAAGCAAGGTAAAGCTTATACCTTCTCCATTGTTCTTGTTTCTGACATCTTGAAGTAAGATGTGTACGAAAGAACTGCAGTTGCAGGTTTAAATCGAAAGTAGACACAAAATGTTGGAGTGACTCAGCGGGACAGGCAGCATCTCAGTCGAGAAGGAATGGGTGATGTTTCAGGTCTGGACCCTTCTTCAATCTGAAGAAGGGTCTCAACCTGAAACGTCACCCATTCCTTCTCTCCAGAGCTGCTCCTGTTGTAGTCCGTGGCCTATTAGAAAAAACAGGCAGACAACCGAATTCGTTTAACCTCTTTATTCTACTCACCCAGGTGGGAGAGAGTCTAGAAACCGAAGCGTTTTGAAACGCTTAGGAAGCCACTGTAGTCTCTCTCTCCGAATGCTAACAATTACACACATTTTATACCCGTAATACATGTGCCAGTACATTTCCGTTGCTACATTATATGGCAAGTTTTACAATGTCCTATAAATCTTTATGTGCCCTTTAGGACCCCCATGTCCTCCGTGTCCTGTGTGACCTACATGTCCTCGGTATTCCCAGGACCAAAGAGTAGTCTATATGGCCAAATGTTCCCCTTAACCATCAAAGGATGGTTAACCATCAAAGCCTTAAAGCCAGTTGCCCATATCAAAGGATACACTTAGCCATAAACCGCGCTTCCATGCTGACAACAGGATGTCCTGGCAACATAATCGAGCTGGAGCTTTCACACCCCTTTTACACCCCTGCAATAAAACCCACATGGCTACATTCGTAATGTGAGCCCTTGCACTCCCGGTCCCGCTGAGTTACTCCAGCATTTTGTCTCTACCTTTGATTGGTCTATCTTTAAGTAATGCTAAGATGCAAAGATTAATGTTATTTTGAACTGAAGGGAAATTGAAGATTTGATCTCCCACCAAGCTCATCTGCTGGGAAGCATCACCGAGTCAGAGAGCTTTGTAGCACAGCAACAGGCCCTTTGACTCGACTCGACCATGCCAACCACGTTGCCCAACCAAGCTAGCCCCACTTGCCTGAGTCTGGCTCATATCCTTCCAAGTCTTTCTTATCCACGTATCTACCCAATTCTCTGTGAACTGTTGTAATTGTACCTGCCTCGCCCACTTCCTCTGTCAGATTGTTCCACATCTACACTACCCACTGACTGACAAACCTGCTCCTCGGGTCCTTTTTATTGTTTCCACTCTCACCTTAAACTGATGCGCTCGAGGTTTAGACTCTCCGACCTTGGGTAAAGTATTGCGGCTAATCACCTTGTCTGTGCATCTTATACACATCTATAATGTCACTCTGACAGGCTCCCAAGAAAAAATGTCCCAGTCTGAATAGGCTCTTTCAGGAGTGAGTATATGAATCTATGATGAGCGTTTGTCGGCATTGGGCCTGTACTCGCTGTTGCTTAGAGGAATGAGGGGGGATCTCATTGAAAAATACAGAATAGTGAAAGGTTTGGATATAATGGACGTGGAGGATGTTTCCATTAGTGAGCGAGTCTAGGACTAGATATTTATTTACAAAAATGCTGGAGTAACTCAGCAGGTCAGGCAGCATCTCAGGAGAGAAGGAAAGGGTGACGTTTCGGGTAGGACAAAGGAAGGATGTAGGTGGAGACAGGAAGACAGAGGGAGAACTGGGAAGAGAGGGACAGAGGAACTATCAAAAGACAATAGACAATAGGTGCAGGAGGAGGCCATTCAGCCCTTCGAGCCAGCACCGCCATTCAATGTGATCATGGCTGATCATTCTCAATCAGTACCCCGTTCCTGCCTTCTCCCCATACTCCCTGACTCCGCTATCCTTAAGAGCTCTATCCAGCTCTCTCTTTCATGCATTCAGAGAATTGGCCTCCACTGCCTTCTGAGGCAGAGAATTCCACAGATTCACAACTCTCTGACTGAAAAAGTTTTTCCTCATCTCAGTTCTAAATGGCTTATTCTTAAACTGTGTTCTGGACTCCCCCAACACTGGGAACATGTTTCCTGCCTCTAACGTGTCCAACCCCTTAATAATCTTATACGTTTCGATAAGATCTCCTCTCATCCTTCTAAATTCCAGTGTATACAAGCCTAGTCGCTCCAGTCTTTGAACATATGAAAGTCCCGCCATTCTGGGAATTAACCTAGTAAACCTATGCTGCACGCCCTCAATAGCAAGAATATCCTTCCTCAAATTTGGAGACCAAAGCTGCACACAGTATTCCAGGTGCGGTCTCACTAGGGTCCTGTACAACTGCAGAAGGACCTCTTTGCTCCTATACTCAACTCCTCTTGTTATGAAGGCCAACATTCCATTGGCTTTCTTCACTGCCTGCTGTACCTGCATGCTTCCTTTCAGTGACTGATGCACTAGGACACCCAGATCTCGTTGTACGTCCCCTGTTCCTAACTTGACACCATTCAGATAATACTCTGCCTTCCTATTCTTAAAACCAAAGTGGATAACCTCACACTTATCCTCATTAAACTGCATCTGCCATGCATCCGCCCACTCACACAACCTGTCCAAGTCACCCTGCAACCTCATAGCATCTTCTTCACAGTTCACACTACCACCCAGCTTTGTATCATCTGCAAATTTGCTAATGGTACTTTTAATCCCTTCATCCAAGTCATTAATATACATTGTAAATAGCTGTGGTCAATAGACAATAGACAATAGGTGCAGGAGTAGGCCATTCAGCCCTTCGAGCCAGCACCGCCATTCAAAGCGATCATGGCTGATCACTCTCAATCAGTACCCCGTTCCTGCCTTCTCCCCATACTCCCTGACTCCGCTATCCTTAAGAGCTCTATCCAGCTCTCTCTTGAAAGCATCCAACGAACTGGCCTCCACTGCCTTCTGAGGCAGAGAATTCCACACCTTCACCACTCTCTGACTGAAAAAGTTCTTCCTCATCTCCGTTCTAAATGGCCTACCCCTTATTCTTAAACTGTGGCTCCTTGTTCTGGACTCCCCCAACATTGGGAACATGTTTCCTGCCTCTAATGTGTCCAATCCCCTAATTATCTTATATGTTTCAATAAGATCCCCCCTCATCCTTCTAAATTCCAGTGTATACAAGCCTAATTGCTCCAGCCTTTCAACATACGACAGTCCCGCCATTCCGGGAATTAACCTAGTGAACCTACGCTGCACGCCCTCAATAGCAAGAATATCCTTCCTCAAATTTGGAGACCAAAACTGCACACAGTACTCCAGGTGCGGTCTCACCAGGGCCCGGTACAACTGTAGAAGGACCTCTTTGCTCCTATACTCAACTCCTCTTGTTATGAAGGCCAACATTCCATTGGCTTTCTTCACTGCCTGCTGTACCTGCATGCTTCCTTTCAGTGACTGATGCACTAGGACATCCAGATCTCGTTGTACGTCCCCTGTTCCTAACTTGACACCGTTCAGATAATACTCTGCCTTCCTATTCTTACAACCAAAGTGGATAACCTCACACTTATCCACATTAAACTGCATCTGCCATGCATCCGCCCACTCACACAACCTGTCCAAGTCACCCTGCAACCTCATAGCATCTTCCTCACAGTTCACACTACCACCCAGCTTTGTATCATCTGCAAATTTGCTAATGGTACTTTTATTCCCTTCATCCAAGTCATTAATGTATATTGTAAATAGCTGCAGTCCCAGCACCGAGCCTTGCGTTACTACACTAGTTACTGCCTGCCATTCTGAAAGAGACCCATTTATACCCACTCTTTGCTTTCTGTCTGTCAACCAATTTTCTATCCATGTCAGTACCCTACCTCCAATACCGTGCTCTAATTTTGTCCACTAATCTCCTATGTGGAACCTTGTCAAAGGCTTTCTGAAAGTCAAGGTACACCACATCCACCGGCTCTCCCCTGTCAATTTTCCTGGTTACATCCTCAAAGAATTCCAGAGGATTAGTCAAGCATGATTTCCCCTTTGTAAATCCATGCTGACTCGGAACAATCCTGTTACTACTTTCCAAATGCTCCGCAATTTCGTCTTTTATAATTGACTCCAGCATCTTCCCCACCACTGATGTCAGACTAACTGGTCTATAATTTCCCGTTTTCTCTCTCCCTCCTTTCTTAAAAAGTGGGACAACATTAGCTACCCTCCAATCCACAGGAACTGATCCTGAATCTATAGAACATTGGAAAATGATCACCAATGCGTCCACAATTTCTAGCGCCACCTCCTTAAGTTCTCTGGGATGCAGACCATCAGGCCCTGGGGATTTATCCCATCAGTCTACCTAACACCATTTCCTGCCTAATGTGGATTTCCTTCAGTTCCTCCGTCACCCTTGGATCTCTGCCCACTAGAACATCTGGGAGATTGCTTGTACCCTCCTTAGTGAAGACAGATCCAAAGTACCGGTTCAACTCGTCTGCCATTTCCTTGTTTCCCATAATAAATTCTCCCTCTCTGTCTTCAAGGGACCCACATTTGCCTTGACTATGTTTTTCCTCTTTACATACCTAAAAAAGCTTTTACTATCCTCCTTTATATTATTAGCAAGTTTACCCTCATACCTCATCTTTTCTCCACGTATTGCCTTCTTAGTCATCTTCTGTTGCTCTTTAAAAGAGTCCCAATCCTCTGGCTTCCCACTCTTCTTTGCTTTGTTGTACTTCTGCTCTTTTATTTTTATGCTGTCCATGACTTCCCTTGTCAGCCACGGGTGTCTCTTACTCCCCTTGGAATCTTTCCTCCTCTTTGGGATAAATTGGATGGAGTTGAGGGGGGAGGTAAAGGGACAGGTGTTGCATCTGCTGTGGTTGCAGGGGAATGTGCCCGGGGATAGGGTGGTTTGGGCTGTGGAGGCCAAGTCGGTGGATATTTTTAAGGCAGCGATAGCTGGATTCTTGATTAGTATAGATGTCAGAGGTTATGGGGAGAAGACAGGAGAATGGGGTTAGGAGCGAGAGATAGATCAGCCATGATTGAATGGTGGAGTAAAATTGAAGGGCCGAATGGCCTAATTCTAATACTTTCACTGATGACATTATGACCTGAGGACGGTCCAACTTCACCTGATAACCCAGCCCTTCAGACCTGATGAATTTGTTGTAAACCCTTTTGCACCCACTCCAATTGACTAACAAACCCACCCTTCCCTTTGTCTCACCCTCCACTCAAAAAACACAGGAGCAGGTCATCTGGCCCCTCGTGTCTGCCCCCTTTGACTGTGATCATGACGACCCCACCACACACCTCTACCTTCTCTTTAACAACCTCAAATTACCGCTAACCTCAATATCCACCTGCTCCTATCTGCCTCCATATCTAAATAACCCACTTCATTCCTCCATCCCCACCGCAATCTCGCAATCCTCCTCACTCTCCACACTCGTCCACCCTCCCCCACCTCACGAAATTCCCCTCTCCATCCCCGGATAAAAACTCCGGGAGAGATGTCTGTTGTCCACCCGATGTGGTCGGGGTGAAACCCCGGGCAAGGTTTCAGTTGTCCGCCCGCCTGTGCCTGAGGCCGAGCGGCCTCTCCCCCGGTCCCGGGGCCGCGATGCCCGAGTCTCCCCCCGACCCCCGGGGACTCTCTGATTCTCTGCTTCTCCCCCCAGTCTCCGTCACCCTGGATGTGGAAACAGCGTATCCGGTGCTCGAGGTGTCTGAGGATCGGAAGAGGGTGAGAATGACCTGGACCCGGAGGAGTCTCCCTGACACCGGGAAGAGGTTTACAGGCAGTGTGTGTGTGCTGGGATCGGAGGGATTCACATCGGGGAGACATTACTGGGAGGTGGAGGTGGCGGGGAGTCAGTGCTGGAGACTGGGAGTCGCCGCAGAGTCTGTGGAGAGGAAGAGAGAGATCACACTGACCCCGGAGACTGGAGTCTGGAGCATCGGGCGGGGGGGTGACGGGTTTGATGCATTCACCTCCCCTCCATCCCGTCTCCCCGCCCGTCCCATCCCCGGGAGGTTGGGAGTTTATCTCAGTTACGAGTCCGGGACAGTTTCATTTTACGACGCGGACACCAAGTCCCATCTCCACACCTTCACTGGGAATAAATTCACGGAGAAACTTTATCCTTTCTTCGTGCCTCCTTGGTTTGGAAACAACTGGCTGAGGATCTGCTCCGGTTCCGCTCCGGGTTTGTAAAAGGGTCGGGTCCCGGGACCGGCGTCAGGAGCGGGGCTCAGGGGCTGTGGGGCAGAAACCCAGTGGACAACAGGTCGGCGCTGAACGGCTCCCGTTTAATCCCCAAATTCCGCGTCGTAAAACCCCAGTGAGCGCGGAAATAAAACCAGGGGGAATGTAAATGTGGGAAGAGAGAAATAAACAGCAAGTGGAATCAGAGCTGTCGATCCGTTCATTTCAACGCGTTAACTGCGTCACTTCTTGGTCCCGCCACTAGATGGCAGCAACGCCACGCGGTGCGACCACAGACCAGCTGTAACTTTGAGAATTAACTTTGACAATTGTAGAAACAGTGGGAATCTGATTTAATAAGTGACTTTTGTCACCTGTTACCACACCTGCGGCCGCAAACAACATGCATGGCTTAAAATGTGGAATAAAAGCATGAATTGCCCCAAATACTCAGCAGGTCAGGCAGCATCTGCAAGGTGAAACAGACTTTACATTTCAGGTCTAATATAAGTCAAGTCAAGTTTATTTGTCACATACACACACACGATGTGTAATGAAATGAAAGTGGATTGTGCACAAAAAAGAATTACAGTTACAGCATATAAATAAAGTTAATAAGTTAGTATAGAGAAGACAAAATTTAGCCCCTGGAGTTATAAAAGTTAACAATCCCGATGGCCTGTGGGAAGAAACTCCGTCTCATCCTCTCCTTTTTCACAGCGTGACAGCGGAGGCGTTTGCCCGACCGTAGCATCTGGAATAGTCCATTGCTGGTGTGGCAGGGGTGTTGTAGTCTGTGGCCTATTAGAAAAAACAGGCAAACAACCAAATTCGTTTAACCTCTTTATTCTACTCACCCAGTTGGGAGAGGGTCTAGAAACCGAAGCGTTTAGAAATGTTTAGGAAGCCAGTGTAGTCTCTCTCCCCGAATGCTAACAATTACACATATTTATACCCGAAATACATGTGCCAGTACATTTCCTGTTGCTACCTTATATGGCAAGTTTTACAATGTCCTATAAATCTTTATGTGTCTTTCGGGACCTCCGTGTCCATTGTGTCCATCGTGACCTCTTCTTTCTTGGGAACAAAGGGCAGTCCATATGGCAAGTTGTTCTTCTTAACACTTCAAAGGATGGCTAACCATCAAAGCCTTAAAGCCAGTTGCCCATATCAAAGGATACCCTTAGCCATAAACAGGATGTCCTGGCAACATAATCGAGCTGGAGCTTTTACACCTTTTTTACACCCCTGCAATAAAACCCACATGGCTACGCTGAATTTGAGCCCTTACATCCCCTCTTTGATTATACTATAATCACAGTCTTTTAAAGTGGTTGATTGACAAATATTTGGCATATACATGGGCCGAAGCAATAACAGATTAACAGAATCACAACAATTAACACAATGATACTGCCATAATGGAGAATCAGCCCCCACACATATCCTAAACCAAACCAATCCCATCCTGAAGCATTAATTCGATCTTGGGCTAAATCTGCCCCTATTTTCTTAGTCAAGTCAAGTCAATTTTCTTTGTATAACACATCTAAAAACAACCCACATTGACCAAAGCGCTGTACATCAGTTCAGGTACTAAGAACAAATATACAATGGCACACAAACATAACAGCACATACATAAACAGTTCACAGCGCCCCCTCAGAGGGCTCAAACGCTAAATGCTCTTTCTATAACCTCCTTCACATGCCCCGCGATATTGGTGATATTAGAGGATACATCTGGTACAAATGTACAACATTCTTGCCCTATCATAGCACAGGTACCCCCTCTCTCGGCTAGCAGGAAATCTAGAGCCATACGATTCTGGAGAGCGACAAGACGCAGGGCTATCATTTCAGTTGTTAACTGGCCTATTTGTTCCTGAGTCTCGTACAGTCCATCAGCGGTACAATTTGCTAATTGTTCCAGGGCACTAGCTAAGTTTCAAATTTCAGTTCCCGCCCGAGCGGTTCCCCATCTCGGGAATATTAGCCACCAAAACCCCTCAAACTCCGATACAGCTCGTTTAGAGCTCCACTCTGGATGCTGTAGAGGATGATTTATGATTCGTAAATGTGGGATTACAAAAGCTAGATAACAGCACCCTGTCCAGGTCTCATAAGACCCCTGATCATACCGTGGTGAAAGTCCTGGTAACCAGACATATGCTCAGCTCCCACATATTAAGTAAGTCCCATTAAGAGGTCTTGGGGGAACTGCAGTACTGATATGGGTGCATGTGCTGAATCCCACAGACAGACCAACTTCATTTGGTTTAGATCCCATTCTACAGAAACAAGTTGTATTTATTGGTGTTTCTGGAGAGTCATGAGGAGAATTAACTTGTATCCGGGGCCAATTCTCCTGTGTTTGATTAAGATAGGGTCTCAAGGACCACCCATTAAAACATTGAAATCCACAGTCATCTGGTCGGTTATCATAATCCGTACACCAATTATTGGGGCCAGGGCTCTGTGAGTGATTCAAAAAGAACTGGGCAGACCTGATGGAATAGGAGTAAGGAAAGGTGTTATCCATAAAATAATTCACCATGAAGTTGCTACGCCTGATTAAAAGTTTTGTCAACTTGTAACATGAATTTTAAAATATCTGGACTGAAAGACAAAAACAAAATTCCCATGTAACCTCCAATTTTTCCCAGTCTATTCTTCCCCTCATCTCCTCTCGTAGGGACGACTGATGTAACCCTCGAGTTCGTCTAGATCGACCCTGATACGGCTGCTGCTTCTTACATGGAAAACTAAATTCATCTGTCAGGCATTGGAAATTAAACTGGCACAAAGCATGTCCACAGGGTACAACCCAATAGGCTTGGTCTCTCAATTGTTTAGCTCTGGTCTTATTAAACCATTAAACTATCCTGAGCAGGGTCCTATTCTTTCTGCCTTCCAGGGTATTGTGCCTTTGTCTCCTCTGCACATCATCTGATCGTCTTTACATAAATGTCATGGAGTAAATACAGATTGACCACAATACCATATAATTCTTGAGTGCACTTCCCCTAATAGCAGGAGTAACAATAGCAAAATGGCAACATCAATAGCAAAATCAATCCATCAGCTAAACACATCAACAATAACTAAGCAACACTTATAACTATGTACACGTGGCAATTCAATAAAATCAATTTGTAAACCCCAATGTATTTTGGGGTGATACCATGTAGCATTTATTACATCCAACATTCCCCTCTTACCAGCAAAGGTAAGAGAGTGCACATAATGCAACAAAACAGGTAAAAGCGCGTTAGGGACACAAACTTTGCCAGAGGCAGTAACCCAAAGCGAGTTAGATTCGCGAGGGGAACACCCATCCTGGCTCCACTGGTGTCTCTCAGCCTCGGGGGCGTCCCCCTGAAGCTGGCAGAATTCCGAAACACTGGGCATAGCGATAGTTGCAGAAAACTGCTGTTGTTCCCTGAAGAAACTAAAATGGTAGGGGTCAGGGCTTCTGTGCGTACCAATGTGTCAGTCAAAGCATTCCCGAAAGAAATGGGATCCTTGACAGATGTATGCGAATTACATTTAATGACAGCCAAGATTTTCGGGAGTGTTAAACTCGCTAGTAGATTTCGGACAAACAGGGCATTTTTAATAGGAGTGCCTGCTGCAGTCAAAAAGCCCCTGTCCTGCCACAGGGTACCAAAATCATGTGCAACCCCAAAAGCATATCGTGAGTCGGTGTAAATATTAGCACATTGGTCAGCGCAAAGGTGGCAGGCCCGTGTGAGGGCAAATAATTCAACCTGCTGGGCAGCATGAGGTGTACTGAAAAAAGCTAGGGTGGGCAGTATCCTCAATCTCTAACGCCGATCGTGCGGATTCTTGTCCGTGGCGCAACCTAACCCTTTCACCAACGGCTGTCTGGGACCTATCCATATTCCCTGATGCTGCCTCATAATCGGGGGGGTAGTCCCCAATATTCTGCCGGGTGGGTAGAACCGGGACTGGCACCACCGCAGCCGGTGGCTCTGCCTGTGGGGCTGTGGGGATCGGACACGTCCAGGGTTCCTCGTCACCCTCGGATTCCTGATTACCTAATATAGCCGCTATGCCTTCCAGTGGTTCGGACTCTGACTTTTGTTGTTGTTGGGCGGGATATATCCCTTTGGTACCGGGTTTAAATTCATCTCGAGCTCGGGTATCACGGTCAAGTCTTAGATCATACACCTTACATTCCGCTGGCAAAATATCGCATGTTTTCGGTATTCCCAACCTATCACACACTGATATCCCTCTACTACTTGCATTTTCCCTCCAACTTCGCTCCCTCGACTCCTGATGGCGCTTCTGCACCCCCTCTTTGATAGTCTCTACATTTCATCTACCTCCTACTGGCCAGGCCTCGTTTCCCAATCTTTTCATTAACGAAGCAAATAAATATATAACACATGTGTTGTACCGGGGCACCGCCATCACTCTTATCCAAAGACTGTCCCATATGTCTGATTGCCAATTACCCGAAAATATGTTACCAATAAATACTACCAATAAATATTACCAAACGATCAATTTCATCCAGACCAAGACAATCACAACAAGAGTGACCGCCCCTTACCTTCCAAATCCGGAACCTTATCCTTATCCTTGTCCTTTTCCTTATCGGTCCGTCCGTGAATCTCAGTTGAACACGAAATCAACCCCAAACGAGGGACTTCAGTGTCTGAAAAACGTCAACGTCCGGGGTCTCGAACAACGGTCGAGAAGTGCACTCTGTCCCCTTCGGACGTGTTTCAGCCACCGATGCCGCTTAGTCGTTCGTGGTTGACGGTGCCAAAGAGATCCTGGCGACTACGCCAAATGTTGTAGTCTGTGGCCTATTAGAAAAAACAACCGAATTCGTTTAACCTCTTTATTCTACTCACCCAGGTGGGAGAGAATCTAGAAACCGAAGCGTTTAGAAACGCTTAGGAAGCCAGTGTAGTCTCTCTCTCCGAATGCTAACAATTACACATATTTATACCCGAAATACATGTGCCAGTACATTTCCTGTTGCTACCTTATATGGCAAGTTTTACAATGTCCTGTAAATCTTTATGTGTCTTTCGGGACCTCCGTGTCCGTTGTGTCCATCGTGACCTCTTCTTTCTTGGGAACAAAGGGCAGTCCATATGGCAAGTTGTTCTTCTTAACACTTCAAAGGATGGCTAACCATCAAAGCCTTAAAGCCAGTTGCCCATATCAAAGGATACCCTTAGCCATAAACAGGATGTCCTGGCAACATAATCGAGCTGGAGCTTTTACACCTTTTTTACACCCCTGCAATAAAACCCACATGGCTACGCTGAATTTGAGCCCTTACAGGGGTCCCTCATGATCTTGCTTGCTCTGGATCTGCACCTCCTGATGTATAGGTCCTGCAGGGGGACGAGTGTAGTTCCCGTGGTGCGTTCTGCCGAATGCACTACTCTCTGCAGGGCCATCCTGTCCTGGGCAGAGCTGTTCCCAAACCAGACTGTAATGTTGCCGGACAGGATGCTCTCTACAGCCCCAGAGTAGAAGCAATGAAGGATCCCCAGAGACACTCTGAATTTCCTCAGCTGTCTAACGTGGTAAAGGCGTTGCTTTGCCTTACCCACCAGTGCGGCAATGTGCGTTGCCCACGTCAGATCCTCTGTAATGTGGACTCCCAAGTATTTAAAACTGCTCACCCTATCCACAGTAGACCCATTTATCTCCAGTGGCGTGTACGTCCTTGGATGTTTAGCCCTTCTAAAGTCCACAATCAGCTCCTTAGTTTTAGTGACATTCAAGTGGAGGCTATTGTCCTGACACCAGAGTGCCAGATCAGCCACCTCCTCCCGGTAGGCCTTCTCATCATTGTCGGAGATCCGGCCCACCACCACAGTGTCATCAGCAAACTTGATGATGGAGTTTGAGCTGAACCTGGCCCCACAATCATGTGTGTACAGGGAGTACAGTAGGGGGCTAAGGACGCAACCATGGGGGGATCCTATGTTCAGACTGAGGGAGCTAGATGTGTGTTCCCCCATCCTGACCACTTGGGGCCTGGCGGTGAGAAAATCCAGGACCCAGGCACACAGAGGGGTGCTAATCCCCAGTTCCAGCAGCTTCTCAGCCAGTCTGCTGGGGACTATTGTGTTAAAAGCTGAACTAAAGTCAATGAACAGCATCATCACATAGCCCCCCTGGCTGTCCAGATGAGAGAGAGCGGTGTGCAGAACCTGGGAGACCGCATCATCCGTGGACCTGTTCGGACGGTATGCGAACTGTAGTGGGTCCATGTTGTGAGGACGATGAATGGTCTTTCCATTCGGATTTTCAGGATCTGTGTTTTTTTTTTACTTCATCCAGTTGATTGGGTGATTGGAATGTGAGACTGAGCATATACTGTCAACAAAAAAACAGAAAACGTCCGCATTCAGCAGCTTGGGCAGTATACTATGGGCACAGCGCTGTGGGCTTTAAATATAGCACTATGTCCACAGTGCTATGGGTCACAGACTGCTCAGGAAATTTACGTTTACCAAGGGTGACCATCCCTGTGGGGTGCTGGGGGAATGAGATGCTGACGTTCAGGTGAATTGTTAAACTCCAGTGACATCCGCTCCATTGGATGGACTTAGTTTCGTATAGTTTAGTTCATTTCAGAGGTGCAGATCTGAAACAGGCCCTTCAACCCACATAGTCCGTGCCGATCCATCAACACTATGACGATTACCATCAACACTATCATACACAATGGGGACGTTTTAAATTTCTTAACGGAGCCAATTAACCTACAAATCTGCACGTCTTGAAATGTGGGTGGAAACCAGATCACCTGGAGGAAACCCATGCGGTCACACTGTACAAACGTACAAACTCTGTGCAGACGGCACCCGTAGTCAGGATTGAACCCTGACGCTGTATATCTAAAATTTAAAAGACAGTTGGACAGGAACATGGATAGGAATGGTTCAGAGGGTCGTGGACCAAATGTGGGGCAGGTAGGACTAGTGTAGATGGGGCATGTTCGTTGAGATGGGCAAGTTGGGCTGTTGGGCCCGTTTCCACACTGTATGACCTAATTGGTGCATCAGGCTTGACTTGGTGTAAGGAATATTTGAATAATTGAGTAGGCAGCATCACCGGAGAACCTCAATAGGTGAAATTTCGGATTGAGTCCGAAACGTCGCCTATCCATGTTCTCCAGAGATGCTGCCTGATGAGCGTTTGACTGCACTGGGCCTGTGCTCGCTGGAGTTTAGAAGAATGCGGGGGGACCTCATCAAAACATAGTAAATAATGAAAGGCTTGGATATAGTGGAGATGATGTTTCCACCAGTGGGAGAGTCTAGGTCTAGAGGTCATAGCCTCAGAATTGAAGAATGTTCTTTTAGGAAGGAGATGAGCAGGATTTTCATTTTGCCAGAGGGTAGTGAATCTGTGGAATTATTTGCCACAGATGGCTGTGGAGGCCATCAGTGGATGTTTTTTACGGCAGAAATAGATAGATTCTTGATTATTTCGGGTATCAGAGGTTATGGGGAGAAGGCAGGAGAATGGGGTTAGGAGGGAGAGATAGATCAACAATAATTGAATGGCGGAGTAGACAATAGGCCGAACGGTAGCGCAGCGGTAGAGTTGCTGCCTTACAGCGAATGCAGCGCCGGAGACTCAGGTTTGATCCTGGCTACGGGTGCTGTACTGTACGGAGTTTGTACATTCTCCCAGTGACCTGCGTGGGTTTTCTCCGAGATCTTCGGTTTCCTCCCACACTCCGAAGACGTACGGGTTTGTAGGTTAATTGGCTGGGCAAATGTAAAAATTGTTCCTAGTGGGTGGAAGAATAATGTTAATGTGCTGCGTGGAGCCGGTGGGCCGAAGGGCCTGTTTCTGCGCTATATCTCTAAATTTAAATGTCCCAATTCTGCTCCTATCACTTGTGACCCGCTGAGTTACTCCAGCACTTTGTGTCCTTTTGAACATAATATTCTCGAGTGCAGCCTCACCAATCAGTTGGACAAAGTGAGTGCTGTGGTCTTTGCAGATGGGACACTGAAACATGTGAAGCTCCCACTGTCAGTCCAGGCGTAGGTTGGGTGACCAAGTCAAGGGCTCCCAGGAGATTTTTTAATGAATTAACACGTTTAAACACGGCTGTTTGTCTATACCCTTTCACTGAACAGAATGATTTAGAAATAAACACAACTGTTTTGTTGAATGGCACTGTGGATAACTTCCTGGAACTTCACTTCTGTAACTTATGTTCATCCCCATGACCAAAGCTTCAAAGAGTTGCCAATCTTTGAAGCAGGGATGAGACTCGGGGAGCGGGGGCCCTTGTCACGTGCGGAGGGCAGGACAATGGGAGCGCCCTGAGTTACGTCACTCTGCTGTCACGTGACGTGGGCGGGTGGTCGGATGAGCCTGTTAGAAACATAGAAAATAGGTGCAGAAGTAGGCCATTCGGCCCTATGAGCCTGCACCGCCATTCAATATGATCATGGCTGATCATCCAGCTCAGTAACCTGTACCTGCCTTCTCTCCATTCCCCCCGATCCCTTTAGCCACAAGGGCCACATCTAACTCCCTCTTAAATATAGCCAATGAACTGGCCTCAACTACCTTCTGTGGCAGAGAATTCCACAGACTCACCACTCTCTGTGTGAAGAAATGTTTTCTCATCTCGGTCCTAAAAGACTTCCCCCTTATCCTTAAGCTGTGACCCCTGGTTCTGGACTTCCCCAACATCGGGAACAATCTTCCCGCATCTAGCCTCTCCAACCCCTTAAGAATTTTATAGGTTTCTATAAGATCCCCCCTCAGTCTTCTAAATTCCAGCGAGTACAAGCCCAGTCTATCCAGTCTTTCTTCATATGAAAGTCCTGCCATCCCAGGGATCAATCTGGTGAACCTTCTCTGTACTCCCTCTAAGGCTAGAATGTCTTTCCTCAGATTAGGAGACCAAAACTGTACACAATACTCCAGGTGCGGTCTCACCAAGGCCCTGTACAACTGCAGCAGAACCTCCCTGCTCCTGTCACGTGCCGGGGGGAAAGGGGGTGTGGACGGAGACAACTGTCACGTGTCGGGGGGAAAGGGGGTGTGGACGGAGACAAATGTCACGTGTCGTGGGCGGGTTGAATGGAGATCTGGTGCCACGTGTCGGGGGCGGGTGAAATGGGATTGGTGTCACTTTTCGGTGCGGGTGAATTAGGTCTGGTGTCACGTGTCGGGGCGGGTGAATGGGGTCTGGTGTCACATGTCTGGGCGGGTGAATGGGGTCTGGTGTCACGTGTCGGGGCGGGTGAATAGCGATCTGGTGTCACGTGTCGGGTGCGACGGGGCGGAATAGCGGCGCCGGCCAGTGACTTGTGGTTGGGCGCGCGGGCGGGCCGGCGCTGGAGCAGGAAGGGGGAGAGGGGGTGAGTAAGCATGGCGACCGGAGGAGGGGAAAGGGGGGGCAACGGTGGGGCCCGTCTCCATGGAGACGCGACCTGGTCCCAACCTGGACAGGGAAGAGGGAGGAAAAAGGGGAAGGGCGGGTTATGGGGGGAGGGGGGTGTTTGGGGAGGAGAAGTGACGGGGAAAATGAGGAGGGGGGGTGAGGGGTGGGAGGGGAGGAGGGAGGAGGGGTGGGAAAGGAGGGCAGGCAGAAGAGGAGAGGTTGAGGGGAGGGGGACAAGGTGGGATACATAGATAAATAGACAATAGCTGCAGGAGGAGGCCATTCGGCCCTTCGAGCCAGGACCGCCATTCAATGTGGTCATGGCTGATCATCCACAATCAGTGCCCTGTTCCTGCCTTCTCCTCATATCCCTTGGTTCCGCTGGCCCCTAGAGCTCTATCTAACTCTCTCTTGAACATATCTGGTGAATCTACAGATTCACAACTCTCTGGGTGAAAAAGGTTTTTCCTCATCTCAGTTCTAAATGGCCGACCCCTTATTCTTAAACTGTGTGTGACCCCTGGTTCTGGACTGCCCCAACACCGGGAACATGTTTCCTGCATCCAGCGTGTCCAATCCCTTCATACTTTTATGTGTTTCTATAAGGCACGGTAGCGCAGCGGTAGAGTTGCTGCTTTACAGCGAATGCAGCTCCGGAGACTCAGGTTCGATCCTGACTACGGGTGCTGCACTGTAAGGAGTTTGTACGTTCTCCCCGTGACCTGCGTGGGTTTTCTCCGAGATCTTCGGTTTCCTCCCACACTCCAAAGACGTATGGGTATGTAAGTTAATTTGACTGGGTAAATGTAAAAATTGTCCCTAGTGTGTGTAGGATAGTGTTAATGTGCGGGGATCGCTGGGCGGCGCGGACTTGGTGGGCCGAAAAGGCCTGTTTCCGTGTTGTATATATATGATATGATATGATATGAAGACCCCCGCTCATCCTTCTAAATCCCAGTGAATACCAGCCCTGCAGCTCCATTCTTTCATCATATGACAGTCCCGCCATCCCGGGAATTAACCTCGTGAACATGCGCTGCACTCCCTCAATAGGAAGACAGCTCATTCCATGTACCTACCACCCTTTGTATAAACAAAAGTGACCCCTCACGTTCCTTTGAAATCTTTCTACAGTCTCACCTTAAATCTATGTCCTCTGGTTCTTGATTCCCCGAGGCGGAAGAGAGGTTTGATGCGGCTGTAAACAGGCTACAGGTGGCAGAGTACGTGGTGACGGAGCTGCTGCAACTCCAAATATACCTAGATGCCAAATTGACGGATATAGAGAGCCGCTCCAGACGTGAAAATATCCAAATTCATGGAGTTAAAGAGGGAGCAGAGGAGAACTCCCCGTCAATGGTGGATTTTGTGGAAAGTTTGTTGCGGGAAGGACTGGGGCTCCCGGCCGCCTTTAAATGACGGGTAGAGAGAGCGCACCGAGCTCTGATGTCGAAGCCGCCCGGGGATGCCCGACCGAGGTCCATGGTGGCCAAGTTGTCAAGTTACAGGATGAAAGAGGAGCTGCTTAGACTGGCCTGGCAGCATAGAGGATTTCAATACCTCGAGAAGAGAGTTAACCTGGATCACGATTATGCGCCAGATGTGTTAAAAAAACGGAGGGAATACACTGAAGCGAAAAGAATCCTGAAGGAGAAGAAAATCAGATTTCAAACTCCATTTCCGGCCAAGTTAAGAGTTTTCTACCAGGAGGGAACAGTGGTATATGGATCGGCGGAGGAGGCGACGGAGGATATGGCGAAGAGGGGACTCCCGGTGTCGGTCATCAAACACCCGGAGTCCCTTTTGGAGCGGATCCAGCATCTCACTTGGCGTAGTGCCGGGAGACCGGGGAACCGGGAGAGAACGGTCAGGAAAGTGGATTTCAAGGAAAAGTTACAGGCTTTTAGACGCCAGGACTCGGGATAATGACTGAACCGAAAGGTTTGAATGGCAGAGGTGACCAAAGGAAGCGGGTGAGTCGAGTTTTGATGTTGGGGAGTTTCAGGACCCGTCTCCCATCGGAGGACAGACTTTAAGGCCTTGTTTTTACTCGTTACATTAAACGAGCATGGTATAGGCTATGAACACGGATATTACGTATATTTCGGGTGGACTCTTCTAACCGGGTAGCCGGATAGATGGACAGCTTTGGAACGGAAGAGCCACCGTTAGAAGACGGCCCTCTCCCACCTGTCAGGGGGAGAGGCAACACCTCAAAGCCCTCTCACCATCAGGGCTTTAATAGGGTCAAAATCAGGACCCCACAGTTGGAAGTCCATTTATTTACTTTAGTGTTATTATTGTGTTTTTGTTTTGTAGTTGTTTTTGGGGGCTGTTTCGTGCATGGATACTGGAGCTGGTATGGTTTATATACTTTTATTTCTTCTACTTGTTGGACACTAAATGCAAGCAGTTAAAATAGTAACTTATAATGTGAATGGCCTTATCAATCCTATTAAGAGAAGCAAGATATTAACCAAAATAAAGAGAGATAGAGTCGAGGTGGCCTTTCTACAAGAAACACACCTGTCTGAAACAGAGCATGCTAAACTAAAACGACTGGGCTTTAAACATCAGTACTCCTCATCATATAGTGCTGGTCATAGGAGGGGGTGGCAATATTAATCTCTAGCAATATAAGTTTTGATCCCACCTTTGAAAAGAGAGATCCAGAGGGGAGATATATCTTCATGAGAGGTAATTTAGGCGGCTCATTGGTTACTCTGTTTAATATTTACGCTCCTCCCAACTCGGATTGGAAATTTTTTAAACAAGTGTTTGATTTGATAATATCTGAAACCCAGGGAGTATTAATCTGTGGGGGGGGGATCTTAATGTTAGATTAAATCCTAAACTGGACTCTTCAAATGTTCATATAGCTCAGCCGAAATTGATAAATTAAAAAATTAATTTGGCAATGAAGGATATTGGATTAATTGATGTTTGTCAAAACGAGACTACACATATTTTTCTAATCCACATTTGGCATATTCTCGGATTGATTATTTTCTTACCTTTGGAAAAGACCTTCATAGGGTTGTAAGCTGCGAGGTGGGGAGCATGGACCTTTCAGATCATAGTCCTGTGTATTTAAAACTACTTCTTGATCGGTATCAAAGAGACACTTTATGGAGATTAAATACATATGTACTGACTCATATGAAAGAACAGATTAAGAACGATATTACAGAGTATCTGGAACTAAATGACAATGACGAAGTTTCACCTCTGATACTGTGGGATGCATGTAAAGCGGTGCTTCGGGGCAAGATAATAGGATACAGTGCTCACATAAAGAAAGCTAGACATGAAAAGTTAGATCGGCTGCAAGTGGAACTGAAACAACTGGAACAAAACCATAAGGATACAAATGATAAAAAAAATCCGAGAACTACTTGTGAAGAAGAAGAATGAAATAAATGATATTTATACAAAAGATATAGAAAAAAAGTTGATTTTTGTAAAACAGAAATATTATGATGGGGGAGGAAAAGCCAGTAAATTATTAGCCTATAAACTAAAAAAACAACAGGCAGAGAATACAATTCATAAAATAAAACACCCTGTAACTAATTTTACACACTATAAATTGAAGGAAATACAAAATTGTTTTGATATATATTTCAAAAGATTATATTTACAACCTCAAATCAGTGGGGAGAAAATGGAGGATTTCTTTAATGAGATTCATTTGCCAAAATTGACCAGTGAACAGAGTAAGTCCCTTGTAGCTGAAATAACAGAGAAAGAAGTTAGGTCTGCTATAGTACATCTTAAACCAAATAAGGCCCCGGGCCCAGACGGGTTCCCTTCAGAATGGTACCGGGTAATGGTGGACTCATTGGTCCCTACGTTACAACGTACTTTCAATTGGGTTCTCAAAGAGAACGTAATACCCCCCTCCTGGAAGGAGGCAGTAATCTCATTGATTCCGAAAGAGGGAAAAGATAAATCTGTATGCAGTAATTTTAGGCCAGTGAGCGTACTCAACCAGGATTACAAAATTTTTACTCACATACTAGCCAAACGATTAGAGTGTTTGCTACCACAAATTATTAGCCTGGATCAGACAGGGTTTGTTCGAAGGAGACAAACCCAAGACAACATTAGAAGGACATTGCACATAATTGACCACATAACAAAATTTAACTTAGAAGCAGTCCTAGTTGGGTTAGATGCTGAAAAAGCTTTTGATTGTGTAAATTGGTCTTTTTTGCTTAGAGCTTTAGATAGATTTGGATTTCACAATACTTTTATTAAACAATACAGGCTCTTTATGATAGCCCAAGTGCAAGAATTAAAATTAACGGAGTAGTTTCAAAACCATTTTTGCTAGAAAGAGGAACAAGACAGGGATGTCCAATCAGCCCCCTTTTATTTGCGGTTTTTATCGAACCTTTGAGTCAGTGGATTATCCAGAATAATAATATCAAAGGAATAGTAATGAAAGGAGGGGAACAAAAGATTTCTTTATTTGCCGATGACGTATTGGTGTATTTGTCAGACCCTGAACAGTCTTTGTTACAGTTATTTTATGTTTTGGAACGATATGGATCCTTCTCTGGCTATAAGTTAAATGTTATAAAAACACAAATTCTTAGTTTCAAATATAGCCCCTCAGTAAAAGTAAGGGAAAAGTTTAATTTGAGGTGGGATGCTGAATCCATGAGATATCTGGGAATAAACATTCCAATAGATCTGACTAAACTGCACTTGCTTAACCACCTCCCATTGAACAATAAGATCAGGGAAGACATTAGGAGGTGGGACCTAATACCTTATCTTAATTTTGGATCTCGTATTGAATCGGTCAAAATGGTTATGTTACCGAGGCTGTTGTATCTCTTTCAATCACTTCCACTAGATATATCAGACCAACAATTTCAAGAATGGGATAAACAAATCTCGAGGTATATTTGGCAGGGACAAAGACCAAGAATCAGATACCAGGGGTTACAACTGACCAAAAATAAAGGTGGGGTTGCACTCCCGTGCTTGAAAGATTATTATGCAGCTGCTCAGCTGAGAACATTAATTTATTGGTTCAACCCTGACTATTGTGCTAGATGGAAGGAGATTGAGATTGCTATAACAGAGGAATTTCCGATTCAGGCTGCAATCGGAGATAAGGAGTTAACAAATAAGTTAATTAATTTGGGAAACTCATGGATTCGTTTATCACTTAAGGTATGGAATAAGGTCGTTACCCAAAATCATCTGAGGGATGCTGTGAAGGTTTTGAGATGGTGCACGTTTGATCCAGATTTTGTACCAAAAAGACAGGACACTAGTTTTAAAAGATGGAGTTCTCAAGGTTTGACATCATATTGCACATTTTGAACAGCTTTGAGAATCTGAAGAGGCAATTTGGTTTGAATAATGATGATTTCTATAGATACCTTCAAATTCGCCATTATATAGATCAAATACAAAAGGAATGTGCAGAAGTAAAATGGGATAATATTTTGTTAAATGTATTTATTGATGCTTACCATGGAGGCTCCAAACAGAAAACCATCTCAAAATTATACAAGGGTTTACGGCAGAGAAAAGGCAACTCACTGTATGTAAAACAGAAATGGGAAAGGGAAGGTAATCTGGTTCTAAAGGAAGAAACCTGGGACAGCTTATGTGAGATACAATGGAAAACTTCAAGTTCAAATGTTTGGCGGGTGTTTTGCTGGAAAACCCTTATTGGGTTTTTTATTACACCAGTTCAAAAAAGGCATTACACAAATTCTTCTTCATGCTGGCGACAATGTGGGTGCCTTGAGGCAAACCATTTTCACATATTTTGGTCTTGTGTATCAGTGATCCCATTTTGGCAGGAGATTCATAAAGTTTTACATAAAGTTTTTAATATGGATATTCCATTTAAATTTGAGTTTTTATATTTTGGTGCTTTACCAGTACAAAATGCTTCTATTAAAGATAAGTATCTTTTCCAGATCTTAAGTGCTGCCAGCAGGAAAGCTATTACTAGGAAGTGGTTGAAACCTGGAAAACCTAATGTGGATGACTGGATTAACATTGTATATGATATTTTTATAATGGAAAGGATAACTTTTGCTTTAAGATTACAACAGGGAATATTTTTGAAAAGGTGGGGAAAATGGATGTTGTACATTATGCCCGTACGGCCATCATTTGTTTAAAGCGGATCTTTGTATCCTACTTCCGTGTCCTATCTCATTTTCCTTGATTTCATACCGCTCCAGAAGTAGTAATGAGGTCCCACATAGGAGATTGGTGTACAAACTTAAAGCACATGGTATTGAGGGTTCAGTGTTGAGGTGGATAGAAAATTGGTTGGTGGACAGGAAGCAAAGAGTAGGAATAAACGGGTCCTTTTCGGAATGGCAGGCAGTGACTAGTGGGGTACCGCAAGGCTCAGTGCTGGGACCCCAGTTATTTACAGGGTATATTAATGATTTGGACGAGGGAATTGAATGCAACATCTCTAAGTTTGCGGATGACACGAAGCTGGGTGGCAGTGTTAGCTGCGAGGAGGATGCTAGGAGGCTGCAGAGTAACTTGGATAGATTAGGCGAGTGGGCAAATGTATGGCTGATGCAATATAATGTGGATAAATGTGAGGTTATCCACTTTGGCGGCAAGAACAGGAAAGCAGTGTATTACCTGAATGGTGACCGATTGGGAGAAGGGGAGATGCAACGTGACCTGGGTGTCATGGTGCACCAGTCATTGAAAGCAAGCATGCAGGTGCAGCAGGCAGTGAAGAAAGCGAATGGTATGTTGGCATTCATAGCAAGAGGATTTGAGTTTATGAGCAGAGAGGTTCTGCTGCAGTTGTACAGGGCCTTGGTGAGACCGCACCTGGAGTACTGTGTGCAGTTTTGGTCTCCTAACCTGAGGAAAGACGTTCTTGCCTTAGAGGGAGTACAGAGAAGGTTCACCAGATTGATCCCTGGGATGGCGGGACTTACATATGAGGAAAGACTAGATAGACTGGGCTTGCACTCGCTGGAATTTAGAAGACTGAGGGGGGATCTTATGGAAACATATAAAATTCTTAAGGGGTTGGAGAAGCTAGATGCGGGAAGCTTGTTCCCGATGTTGGGGGAGTCCAGAACCAGGGGTCACAGCTTAAGGATAAGGGGGAAGTCTTTTAGGACCGAGATGAGAAAACATTTCTTCACACAGAGAGTGGTGAGTCTGTGGAATTCTCTGCCACAGAAGGTAGTTGAGGCCAGTTCATTGGCTATATTTAAGAGGGAGTTAGATGTGGCCCTTTTTGCTAAAGGGACCAGGGGGTATGGAGAGAAGGCAGGTACAGGTTACTGAGCTGGATGATCAGCCATGATCATATTTAATGGCGGTGCAGGCTCGAGGGGCCGAATGGCCTACTCCTGCACCTATTTTCTATGTTTCTATGAAATATTATAGAGGTATACCCCAAATGTTGGTTTTAGTCATTTTTGTTTTTGTTTTTGTGTGTAGTTAAGTTTTTGATATGATCAAATGTCCAGTAAGTCATTACCCATCCTTGCAGTGCTTCCAATACCTGTGGTATGATTTATTTTGGGATATGCAGTATTTGTTAACTACGGAGGGTTTAAGGTGAATGAGAATGTATATTATTATGGAATGTATGGAACTGGAAAATAAAAATAAAAATAAAATTATTTTTAAAAAAAAGAAACTTCTCTGTAATCTTGCCAGTTTAACGACATTTATACATGAATGACACACAACATTCTACAAGAAAGAAGACTGTGCGAAAAAGCGAGACTTTTACTCTGCAAATTCTGCAGGGGCATTGTAACTTTTCGTGCCAGCCCCAAACTGTGGTCCCAAATCGCCCCTTCCAGTTTTTAATCGTGTGATTTTTCTATTAACACGTTTGCTAGGAATGCAACTATTACATTACAGCAGGAATGTATATTTTAAATTAGTTTATTAATATAAACTGCAGATTCTGTTTCTAATATTGCAGCCATTTCAATGACAAT
The DNA here is from genome assembly GCF_053455715.1 of Rhinoraja longicauda. NCBI lineage: Eukaryota > Metazoa > Chordata > Chondrichthyes > Rajiformes > Arhynchobatidae > Rhinoraja > Rhinoraja longicauda. The sequence goes on along the minus strand of NC_135971.1, from coordinate 15,514,997 downwards.
TTTAATGTTCTTTTAAATATTTTTGTGGATTTTGTTTGAATTATTCATTGGATGCAAAGACACAATTGGACACAATCCGAGACTGTGGAACAGCATCCCTCTCCCCATCAGAACTGCCCCCACCATCGACTCCTTTAAGTCCAGGCTCAAAACCTGTTTCTACTACCCATCGTTTGAGGCCCTCTTAGGGGGTGCTGTGAACTGTTTATGTATGTGCTGTTATGTTTGTGTGCCACTGTATGTTCGTTTCTTAGTACCTGAACTGATGTACAGCACTTTGGTCAACGTGGGTTGTTTTTAAATGTGCTATACAAATAAAATTGACTTGACTTGACACAAAACAGACATCTAAAGAGGGGTCTCGACCCAAAACATCACCCATTCCTTCCATCCGGACATGCCACCTGTCCCGCTGAGTTACTCCAGCAATTCGTGTCTATGTTTGGTTTAAACCACCATTTGCAGTTCCTTCCTACACACAAACAGACCATTCGGCCCAATCATGTATTTCTGGTCTTCATGCTCCAGGCAAGCTTCCTCCTCAGTTTAAAACTATCGGCAACTAACCCCCTTTTTTGCTTTTTCCCTCGGGTGGCACAGTGGCCTAGATGGTAGAGCCAAGTCCCATCTCCACACCTTCACTGGGAATAAATTCACGGAGAAACGTTATCCTTTCTTCGGGCCTTTTGGGATGGAAACTGGCTGAGAATCTGCTCCGGTTCCGCTCCGGGTGTGTAAAAGGATCGGGTCCCGGGACCGTCGTCAGGAACGGGGCTCGGGCTGTGGGGCAGAAAACCGGTGGACAACAGGTCGGCGCTGAACGGCTCCCGTTTAATCCCCAAATTCCACGTGGTAAAAAACCCCAGTGAGCGCGGAAAGAAAACCAGGGGGAATGTAAATGTGGGAAGAGAGAAATAAACAGCAAGTGGAATCAGAGCTGTCGATCCGTTCATTTCAACGAGTTAACTGCGTTCGTCAACGGAACAGAAATACTTTTGTGAAAATATAAAGAGTGAAACAATCGCCCTTCCCTTTTATTTATTTTTTTATTATCAAAAAATATTTTATTCAAGAAATAAATATATACAAAAGATGTTCCTTCCAAAACTCCATCCGACATTCTCAGTGGCGATACACACATTCAATGCAGATATTCAATACACCACTTACACAAAATTACCCCCTACCCCTGCCACTCATGTGGCTCAATGCCGTGGAATCTCTTCCCTTATTTGGAGGGGCGTCTCCAACACACCCTGCCCCCCTCCCCCCCCCCCCGCCGTGTCCAGCAGCAGAAGGACCCTAGTCTGTGGCCCTCCCCCACAGAGCCTTGGTGTTGGCTGCACCAAGCTTCAATGCGTCCCTCAGCACGTACTCCTGCAGTCTGCAGTGGGCCAGTCGGCAACATTACCAGACGGACAGCTCGCTCCGCTGGGAGGTCAACAAAGCTCGGGCAGACCAAAGAGCGTCTTTCACCCAGTTGATGACCTTCCAACAGCACTCGATGTCAGTCTCTGAATGCGTCCCTGGGAACAGTCCGTAGATCATAGAGTCCTCTGTGATGGAGCTGCTCGGAATAAATCGTGACAGGGACCCCTGCAAACCTCTCCAGGCTCTCTTGGAAAATCCACACTCTGTGAAGAGGTGGGCAACCGTCTCCTCTCCGTAGCAGCCGTCCCGAGGGCAGTGTGCGCTGGTAGTGAGGTTCTGACGGTGCAGGAAGGATCTGATTGGGAGGGCTCCCCTCACCGCCAGCCAAGCCAGATCTTGGTGCTTGTTGGTGAGTTCTGGTGATGAGACATTTTGCCAGACAAGCTGGGCAGTCTGCTCTAGGAACCACGCCACAGGATCCATGGAGTCATTTCCCTGCAGTGCCTGCAGGACGTTCCGTGCTGACCACTGTCCGATGGACTTGTGGTCAAACGTGTTGGTCTGGAAGAACCTTACCACGAATCACATGTTGCGGCAATGGTCCAGCTGACTGTCACAGTGCGTGGTATCTGCGCCAGGCCCATCCTTCGCAACACTGGGGACAGGTAGAACGTCAGCAGGCAGTGATACTTGGAGCCCACATGCCTTGGCTCTACGCTCCGCCTGATGCAGCCACACCCGAAGGCGTCCATCAGGGTGAATGCGACGTTGGGCACGCTTTTACCCCCATTGTCTGCCAACTTGTGCATTATGGCCCGTCGCACCCGGTCCATCCTCGACCCCCAGATGAAGCGGCGTATGAGTGGGGGGTCACATAACATGTGACAATAGAGTATAATTGAATCATTGAGTTGAATTCAAGTTTGCACATGAGACTGTTAAATAAAATAACAGTGTTTGCTGTAGAAGTAATGTTATTGTGCAGCCTAATGTAATGAACAATTCACGATGAGAAACACTGATGTGTTGAGTTTAAGGGAATGAAATTTACCCGCAGCTGATTGCAAATGACATCCACTTTGTGGTCAGGGCTGTGATTGACGGGGCTGAGCTCCGCCTCCCCCCAGCCGTGCCCCGCCCCTTTCATTGGCCGCAGGTTCAGCAGCAGCAGTCGCGGCGGCGGCTCCACAGCTCCGGGCCCCCCCGGGTCCTAAACCCGCCGCACGTTGTTGTCCAGCCTCACTTACCCCCTCTGGCAGCTTGTTCCAGACACCCACGACCTTCTGTGTGAAAATGTTCCTCAGGTTCCCATTAAATCTTGCACCTCTCACCACAAACCTGTGTCCTCTAGTTCTCGATTCCACTGCTCCGGGTAACAGACTGTGCATTCACCCTGTCTATTCACCTCTTGATCTTATGCACTTCAACCTCCTGCGCTCCAATTAATAAATCCTTCCCTGCCCAACCTCTCCCTTTCGCTCTGACCCTCAAATCCTGGCACCATCTTCGTGAATCCACTCTGCAGTTGTTTCCAGCATTTTATCCTGCCTTGCACTGTCCCAAGCGCTACTCTCCGCTTCCGTCTATATTCAGGACAGTTTAATGTGTAACTGACCCCTCCCTGTGGTAGAGAGCGGGGGAAGCCTCCATAGTTTCCGCGGGTGGGTTTGTCTCCTTCCTTTAAAATGGTCGTAACGATGGTGACCCTCGGGTGCTCTGGCCGGCGCTCCTCTTCCCAGAGGAAGGCAGATATTGATGGTGAAACTTACCAGCGCCTTCAGTGCACCTGCACAACCTTTGGCCGTCTGAGGAGAAGACTGTTTGAAGATCAGGACACAATTCGCAAGTCCTCAATCATTTTGTCACACACCTTCTGTCTTTTCATCTCTGGCCTTTGTCCAACCGTCTGACTATCAACTCCCTCTCCCCCCTCAGCTGTGTCAACCTATTGCCAGCCAGGCTTTGTCCTGCTCCCTTCCTTCGTTATTCCATCTCCCACCCCCTACAATCAGTCTGAAGAAGGGTCCCGACCCGAAACATAAGCTGTCCATGTTCTCCAGATGTGCTGCTTGACCCACTGACTTACTCCAGCACTTTGTACTTTTTTTTGTAAACCTGCATCTGCAGTTTCTTGTTTCTGCATCTTCACGTTGAACATTTGCGTCAGATTTACATTCATTCCTCTAGACGGCGGCGTACGCAGTGGACATGCGTTTTGAACCAGGAAGAGGCAGAGTTAAAAAATGGCTTCGAAAGACAGGTTCGAGACTTTAACCGAGGAGGCAGTTTGTCCCATCTGCCTGGATTTCTTCACCGATCCGGTGTCACTGGAGTGTGGGCACAACTTCTGCCGCTCCTGTATCACACGGAGTTGGGACATGAAGGGGAGAAACTGCTGCCCGGAATGTAGAGAGGTGTTTACAGACCGCACCCTCAGGGTGAGTCGGGCCTTGGCGAGACTGGCTGAGAAAGCTCGAACACTGAGCCTGAATCGGACAGAGAAGGAAAGTAAACTTCACTGCGAGGAACATCAGGAAGAACTGAAGCTGTTTTGTGAAACTGACAAGAAGCTGATCTGTGTGGTTTGTGCAGCTGGGCGGGAACACAGAGAGCACCGCTTCATTCTGATAGATGAAGCTGTTGAAAACTACAAGGTAAAAGCAAACCGATTTTGATCGCATCATTGTTTAATTCCGTCTTTATACTCTAACACTTTTATTCTCCGATTTTCAAAAACAATCGCAGGGTCAGGTTAAAGCTTCCATCCAGTCTCTCACAAAAGATAAATCAGGGATCCAGCAAATGGAGCAGCAACAGAAAGAGAAGATTTCTGGAGTTCTGGTAAGGCTTTTAAGTTTCGATTTCCTGATCTTGTGCAGGTTTGATCCCTGTGACGCGTGTAATAACAGGGCAGCGCAGTGACACAAGTAGTGCTGCTGTCTCCCAGTTCTGGTGACCGGGTTCGATCCTGACCTCGGGTGCTGCATAGAAAATAGGTGCAGGAGTAGGCCATTCGGCCCATCGAGCCAGCACCGTCATTCAATATGATCATGGCCTACCCTTTATTCTTTAACTATAACCCCTGGTTCTGGACTCCCCCAACATCGGGAACATTTTTCCTGCATCTAGCCTCTCCAATCCCTAAAGAATTTTACATGTTTCTATAAGATCCTATCTCATCTTTCTAAATTCCAGTGAATACGAGCCCAGTCGACCCATTCAGAATCAGTCTGAAGAGGGTCTCGTCCCAAAACGTCACCCATTCCCTCTCTCCTAGATGCTGCCTGACCTGCTGAGTTACTCCAGCATTTGTGATACATTCTTTCATCATTTGTCAGTCCTGCCATCCCGGTAATTAACCTGATGAACCTACACTGCACTCCCACAATAGCAAGAATGTCCTTCCTTAAATTAGGAGATCAAAACAGCACACAATTTTCCAGGTGTGGTCTCAACAGGACCCTGCACAACTGGAGTAGGACCTCCTTGCTCCGAAACTCCAATCCTCTCACAATGAAGGGCAACATGCCATTAGTTTTCTTCACTGCCTGCTGTACGTGCATGTTTACTTTCATTGACTGGTGTACAAGGACACCCAGGTCTCATTGCACCTCCACTTTTCCTAATCTGACACCATTCAGATAATAATCTGCCTTCTTGTTCTTGCCACCAAAGTGGATAACGTCACATTTATTCACATTTTACTGCATCTGCCCACTCACCCAACCTGTCCAACTCACCCTGCAGTCTCACAGCATCCTCCTCGCAGCTCACACTGCCGCCCAGCTTTGTGGCATCCGCAAACTTGGAGATGTTACATTTAATTCCCTCGTCTAAATCGTTAATATATATTGTAAATAACTGCGGTCCCAGCAATGAGCCTTGCGGCACCCCACTAGGGGGTGGTGGACGGATAAATGGGAATTAATGGGCACTTGAAAAGGAATAGGCAGCTGGGAATTGCATTAGGGGTAGAGGATTGATGGGTTATCAGATTACCCTCACAACATTTCAGAAGCATTTAGACAAACATTGTGGTGTTTCTAAAGGTGAGGAGTTACACTACAGTCTGGCGAAGTGAAAGTACAGTCACAAAATGGAGGGGGATATTTCAGAAATAAATGCTGCATTTACCAGTAATTCAGAACTGGGTAAATGTTTCATCTGTTCCAGTTGTTGTTGTTCCCAAACTAATTGGCCTCCCACATAATCTATGGGATCTCAGGACTGCCTGGCCTGAATGTAGAGAGGTGTTTGTATTCTGTGGAGTTGAGAACTACGACGGGTGATCCTATAACTGATCCCAAGGGCCACGAATGAGCAGAGGACAGTAAATCTCTGGGGTTCTCCAACCAAGAGACTCTGAGAGGTTTAACCTGTTAGACATATTTATACCAAAGGAAGATACATTTTTGAAAATTCGGGGAACTGAAATGAAAGGGAATGGGACAAGGCGGAGGAGTTTGTTCCTGGGCTAGATCAGTCATGACCACATTGTGGGGATTAACATTGAAATCTAGAATGTGGCGCACACAGCAGATTGATCATCTATATCGGGTTCCCATCAGCAGTGGGCGGTCACCTTGGGGGAATTTGCTCTGTTTGTTTTACCCACCTTTGTTCACCATAGAATGACATCCCATTCTACATCATAGACCAGGCCATTCGGCACATCCTATCCAGTCAGGATTTCTGCTCCACTCAACATCCCTCCCATCTACTCACCACACCCGGTAACAATACCCCAAATTCCAGGAGCGCTCGCGTGTTTATCCCGCTTGCCCTTAAATGTATCTCTGCTGTTGTCTTCATTCCCTCCAATGCTAGTGAGGTCCATGTTCTCATGACTGCATTCCTTTCGGTATTTGTTGAAGACCACGTTACATTTCAGCTTTGATTTTTGCTCTCCCATCGATTAGAGATATTATTTCATCCTCACCCATTTAAATCCACCGATAAACTTAAATCCTATCTCATCATTCTTCAGATAAAACCCCACGACCTGCCCTGTCTTTGCATTGCGCTCCATCCTCTCAGTCATGGCATCATTATCATGAACATTCCTTGTGCTTTTCCCCATCGTTCTACGTCTCGACGGTAATGTCCACTTTCTATCTGCGTGGCAGCGGCTGTTAAATATTCGCAGGGTTCATGATGAAGCCAAACCACCGTCGGTGGTAGAGGAGGCCTTGCCGATTGAAAAGTTTCATTGCCCTGTTTCATTCAACACAACATTTAAAGAAACATCTGATGACTTCAAGCAAGGTAAAGCTTATAACTTTTCCATTGTTCTTGTTTCTGACATCTTGAAGTAAGATGTGTACGAAAGAACTGCAGTTGCAGGTTTAAATCGAAAGTAGACACAAAATGCTGGAGTGACTCAGCGGGACAGGCAGCATCTCAGTCGAGAAGGAATGGGTGATGTTTCGGGTCTGGACCCTTCTTCAGTCTGAAGAAGGGTCTTGACCTGAAACGTCACCCATTCCTTCTCTCCAGAGCTGCTCCCTGTCCCGCTGAGTTACTCCAGCATTTTGTGTCTACCTTTGATTGGACTATCTTTAAGTTATACAAAGATGCAAAGATTAATGTTATTTTGAACTGAAGGGAAATTGAAGATTTGATCTACCACCAAGCTCATCTGCTGGGAAGCATCACCAAGTCAGAGAGCTTTGTAGCACAGCAACAGGCCCTTTGACTGGACTCGACCATGCCAACCACGTTGCCCAACCAAGCTAGCCCCATTTTCCTGAGTCTGGCTCATATCCTTCCAAGTCTTTCTTACCCACGTATCTACCCAATTCTCTGTGAACTGTTGTAATTGTACCTGCCTCGCCCACTTCCTCTGTCAGATCGTTCCACATCTACACTACCCACTGACTGAAAAACCTGCTCCTCAGGTCCTTTTTATTGTTTCCATTCTCACCTTAAACTGATGCGTTCGAGGTTTAGACTCTCCGACCTTGGGTAAAGTATTACGGCTAATCACCTTGTCTGTGCATCTTATACACATATATAATGTCTCTCTGACAGGCTCCCGAGAAAAAATGTCCCAGTCTAAATAGTCTGTTCCAGGAATGAGTAGATTAACCTATGATGAGGGTTTGTCGGCATTGGGCCTGTACTCGCTGTTGCTTAGAGGAATGAGGGGGGGATCTCATTGAAAAATACAGAATAGTGAAAGGTTTGGATAGAATGGACGTGGAGAGGACGTTTCCATTAGTGAGCGAGTCTAGGACTAGATATTTATTTACAAAAATGCTGGAGTAACTCAGCAGGTCAGGCAGCATCTCAGGAGAGAAGGAAAGGGTGACGTTTCGGGTAGGACAAAGGAAGGATGTAGGTGGAGACAGGAAGACAGAGGGGAACTGGGAAGGGGAGGGGAAGAGAGGGACAGAGGAACTATCTAAAGACAATAGACAATAGGTGCAGGAGGAGGCCATTCGGCCCTTCGAGCCAGCACCGCCATTCAATGTGATCATGGCTGATCATTCTCAATCAGTACCCCGTTCCTGCCTTCTCCCCATATCCCCTGACTCCGCTATCCTTAAGAGCTCTATCCAGCTCTCTCTTGAATGCATTCAGAGAATTGGCCTCCACTGCCTTCTGAGGCAGAGAATTCCACAGATTCACAACTCTCTGACTGAAAAGGTTTTTCATCATCTCAGTTCTAAATGGCTTATTCTTAAACTGTGTTCTGGACTCCCCCAACATTGGGAACATGTTTCCTGCCTCTAACGTGTCCAACCCCTTAATAATCTTATACGTTTCGATAAGATCTCCTCTCATCCTTCTAAATTCCAGTGTATACAAGCCTAGTCGCTCCAGTCTTTCAACATTTGAAAGTACAGCCATTCCGGGAATTAACCTAGTAAACCTACGCTGCACGCCCTCAATAGCAAGAATATCCTTCCTCAAATTTGGAGACCATAGCTGCACACAGTATTCCAGGTGCGGTCTCACTAGGGCCCTGTACAACTGCAGAAGGACCTCTTTGCTCCTATACTCAACTCCTCTTGTTATGAAGGCCAACATTCCATTGGCTTTCTTCACTGCCTGCTGTACCTGTATGCTTCCTTTCAGTGACTGATGCACTAGGACACCCAGATCTCGTTGTACGTCCCATGTTCCTAACTTGACACCATTCAGATAATACTCTGCCTTCCTATTCTTACAACCAAAGTGGATAACCTCACACTTATCCACATTAAACTGCATCTGCCATGCATCCGCCCACTCACACAACCTGTCCAAGTCACCCTGCAACCTCATAGCATCTTCCTCACAGTTCACACTACCACCCAGCTTTGTATCATCTGCAAATTTGCTAATGGTACTATTAATCCCTTCATCCAAGTCATTAATGTATATTGTAAATAGCTGCGGTCCCAGCACCGAGTCTTGCGGTACTCCACTAGTTACTGCCTGCCATTCTGAAAGGGACGCATTTATCCCCACTCTTTGCTTTCTGTCTGTCAACCAATTTTCTATCCATGTCAGTACCCTACCTCCAATACCATGTGCTCTAATTTTGCCCACTAATCTCCTATGTGGAACCTTGTCAAAGGCTTTCCGAAAGTCAAGGTACACCACATCCACCGGCTCTCCCCTGTCAATTTTCCTGGTTACATCCTCAAAGAATCCCAGAAGATAAGTCAAGCATGATTTCCCCTTTGTAAATCCATGCTGACTCGGAACAATCCTGTTACTACTATCCAAATGCTCCGCAATTTCGTCTTTTATAATTGACTCCAGCATCTTCCCCACCACTGATGTCAGACTAACTGATCGCATTAGTTAAAGGTCCGGGGGGGGGGGGGGGGAGCGCATTAGTTAAAGGTCGGGGGGGGGAGCGCATTAGTTAAAGGTCCGGGGGGGGGGGAGCGTATTAGTTAAAGGTCCGGTGGGGGGGGGGGAGCGTATTAGTTAAAGGTCCGGTGGGGGGGGGGGGGGGGAGCGCATTAGTTAAAGGTCCGGTGGGGGGGGGGGGAGTGTATTAGTTAAAGGTCCGGTGGGGGGGGGAGCGCATTAGTTAAAGGTCCGGGGGGGGCGTATTAGTTAAAGGTTCGGGGGGGGGAGCGCATTAGTTAAAGGTTCGGGGGGGGGGGGGGAGGGCGTATTAGTTAAAGGTTCGGCGGGGGGGCGCATTAGTTAAAGGTTCGGGGGCGGGGGGTCTTTGGCCCTTGGGTATTTTCACATTATCAAATCTGGCCCTCTTTGAAAAAAGTTTGGACACCACTGCCCTAGGATCTCTGCCCACTAGAACATCTGGGAGATTGCTTGTACCCTCCTTAGTGAAGACTGATCCAAAGTACCGGTTCAACTCGTCTGCCATTTCCTTGTTTCCCATAATAAATTCTCCCTCTTCTGTCTTCAAGGGACCCACATTTGCCTTGACTATTTTTTTCCTCTTTACATACCTAAAAAAGCTTTTACTATCCTCCTTTATATTATTAGCTAGTTTACCCTTGTACCTCATTTGCTCCACGTATTGCCTTCTTAGTCATCTTCTGTTGCTCTTTAAAAGAGTCCCAATCCTCTGGATTCCCACTCTTCTTTGCTTTGTTATACTTCTGCTCTTTTATTTTTATGCTGTCCTTGACTTCCCTTGTCAGCCACGGGTGTCTCTTACTCCCCTTGGAATCTTTCCTCCTCTTTGGGATAAATTGGATGGAGTTGAGGGGGGAGGTAAAGGGACAGGTGTTGCATCTCCTGCGGTTGCAGGGGAATGTGCCCGGGGATGGGGTGGTTTGGGCAGAAAGGGACGAAAGGTCAGAGCCTCAGAATTAAAGGATGTTCCGTTAGGAAGGAGATGAGGGGAAATGCTTTTAATCAGAGGGTGGTGAATTTGTGGAATTCATTGCCACAGAAGGCTGTGGAGGCCAAGTCGGTGGATATTGTTAAGGCAGAGATAGCTGGATTCTTGATTAGTATGGATGTCAGAGGTTATGGGGAGAAGACAGGAGAATGGGGTTAGGAGGGAGAGATAGATCAGCCATGATTAAATGGTGGAGTAGAATTGAAGGGCCGAATGGCCAAATTCTAATACTTTCACTGATGACATTACGACCTGATGATGGTCCAACTTCACCTGATAACCCAGCCCTTCAGACCTGATGAAGTTGTTGTAAACACTTTTGCACCCACTCCAATTCACCGTGATCATAACGACCCCACCACACACCTCCAACTCCTCTTCAACATCCTCAAATTACCGCTAACCTCAATATCAACCTGCTCCGATCTGCCTCCATATCTGAATAACCCGCTTCATTCCTCCATCCCCACCGCAATCTCGCAATCCTCCTCACTCTCCACACTCGTCCTCCCCGTCCACCCTCCCCCACCTCACGAAATTCTCCTCTCCATCCCCGGATAAAATCTCCGGGAGAGATGTCTGTTGTCCACCCGATGTGGTCGGGGTGAAACCCCGGGCAGGGTTTCAGTTGTCCGCCCGCCTGTGCCTGAGGCCGAGCGGCCTCTCCCCCGGTCCCGGGGCCGCGCTGCCCGAGTCTCCCCCCCGACCCCCGGGGACTCTCTGATTCTCTGCTTCTCCCCCCAGTCTCCGTCACCCTGGATGTGGAAACAGCGCATCCGCAGCTCGAGGTGTTTGAGGATCGGAAGAGGGTGAGACTGACCCAGACCAGGAGGAGTCTCCCTGACACCGGGAAGAGGTTTACAGGCAGGGAGTGTGTGCTGGGATCGGAGGGATTCACATCGGGGAGACATTACTGGGAGGTGGAGGTGGCGGGGAGTCTGTGCTGGGGTCTGGGAGTCGCCGCAGAGTCTGTGGAGAGGAAGAGACAGGCCACACTGACACTGGAGACTGGCGTCTGGGGCATCAGGCGGGTGGGTGGCGGGTTTGATGCACTCACCTCCCCTCCATCCCGTCTCCCCGCCTATCCCATCACCGGGAGGGTGGGAGTTTATCTCAGTTACGAGTCCGGGACAGTTTCATTTTACGACGCGGACACCAAGTCCCATCTCCACACCTTCACTGGGAATAAATTCACGGAGAAACTTTACCCTTTCTTCGGGGTTTATTGGGTTGGAAACTGGCTGAGGATCTGCTCCGGTTCCGCTCCGGGTGTGTAAAAGGGTCGGGTCCCGGGACCGGCGTGAGGAGCGGGGCTCAGGGGCTGTGGGGCAGAAACCCGGTGGACAACAGGTCGGCGCTGAACGGCTCCCATTTTCCCCAAATTCCGCGTCGTAAAAACCCTAGTGAGCACGGAAATAAAACCAGGGGGAATGTAAATGTGGGAAGAGAGAAATAAACAGCAAGTGGAATCACAGCTGTCGATCCGTTCATTTCAACGAGTTAACTGCGTCCGCCAACGGAACAGAAATACTTTTTTGTAATTCTGTGTCTTGTTGCTTTTATATTCGTATAGCTTTATGGTAATTCGCATATCACTGTAGCTTAATTGGCACACGTGACAAAAAAAACCCCTTTGAAACCTATATCTCTAAAACTTACTAAAGCTTGCTTGGAGAACTTAATGCTTTTAAACTAGCTCTTGTTCAGACCTTATCTTTGTTTCTGATTATCGTGTAATGAGGATCTGTGATGAATGAATGAATGAATGAATAAAACTTTACTTTCATTCAAAACTATACAGACGAGTGCATATTTGAAAGAAATTCCGTTGCAACTGGCTTCAATGTAACACAAAATAATAAAAATGTATTAAAGAAAAATAAATAAATAAGTGACTCGCATATAAAATAATGGCGGGGGACCATTGTGAATTCAAGAGTCTGATGGCTCGGGGGGAAGAAGCTATTGCAGAACCTGACTGTTCTGCTCCGGATGCTGCAGTACCTTTGACCAGAGGGCAGCAGGGTGAACAGTCCGTGATGGAGATGGGTGGGGTCTTTAATAATTTTGTTGCCCTTGGACAAGCAGCGTTTGTGTGCAATGTCCTGGATGGAAGGAAGTCAAGTCCCGATGATTTTCTCAGCCGTCCTCACCACTCTCTGCACGGACTTCTATGGTGCCCCTGTAGAAAGTGGTGAGGGTGTGATGGGGGAGGTGTGCTCTTGTCATCAGGCGCAGAAAGTGCAAACGCTGCTAGGCTCTCTTGACGAGAGCTGCAGTGTTTAGGGACCAGGTCAGACTGTCTGTGATCTGCACCCCCAGGAACTTAATGCTACTGACTACCACCACCGCAGTGTCACTGATGTGGAGTGGTGTGTGCCTGCAACGTTTTCTCCTGAAGTCAACGATGATCTCCTTTGGTTTTGCGACATTCAGGACCAGATTACTTGTGTTGCACCAGTCCGCCAGTTGCTAAGGCCCAGTGGACCCAATTTTCTTACCAAATGCTGAGGGATGATCGTGTTGAATGCTGAACTGAAGTTCTTGTCCTCCAGATGTGCCAGGCTCAGGTGGAGTGCAGAGGATATGGAGTCCTCTGTGGAGCGGTTTGGCCGGTAAGCAAACTGCAACGGGTCAAGTGTATGGGGGGGGGGGGGGGGGGTTAGTCTGGAGATGATATGGTCCTTGACCAGCCTCTCGAAGCACTTCATCATTATGGGAGTGAGTGCTACAGGGCGGTAATCGTTGAGACAAGTGATTGTGGATTTTGTTTGGCACTGGTATGATGGTAGCAGTCTTGAAGCACGATGGGACAATAGCGTGGTTCAGCGAGGTGTTGAAGATGTGAGTGAGGACATGTGCCAGCTGATCAGCACATTCCCTGAGCACCCGGCCTGGTATGTTATCAGGGCCTGCCGCCTTCCATGCGCTGACTCTTCTTAGGGTCCTCCGGACATCTGCTGTGTTGAGACTGAGTGCCTTGTCATCATGGTGAGGAATAGCTTTCCTCGCAGGTGTGTTGTTGAGCGCCTCGAACCGTCCAAAATATTTATTCAGTTCATTGAGAAAGTTTGTGCTGTCTTCACAGGGCGGTGGAGCAGTCTTATAGCCTGTGATGGTTTGGATTCCCTGTCACATGGACCTGGTGTTCATGGGGTCATGAAAGAGACTCTGGATTTCCTGACCATGGGCACGCTTTGCTCGCCTGATGACTCGGTTCAGGCTGGCTCTTGCTGATCTGAGTGCCGCCATGTCACCGGATTTAAATACCGCATTTCCTGCTCTCAGCATTGCACGTGCCTCGCTGGTCATCCAGGGCTTGTGGTTGGCCCGTATAGTGATGATCTCGGTGACACAGACATCCTCTATGCACTTGTCCATGTACGCAGACACACACGCAGCGTACTCCTCCAGGCTGGTGTGTTGATTGTCAGTCGCAGCCTTCTTGAACATGTCCCAGTCAGTGCACTCAAAGCAGTCCTGTAATGCTGACATAGCTCCCTCTGGCCAGACCCTAACCTGCTTCACAGTGGGGTTTTCTCTGGTGAGCAGGGGCCTGTATGCAGGAATTAGCATCACAGAGAGATGGTCTGAGGAGCCAAGGTGGGGGCGGGGGACTGCCTTGAATGCCTTCTTGATGTTTGTATAGGCTAGGCCCAGTGTGTTCACTCCCCTGGTTGCAAAGTCCACATGCTGGTAGTAATGTGGGAGAACTGTCTTCATGTTGGCCTGGTTAAAGTCCCCAGCAACAATGAAAACACCGTCCGGATGTGTAGTTTGCAGGTCACTGATGGAGCGATAAAGGACATTCAGGACCTCCTTAGTGTTTGCACTGGAGGGATGTACACGGCTGTGATGGTTATGATAGTAAATTCCCTGGGAAGATAGACGGGTCGACATTTTATTGTCAAAAACTCAATGTCTGGAGAGCAATGACTTGAGACCACTGTGGCATTATTACACCAGCTGTTATTAGTGTAAATGCACACACCACCGCCCCGGGATTTACCACTGAGAGCGCAGCTCCTGTCCGACCGGAATGTTGTTCGCCCTCCACGCTGATAGCGACGTCGGGAACGGAGGAGTTTAACCACGTCTCTGTCAAGATCAGGGCGCAGCAGTCTCTCATCTCCCGTTTGGTTATTAAACCCAGCTTCAGATAGTCCAGTTTATTCTCCAAGGGGCGGAAGTGAGCGAGCAGAATAGATGGAAGCGGCGTTCTGCAGGCGTTCGCCTTTAGCTTCGCTGTTAGCCCTCCCCGAGTGCCGCACTTCTGCCTCCTGTCACACCGCCTCCATCTCCTCTGACAGCGGCTGGGGCTGGGAGGAGGCTCCGCAGCTTTGTCGGCCGCCGGTACCAGCCGACGTAGCAGTCCCAGGCTCCGTAAAGTGGCCAGAGTGGCCGGATCCACGGTTGCTGAACTGCTGGATGGACGGAATTCTAGCAGAAACTGACAATCACATACTAGTTGTACTAGTTGTACAATGAACATTTACTCCTGAAATCTCTGGTCTAAGTGAGTTATTTACTGCTAAATCAGGATGCCGTTTGCCAGCCTGATTCTCTCCTCACTGAAACCTCAATCATCCCCTCTGACATCTTCAGACTTTAATCTCAGAGCTTGTCACCGAATGCTTGCTGAAGATAGACACAAAAGGCTGTAGTAACTCAGCGGGACAGGCAGCATCTCTGGACAGAAGGAATGGGTGACGTTTCGGGTCGAGACCCTTCTTCAGACTCAATCTTCGGATTAAACCAGCATCTGCAGTTCCTTCCTACACATACCTACTGATTACTGTTCACTTCAGCTTTGATGGCAACCGGTATTATGGAAGCAAGACCCCATGGCGCTGATGGCGGCGGCAACCCGAGACCCGCTGTTGCCACGGCTCATCATCCCCCTCCTCCAACCTCTCCCCCTCATCCCCCTCCCTCTCCGCCGGGCCTGCAGCGGCGGCCCCGACCCCGACCCCGACCCCGCCCGGCAGCGGCTCCACAAGGAGCGGCGGCGGCTGCGGAGAGAGGCGGCCATGGAGGCCCGGAGTGGAGGAGGAGAGAGAAATGGAGGGGTGAGGTAGAGGAGGAGAGAGAAATGGAGGGGTGAGGGGGAGAGGAGGAGAGAGAAATGGAGGCCCAGAGTGGAGGAGGAGAGGGAAATGGAGGGGTGAGGGAGAGGAGGAGAGAGAGTGTAGGAGAGAAAATGGAGGGGTGAGGAGGAGAGGAGGAGAGAGAAATGGATGGGTGAGGAGGAGAGGAAGAGGACGAGGCGAGGGAGAGAATGAGGGTTGAAGGAGAGGAAGAGGAGTGGTGAGGGGAAGGAGCAGCAAGAGGAGGAGGGGTGATTCGGAGGTATCCTCTGTTCAGGAAACGGGGCTTCAACTCCACTCCACGTTGTTGTCCAGCCTCACTTACCCCATCTGGCAGCTTGTTCCAGACACCCACGACCTTCTGTGTGAAAATGTTGTTCCTCTGGTTCCTGATTAAATCTTGCATCTCTTACCACAAACCTATGTCCTCTAGTTCTCGATTCCACTGCTCCGGGTAACAGACTGTGCATTCACCCTGTCTATTCACCTCTTGATCTTATGCACTTCAGCCTCCTGCGCTCAAATTAATAAATCCTTCCCTGCCCAACCTCTCCCTTTCGCTCGGACCCTCAAATCCTGGCACCATCTTCGTGAATCTACTCTGCAGTTGTTTCAAGCATTTTACCCTGCCTTGCACTGTCCCAAGTGCTATTCACCGCTTCCGTCTATATTCAGGACAGTTTAATGTGTAACTGACCCCTCCCTGTGGTAGAGAGCAGGGGAATCCTCCATAGTTCCTTGGGTGGATTTGTCTCCTTCCTTTAAAATGGCCGTAACGATGGTGACCCTCGGGTGCTCTGGCCGGCGATCCTCTTCCCAGAGGAAGGCAGACATTGATGGTGAAACTCAGCAGCGCCTTCAGTGCACCTGCGCAACCTTTGGCCGTCTGAGGAGAAGACTGTTTGAAGATCAGGACACAATTCGCAAGTCCCCAATCATTTTGTCACACACCTTCTGTCTTTTCATCTCTGGCCTTTGTCCAACCGTCTGACTATCAACTCCCTCAACTGTGTCAACCTATTGCCAGCCAGGCTTTGTCAAAGAAAGGTAACTTTGAGGGCATGAGACGTGAATTGGCCAAGATAGACTGGCAATTGATTCTTAAAGGGTTGACGGTGGATATGCAATGGAAGGCATTTAAAGACCGCATGGATGAACTACAACAATTGTTCATCTCAGTTTGGCAAAAGAATAAATCAGGGAAAGTAGTGCATCTGTGGCTAACAAGGGAGATTAGGGATAGTATCAAAACAAACGATGAAGCGTACAAATTAGCAAGAAAAAGCAGCCTACCAGAGGACTGGGAGAAAATCAGAGTCCAGCAGAGGAGGACAAAGGGCTTAATTAGGAAAGGGAAAATAGATTATGAACAAAAACTGGCAGGGAACACAAAAACTGACTGCAAAAGCTTTTATAGATACGTGAAGAGAAAAGGATTAGTTAAAACAAATATAGGTCCCTTGCAGTCAGAAACAGGTGAATTGATCATGGGGAACAAGGACATGGCAGACCAATTGAATAACTACTTTAGTTCTGTCTTCACTAAGGAAGACATAAATAATCTGCCGGAAATAGCAGGGGACCGGGGGTCAAATAAGATGGAGGAAATGAGTGAAATCCAGGTTCGTCGGGAAGTGGTGTTCGGTAAATTGAATGGATTAAAGGCCAATAAATCCCCAGGGCCATATAGGCTGCATCCCAGAGTGCTTAAGGAGGTAGCCCCAGAAATAGTGGATGCATTAGTGATAATTTTTCAAAACTCTTTAGATTCTGGAGTAGTTCCTGAGGATTGGAGGGTAGTTAATGTAACCCCACTTTTCAAAAAGGGAGGGAGAGAGAAAACGGGGAATTACAGACCAGTTAGTCTAACATCGGTAGTGGGGAAAATACTAGAGTCAGTTATTAAAGATGGGATAGCAGCACATTTGGAAAGTGGTGAAATCATTGGACAAAGTCAACATGGATTTATGAAAGGTAAATCATGTCTGACGAATCTTATAGAACTTTTCGAGGATGTAACTAGTAGAGTGGATAAGGGAGAACCAGTGGATGTGTTATATCTGGACTTCCAGAAGGCCTTCGACAAGGTCTCACATAAGAGATTAATATGCAAACTTAAAGCACACGGTATTGTGGGTTCAGTATTGATGTGGATAGAGAACTGGCTGGCAGACAGGAAGCAAAGAGTAGGAATAAACGGGTCCTTTTCAGAATGGCAGGCAGTGACTAGTGGGGTACCGCAAGGTTGAGTGCTGGGACCCCAGCTATTTACAAGATATATTAATGATTTGGACGAGGGAATTGAATGCAACATCTCCAATTTTTGCGGATGACACGAAGCTGGGGGGGCAGTGTTAGCTGTGCGGAGGATGCTAGGAGGCTGAACGTGACTTGGATAGGTTAGGTGAGTGGGCAAATGCATGGCAGATGCAGTATAATGCGAATAAATGTGAGGTTATCCACTTTGGTGGCAAGAACAGGAAAGCAGACTATTACCTGAATGGTGGCCGATTAGGAGAAGGGGAGATGCAACGAGACCTGGGTGTCGTGGTACACCAGTCATTGAAAGTAGGCATTTATTCACAAAATGCTGGAGTAACTCAGCAGGTCAGGCAGCATCTCGGGAGAGAAGGAATGGGTGACGTTTCGGGTCGAGACCCTTCTTCAGACTGATGTCAGGTGGGTGGGACAAAGGAAGGATATAGGTGGAGACAGGAAGACTCTGGGAAGGGAGGGACAGAGGAACTATCTAAAGTTGGAGAAGTCGATGTTCATACCACTGGGCTGCAAACTGCCCAGGCGAAATATGAGGTGCTGTTCCTCCAATTTCCGGTGGGCCTCGCTATACCACACGACTGAAACAAGACATTCCGCATTCTACAGAGAGGCAGGCAGAGCCTGATCCCTGCGGGTTCCCACCCGCAACCGGGAATTTGTTTTGGACGCTGTATGTGAGGACAAAGGACCTGGTCTCGGACAGGGTGGTCTGTAGCACAGGGGTTCCGCAGGAAACAGTACTACCTCCATTCATGTTCACCCTGTACACTGCGGGCTTCAGGCACAGCTATGCAAACTCATATCTACAGAAGTTCTCTGATGACTCTGCCATCGTCGGTCTCATCATGGGCGACGAGGACAGGGCGTACAGAGAACTGATCAATGAGTTTGTGCACAGGTGCCAGCAGAACTGCCTCCGGATCAACGCTAGGAAAACCAGGGAGATGGTGGTAGATTTCCGCAGGCGCAGCCAGGTCCCCCCGACATCGGTGAACATCCAGGGAATGGACATTGAGAGGGTGGATTCTTAAAAGTACCTGAGTGTTTACCTCAATAATAAATTGGACTAGACCGAAAAAAACGATGCGTTATACAGAAAGGGTGAAATGGAGGGGTGAGGGGGAGAGGAGGAGAGAGAAATGGAGGCCCAGAGTGGAGGAGGAGAAGGAAATGGAGGGGTGAGGGAGAGGAGGAGAGAGAGAGTGTAGGACAGAAAATGGAGGGGTGAGGAGGAGAGGAGGAGAGAGAAATGGATGGGTGAGGAGGAGAGGAAGTGGACGAGGCGAGGGAGAGGAGGGGTGAGGTGAAAGAGAGGGATGAGGGACTGGTGGAGGTGGAGAGGAGGAGGAGGAGAGGGAGAGAATGAGGGGTGAAGGAGAGGAAGAGGAGTGGTGAGGGGAAGGAGGAGCAAGAGGAGGAGGGGTGATTCGGAGGTATCCTCTGTTCAGGAAACGGGGCTTCAACTCCACTCCACGTTGTTGTCCAGCCTCACTTACCCCCTCTGGCAGCTTGTTCCAGACACCCACGACCTTCTGTGTGAAAATGTTGTTCCTCTGGTTCCTGATTAAATCTTGCACCTCTCACCACAAACCTGTGTCCTCTAGTTCTCGATTCCACTGCTCCGGGTAACAGACTGTGCATTCACCCTGTCTATTAACCTCTTGATCTTATGCACTTCAGCCTCCTGCGCTCAAATTAATAAATCCTTCCCTGCCCAACCTCTCCCTTTCGCTCGGACCCTCAAATCCTGGCACCATCTTCGTGAATCTACTCTGCAGTTGTTTCCAGCATTTTACCCTGCCTTACACTGTCCCAAGTGCTATTCACTGCTTCCGTCTATATTCAGGACAGTTTAATGTGTAACTGACCCCTCCCTGTGGTAGAGAGCAGCGGAATCCTCCATAGTTCCTTGGGTGGATTTGTCTCCTTCCTTTAAAATGGTCGTAACGATGGTGACCCTCGGGTGCTCTGGCCGGCGCTCCTCTTCCCAGAGGAAGGCAGACATTGATGGTGAAACTCAGCAGCGCCTTCAGTGCACCTGCGCAACCTTTGGCCGTCTGAGGAGAAGACTGTTTGAAGATCAGGACACAATTCGCAATTCCCAATCATTTTGTCACACACCTTCTGTCTTTTCATCTCTGGCATTTGTCCAACCGTCTGACTATCAACTCCCTCAACTGTGTCAACCTATTGCCAGCCAGGCTTTGTCAAAGAAAGGTAACTTTGAGGGCATGAGACGTGAATTGGCCAAGATAGACTGGCAATTGGTTCTTAAAGGGTTGACGGTGGATATGCAATGGAAGGCATTTAAAGACCGCATGGATGAACTACAACAATTGTTCATCCCAGTTTGGCAAAAGAATAAATCAGGGAAGGTAGTGCATCCGTGGCAAACAAGGGAGATTAGGGATAGTATCAAAACAAATGATGAAGCGTACAAATTAGCAAGAAAAAGCAGCCTACCAGAGGACTGGGAGAAAATCAGAGTCCAGCAGAGGAGGACAAAGGGCTTAATTAGGAAAGGGAAAATAGATTATGAACAAAAACTGGCAGGGAACATAAAAACTGACTGCAAAAGCTTTTATAGATATGTGAAGAGAAAAAGATTAGTTAAAACAAATATAGGTCCCTTGCAGTCAGAAACAGGTGAATTGATCATGGGGAACAAGGACATGGCAGACCAATTGAATAACTACTTTAGTTCTGTCTTCACTAAGGTAGACATAAATAATCTGCCGGAAATAGCAGGGGACCGGGGGTCAAATAAGATGGAGGAAATGAGTGAAATCCAGGTTCGTCGGGAAGTGGTGTTCGGTAAATTGAATGGATTAAAGGCCAATAAATCCCCAGGGCCATATAGGTTGCATCCCAGAGTGCTTAAGGAGGTAGCCCCAGAAATAGTGGATGCATTAGTGATAATTTTTCAAAACTCTTTAGATTCTGGAGTAGTTCCTGAGGATTGGAGGGTAGTTAATGTAACCCCACTTTTCAAAAAGGGAGGGAGAGAGTAAACGGGGAATTACAGACCAGTTAGTCTAACATCGGTAGTGGGGAAAATACTAGAGTCAGTTATTAAAGATGGGATAGCAGCACATTTGGAAAGTGGTGAAATCATTGGACAAAGTCAACATGGATTTATGAAAGGTAAATCATGTCTGACGAATCTTATAGAACTTTTCGAGGATGTAACTAGTAGAGTGGATAAGGGAGAACCAGTGGATGTGTTATATCTGGACTTCCAGAAGGCCTTCGACAAGGTCTCACATAAGAGATTAATATGCAAACTTAAAGCACACGGTATTGTGGGTTCAGTATTGATGTGGATAGAGAACTGACTGGCAGACAGGAAGCAAAGAGTAGGAATAAACGGGTCCTTTTCAGAATGGCAGGCAGTGACTAGTGGGGTACCGCAAGGTTGAGTGCTGGGACCCCAGCTATTTACAAGATATATTAATGATTTGGACGAGGGAATTGAATGCAACATCTCCAATTTTTGCGGATGACACGAAGCTGGGGGGGCAGTGTTAGCTGTGCGGAGGATGCTAGGAGGCTGAACGTGACTTGGATAGGTTAGGTGAGTGGGCAAATGCATGGCAGATGCAGTATAATGCGAATAAATGTGAGGTTATCCACTTTGGTGGCAAGAACAGGAAAGCAGACTATTACCTGAATGGTGGCCGATTAGGAGAAGGGGAGATGCAACGAGACCTGGGTGTCGTGGTACACCAGTCATTGAAAGTAGGCATTTATTCACAAAATGCCGGAGTAACTCAGCAGGTCAGGCAGCATCTCGGGAGAGAAGGAATGGGTGACGTTTCGGGTCGAGACCCTTCTTCAGACTGATGTCAGGTGGGCGGGACAAAGGAAGGATATAGGTGGAGACAGGAAGACTCTGGGAAGGGAGGGACAGAGGAACTATCTAAAGTTGGAGAAGTCGATGTTCATACCACTGGGCTGCAAACTGCCCAGGCGAAATATGAGGTGCTGTTCCTCCAATTTCCGGTGGGCCTCGCTATACCACACGACTGAAACAAGACATTCCGCATTCTACAGAGAGGCAGGCAGAGCCTGATCCCTGCGGGTTCCCACCCGCAACCGGGAATTTGTTTTGGACGCTGTATGTGAGGACAAAGGACCTGGTCTCGGACAGGGTGGTCTGTAGCACAGGGGTTCCGCAGGAAACAGTACTACCTCCATTCATGTTCACCCTGTACACTGCGGGCTTCAGGCACAGCTATGCAAACTCATATCTACAGAAGTTCTCTGATGACTCTGCCATCGTCGGTCTCATCATGGGCGTCGAGGACAGGGCGTACAGAGAACTGATCAATGAGTTTGTGCACAGGTGCCAGCAGAACTGCCTCCGGATCAACGCTAGATAAACCAGGGAGATGGTGGTAGATTTCCGCAGGCGCAGCCAGGTCCCCCCGACATCGGTGAACATCCAGGGAATGGACATTGAGAGGGTGGATTCTTAAAAGTACCTGAGTGTTTACCTCAATAATAAATTGGACTAGACCGAAAAAAACGATGCGTTATACAGAAAGGGCCAGAGCAGACTTTATCTGCTAAGGAGACTCAGGTCCTTTGGAGTACTGGGGGCACTCCTAAGGACCTTCTACAACACGGTGGTTGCATCAGCGATTTTCTATGGAGTGGTCTGCTGGAGCAGCAGCATCTCAGCGGCGGAAGGGAAGAGACTCGACAAGCTGGTCAGGAAGGTCAGCTACGTCCTGGGTTGCCCCCTCGACTCAGTGCAGGTGGTGGGAGAGAGGAGGATCAAGTCAAGTCAAGTTTATTTGTCACATACACATATACGATGTGCAGTGAAATGAAAGTGGCAATGCCTGCGGATTGTGCACAAAAAAGAATTACAGTTACAGCATATAAATAAAGTTAATAAGTTACTATAGTGTAGACAAAAATTTAGTCTCTGGAGTTATAAAAGTTGACAGTCCTGATGGCCTGTGGGAAGAAACTCCGTCTCATCCTCTCCGTTTTCACAGCGTGACAGCGGAGGCATTTGCCTGACCTTAGCATCTGGAACAGTCCGTTACTGGGGTGGCAGGGGTCCCTCATAATCTTACTTGCTCTGGCTCTGCACCTCCTGATGTATAGGTCCTGCAGGGGGACGAGTGTAGTTCCCATGGTGCGTTCTGCCGAACGCACTACTCTCTGCAGGGCCATCCTTTCCTGGGCAGAGCTGTTCCCAAACCAGACTGTAATGTTGCCGGATAGGATGCTCTCTACAGCCCCAGAGTAGAAGCAATGAAGGATCCTCAGAGACACTCTGAATTTCCTCAGTTGTCTAAGGTGGTAAAGCCGCTGCTTTACCTTACCCACCAGTGCGACAATGTGCGTTGCCCATGTCAGATCCTCTGTGATGCGGACTGCCAAGTATTTAAAACTGCTCACCCTATCCACAGTAGACCCATTTATCTCCAGTGGCGTGTACGTCCTTGGATGTTTAGCCCTTCTAAAGTCCACGATCAGCTCCTTAGTTTTAGTGACATTCAAGAGGAGGCCATTGTCCTGACACCAGAGTGCCAAATCAGCCACCTCCTCCCGGTAGGCCTTCTCATCGTTGTTGGAGATCCGCCCCCAACACCACAGTGTCATCAGCAAACTTGATGATGGAGTTTGAGCTGAACATGGCCCCACAGTCATGTGTGTACAGGGAGTACAGTAGGGGGCTAAGGACGCAACCCTGGGGGGTCCTATGTTCAGGGTGAGGGAGCTAGATGTGTGTTCCCCCATCCTGACCACTTGGGGCAAAGTTACGCCCCGTGTTATTTTTAGCAGACGAGAGAGATATTGGAATGCAGACGCACAGCTCGATGAAAATTCCAACAGGGATGGGCAGGGTGGTGACGAAGGCGTTTGGCACAATTCCTTGGGTACATGAGGGTATTAAATATAGGATTAGATACAAATGTGCAGGCCACTAGTAAGATCTACACCTCCAGATTCAGGGACAGTTTCTTCAGAGCTGTTATCAGGCAACTGAATTATCCTACCAGAGAGCAGTGTTGAACTACTATCTACCTATTTGGTGACCCTCGGACTATCATGGATCGGACTTTACTGGCGTTACCTTGCACTAAACGTTCTTCCCGTCTCATGTATCTATACAGTGGAAATGGGTTGATTTTCTGCAAACTGGATGCACCCAACAAAAGCTTTTCACCGTAGCCCGGGACACATGACAATAAACTAAACTGGACTGACTGCATTTACAGTACCTTCCCGCTCAGCCCCATCCAGGGATCCCAGCCGTTTTTCCAAATGAGACAGAGGTTCACGGTCACTTCATCTACTGCATCCTGTATTCCTGGTGACATCAGGTGCACAGTCGTGTGAAACGCGTTGAAATGAAACGATCGACAGCTCTGATTCCACTTGCTGTTTATTTCTCTCTTCCCACATTTACATCCCCCCTGGTTTTATTTGCGAGCTCACTGGGTTTTTTACGACGCGGACTTTGGGGATTAAACGGGAGCCGTTCAGCGCCGACCTGTTGTCCACCGGGTGTCTGCCCCACATCCCCTGAGCCCCGCTCCTGACGCCGGTCCCGGGACCCGACCATTTACACACCCGGAGCGGAACCGGAGCAGATTCTCAGGCAGTTTCCACCCCAAGAAGGCCCGAAGAAAGGATAAAGTTTCTCAGTGAATTTATTCCCAGTGAAGGTGTGCAGATGGGACTTGGTGTCCGCTTCGTAAAATGAAACTGTCCCGCACTCGTAACTGAGGTAAACCCCCACACTTTGTGTGAACAAAGTTAGCCTCGCGTTCCTATGAAATCTTTCCACCCTCATCTTAAACCTATGTCTTCTCATTCTTCAATCCCCTACTTCTGCCAAGAGATTGTGTGCGTCTACCCGATCCGTCTCCGGAACAGCCCCCTCTGTTATCATGCTTCTGAACAGTCCTTCCATAAACTGGACATTGTGGCACGAAGAGCCTGTTCTTGTGCAGTATTGATTGATGTCGTGTTTTCTCTGTTGAGGAGAGAGCAAGGTTGATTTTGTGAGCAGAGTGGAGCTGACTTTACTTTAGAGATACAGCACGCAAACAGGCCCTTCGGCGCACCGAGTCCACACCGACCATTGATCACCAATTTACACTTTGGTCTCTGTTGTCCCACCGTCCCGTCCACTCCCAACACACTTTGGCCAATTTTCAAACCGGCATGTCTTTGTCATGGGGGAGGAAACCGGAGCACCCGGAGGAACCCCATGCGGTCACAGGGAGGACGTGCAAACTGAACAGACAACACCTGAGGTCAGGATCGAACCCGGCTCCCTGACCCTGTGAGGCAGCGGCTCTATCCGCAGCTCCACAGTACATCGGAAATATTAACCCTTCCCTTTCCAGACACTGTATACTGCCCGACCTGCTGAATGCCGACAACTTTTTCTGTTTCTTTGTTGGCAGTTTATGGTCAGACTCACATTCCAAACGCCCATTGAACTGCAAAAACTAGAAAACCCACAATGCTGAAAATCTGAAATAAACACAGAAGATCCAACAAATACACAGCAGGACGGTTAGCATCTGAAGAGAGATAAACAGAGTTAATGACTCAGGTTTAACACCATTCGTCATTAGTATTAGAACTGAAATGTAAGGTCTGTTTCACCTCGCAGATGCTGCCTGACCTGCTGAGTATTTGGGACAAGTTCTGCTTTTATTCCACATTTTAAAGCCTCAATGTTATAAGCCATGCATGTGGTTTGGGTCGCAGATGTGGTGAGAGATCACAAAAGTCACTTATTAAATCAGATTCCCGCTGTTTCTTCAATTGTCAAAGTTAATTCTCAAAGTTACAGCTGGTCTATGGTCGCACCGCATGGCGTTGCTGCCATCTATCCAGTGGCAAGATGAAGACGTGCAAGAACTCCTGTTCCCGATTAACAGATCACGGTTTGGTGTACACATTCAGCATGGAAACAGGCCATTCGGCCAACCAAAGGTAGAAGAAAACACCTGGGTCAGACAGCATCTCTGAAAAAAAGCAATAGGAGACGTTTCGGGTCGAGACCCTTCTTCAGACTGAGAGTCAGGGGAAAGAGAAACGAGGGATATCGTCGGTAATATGGGGAGATATAGAACAAATGAATGAAAGATACGTAAACAAGTAACGGTGATGAAGGAAACACGCCATTGTTGGCTCTTGGCTCAGTGAAAATGAGTTACAGGCAATGGAAATCACCAGGACGACAGTGAAACTAGTACAACCACCAGGGTGGAGGGACTGAATCCACGCCGAACATCGATCACCCGTTCACAATAGTTCTATGTTATCCCACTTTCTCATCCACTCTCTGCACACAGGGGCTGCTTCACAGAGGCCAACTAACCTGCAAACCCGCACGTCTTTGGGATGTGGGGAGGAAACCGGAGCAACTGGAGGAAACAAACGACATTAGCTTGGCATTGTACTGTTCCACGTTCTATGTGGGCCGAATAGCCTGGTTTAAAGCCTGTTCCAGTTCTTCATGGCCATCAACAACGCCGAGAGGGCCATTGTATCTCCCACTCCCAATATTCAGCTTTATTCTTCCCCCTTCAAGTCCTTTCCGATTCCACTCCTCCCTCCTATTTACACCTCCCGAGTCAGACATTTACCGCCTCTTCCGAACGACATCAACACCAATTTATTCACTCTGATATAGACAATAGACAATAGTCAATAGGTGCAGGAGGAGGCCATTCGGCCCTTCGAGCCAGCACCGCCATTCAATGTGATCATGGCTGATCATTCTCAATCAGTACCCCGTTCCTGCCTTCTCCCCATACCCCTTGACTCCGCTATCCTTAAGAGCTCTATCTAGCTCTCTCTTGAATGCATTCAGAGAATTGGCCTCCATTGCCTTCTGAGGTAGAGAATTCCACAGATTCACAACTCTCTGACTGAAAAAGTTTTCCTCATCTCAGTTCTAAATGGCCTACCCCTTATTCTTAATCTGTGGCCCCTTGTTCTGGACTCCCTAAAAACATTGGAAACATGTTTCCTGCCTCTAACGTGTCCAACCCCTTAATAATCCCTGGACAACCTGCAGCTCTTGGAATTCCTTCTTCAGAACAAAGAAGGGTCCCGACCCCGAAGAGTGGTTTGTCCATTTCCCTCCACAGATGCTGCCTGGCCCGCTGCGTTCCTCCAGCACTTTTTTTCTCAAACTATTTCAACAGATTTCTTGTATCTACCATCTCCAATATTCACTTTGCCTTCTCTCATATCATATCATATCATATATATACAGCCGGAAACAGGCCTTTTCGGGCCCTCCAAGTCCGTGCCGCCCAGCGATCCCCGTACATTAACACTATCCTACACCCACTAGGGACAATTTTTACATTTACCCAGCCAATTAACCTACATACCTGTACGACTTTGGAGTGTGGGAGGAAACCGAAGATCTCGGAGAAAACCCACGCAGGTCACGGGGAGAACGTACAAACTCCTTACAGTGCAGCACCCGTAGTCAGGATCGAACCTGAGTCTCCGGCGCTGCATTCGCTGTAAAGCAGCAACTCTACCGCTGCGCTACCGTGCCGCCCTATCACATCAGGGAATATCCGATTTCACTCCGCCCTCCTATCTCCACCTGCCTCCCTCCCCCCCCAAACTCGCCTTTACGCCGCTGTTGAAATCCGCACCATCACCGCTTGTGCCGCGTTGTGACTCGGGGGGAGTTTCGGACCCGGGGGGAGCCCAGAGCTCAGGACCCGCCGCCCGCCGCCCGCGGCCGCTGCTGAACTCGCGGGAAGAGAGATTGTTTCAATCTTTATATTTTCACAAAAGTATTTCTGTTCAGTTGCCTGAAGCGGTTAGCGCGTTGAAATGAACGGATGGACAGCTCTGATTCCACTTGCTGTTTATTTCACTCTTCCTACTTTTATTTACATTCTCCCTGGTTTTATTTCCGCGCTCACTGGGGTTATACGACGTGGAATTTGGGGATTAAATGGGAGTACTTTCCAAATAGTCCCCACTTTCCTCTGCTTGGGTTCCCACCGAACCCCTGCCATTTCCCGGCGGCTCTGTCTCCATTTCTGGGCAAGGGCGAGCGACCAATTTCCACTCCAAGTCCACGGACGTCTTCGGCTACTTTGTCCACTCACAACCTCAGTTTCAGCATCGGAGATACAGTGTTTCTTCCAAGCTCGAGTTCGCGCAACTAAGCACCTTCTTGCATTCACACAATATCCTCACATCTCACATAGGAGACTCCAAAGTGCTTTACTGACAAAATAACTTTCAAATGCAGCCACTATTTTACAATGTGCGAAATGTTGTGATTGCAAATTGCACGCAGGAATTTCCAAAAACGGAGTTTAAAAGCAAACTTACAGTCCAAACGCTTTGGGGTTTATTTCCATCTCATAGTATTAGAAGCACCAAGACACTTAATTCAGATTAAATCAAAATTTCCATGCGATTCTTGTGCATGTTACACGTTGTGCAAGTTGTCCAAATTCAATGAAGTGACATTGGATATATCTGTTGAAGTAATCTGATAATCGAATGGAGTTAATGATACTGCAAGTGCATGTCATTGGAAAGGTCCAATACCTTGACATTTTTACAGCCCTGGTCACCTGTCCCTGTTGCCCACCTCCTTCGCCCTAATCCTCGAGGTCGGACTTTGATTGCCGCCCTCTGCCTGACATAAGAAGCACGGAGACTTGGTGTGGAAACAACAAACCGCAGATGCTGGTTTATACCAAACATGGACACAAATGCTGGAGTAACTCAGCGGGTCAGGCAGCATCTCTGGAGAACAGTGATGGGTGACATTTCGGGTCGGGACTCTTATTTGGGACAGTGTGGTAGGTGGGGTCGGGGTGAAGAGCTGGAGGCGACACAAGTGCAGGACCCATTAGAGCTGGCCGCAGGAATAGTTTAGTTTCATTTAATGTCACGTGTACCGAGGTAAAGTGAAAACCTTTTTGTTGTGCTAGCCGGTTAGCGGAAATACTACACATGATTACAATCGAGACATTTACAGTGTGTTGGAGAGGAAGAGAGGGAGAGGAGAGGGGGTGGGGGTTGAGGGACCGGAGGAAGGAGAAGATGGGAGGGAGAGGATGAGAGGTGGAGAGGGAGAGGAGGGGTGAGGGGGAGGAGGAGCAAGAGGATGAGGGGTGATTCGGAGGTGTCCTCTTTCTTCAGGAAACGGGGCTTCAACTCCACTCCACGTTGTTGTCCAGCCTCACTTACCCCCCTCTGGCAGCTTGTTCCAGACATTCACGACCTACTGTGTGAAAATGATGTTCCTCAGGTTCCAGATTAAATCTTACACCTCTCACCACAAACCTGTGTCCTCTAGTTCTCGATTCCACTGCTCCGGGTAACAGACTGTGCATTCACCCTATCTATTCACATCTTGACAGTTTAATGTGTAACTGACCCTCCCTGTGGTAAAGAGCGGGGGAACCCTCCATAGTTTCCGCGGGTGGATTTGTCTCCACCCTTTAAAATGGTCGTAACGATGGTGACCCTCGGGTGCTCTGGCCGGCGCTCCTCTTCCCAGAGGAAGGCAGACATTGATGGTGAAACTCGCCAGCGCCTTCAGTGCACCTGCACAACCTTTGGCCGTCTGAGGAGAAGACTGTTTGGAGATCAGGACGCAATTCGCAAGTCCCCAATCATTTTCACACATCTTCTGTCTTCTCATCTCTTCCTTTGTCCAACCGTCTGCCGATCAACGGCAAAACCCGCCTCTCGCAGTGTAATCAGTGTTTTGGGGAACAGTATGTGTGATGATGCCATTAAAATGCAGAATATATCTCATCTATCAATTCACAGATTTTAGTTATTTTTCTTTTTAAATGTTTCTGCAAGTTTCTGCCGACTGAACTGTCGCCATGACCTGCTACGTAAGGGTGGAGTGGTCAATCTTGCTCCTCTAGTATCTTTGATCAGCAGCTCCGCACGGGTCGGATTCTGACCGTTTGAAAAAGGATCTTGACCTGAAACGTCACCCATTCCTTCTCTCCAGAGATGCTGTTTGTCCCGCTGAGTTACTCTAGCATTTTATGTCTGTCTTCGGTTTAAACCAGCATCTGCAATTCCTTCCTACACATAGCGACTGATTACTGTTCACTTCAGCTTTGATGGTAACCGGTATTATGGAAGCAAGACCCCCATGGCGCTGATGGCGGCGGCAACCCGAGACCCGCTGTTGCCGCGGCTCCTCATCCCCCTCCTCCACCCTCTCCCCCTCATCCCCATCCTCCACCCTCTCCCCCTCCCTCTCCGCCGGGCCTGCAGCGGCGGCACCGACCCTGACCCCGCCCGGCAGGGACTCCACAAGGAGCGGCGGCGGCTGCGGAAAGAGGCGGTCATGGAGGCCCGGAGTGGAGGAGGAGAGAGAAATGGAGGGGTGAGGGGGAGGAGGTGAGAGAAATGGAGGGGTGAGGGGGAGGAGGAGAGGGAAATGGAGGGGCGAGGAGGAGAGGAAGAGGCGGTGGAGAGGAGGGGTGAGGGGAAGTGGAGGGATGAGAGAGAGGTGGAGAGGAAGTGGGAGAGGAGGAGGAAAGGTGAAGGAGAAGAAGAGGGGGGTGAGGAGGGGGTGCAGGGAGAGAATGAGAGGGGGTGGAGGAGAGGGTGTAGAGGAGAAGAGGAGAGGGAGAGGAGGAGAGGGAGAGGGCGAGGAGGACGATGAGGGAGAGGAAGAGTGGGGGTGAGAGGGAGGAGGAGCAAGCGGAGGAGGGGTGATTCAGAGGTATCGTCTTTCTTCAGGAAACGGGGCTTCAACTCCACTCCACGTTGTTGTCCAGCCTCACTTACCCCCCTCTGGCAGCTTGTTCCAGACACCCACGACCTTCTGTGTAAAAATGTTTTCATCAGGTTCCGATTAAATCTTGCACCTCTCACCACAAACCTGTGTCCTCTAGTTCTCGATTCCACTGCTCCGGGTAACAGACTGTGCATTCACCCTGTCTATCCACCTCTTGATCTTATGCACTTCAGCCTTCTGCGCTCCAATTAATAAATCCTTCCCTGTCTAACCTCTCCCTTGCAGCAGATTTACATTAATTCCTCTAGACGGCGGCGTGCGCAGTGGACATGCGTTTTGAACCAGGAAATGGCAGATTCAAAATGGCTTCGAAAGAACAGGTCGAGAGTTTAACCGAGGAGGTAGTTTGTCCCATCTGCCTGGATTTCTTCACCGATCCGGTGTCACTGGAGTGTGGGCACTACTTCTGCCGCTCCTGTATCACACAGAGTTGGGACAGGGAGGGGAGAAACTCCTGCCCGGAATGTAGAGAGGTGTTTACAGACCGCACCCTCAGGGTGAGTCGGGCCTTGGCGAGACTGGCTGAGAAAGCTCGAACACTGAGCCTGAATCGGACAGAGAAGGAAAGTAAACTTCACTGCGAGGAACATCAGGAAGAACTGAAGCTGTTTTGTGAAACTGACAAGAAGCTGATCTGCCTGGTTTGTCGAGATGCGCGGGAACACAGAGAGCACCGCTTCATGCCGGTTAAAGAAGCTGTTGAAAACTACAAGGTAAAAGCAAACCGATTTAATCACATCATTTTAATTCCTTCTTTACTGTTCAACAATTTAATTTTCTGATTCCCAAACACAATTCCAGGATCAGGTGAAATCTTCTATCAAATCTCTCACGAATAAGAAATCAGGGATCCAGCAAATGGAGCAGCAACAGAAAGAGAAGATTTCTGGAGTTCTGGTGAGGTTTTTAAGTTTCGATTTCCTGATCTTGTGCAGGTTTGATCCCTGTGACGCGTGTAATAACAGGGCAGCGCAGTGACGCAAGTAGTGCTGCTGTCTCCTAGTTCTGGTGAGCGGGTTCGATCCTGACCTCGGGCGCTGCCCGTGTGGTTCACGCCTTCTCCCTGTGACCGCGGCGGATTCGTTCCACGTCCCCAATACACGCTGGTTCAATGGTCAATCGGCGACTGTAAAATTATCCCTTGGAATGTGGGTGGTGGACGGATAAATGGGAATTAAAGGGCACATGAAAAGGAATAGGCAGCAGGGAATTGTATTGGGGGTAGAGGATTGATGGGTTATAAGATTACCCTCTCTACATTTCAGAAGTATTTCAACAAAGAATTGAATTGCCAAAGCAAATAAAAATGCACAGGCAAATGTTACGGTCAAGGTGGTGAGGAAACACGATCAGTGACATGAAATATTGATCTTCACCTTTCATTTCACAGGAACAGTCACACAATCTTCAGTCGAAGATCACATCCCAGTTTGCTGAACTGCACCAGATTCTCACTGGGAAAGAGCAGCGCGTACTGGCAGATATCCGGGAGGAAGAGAAGAAGGTTCTAAATACAATGGAGAAAAAACTTGAAGAGATTGAAGAGAATTTAAAATCCATTGAGGAGGATCTCTTTAAGTTGCAGCAGCAGATGGATCAAAAGGACAGTGTGGTGTTTCTGAAGGTGAGGCGTGACACTCCAGTTTGGCGAAGTGAAAGTGCACAGTCACAAAATGGTGGGGGATATTACTGAAATAAATGCTGCATTTGCCAGTAATTGAGAACTGGGTAAATACCCCGTCTGTTTCAGAGCTGTGCTGCTGTTGTTCCCAAAC
Source organism: Rhinoraja longicauda (assembly GCF_053455715.1). Classification (NCBI taxonomy): domain Eukaryota; kingdom Metazoa; phylum Chordata; class Chondrichthyes; order Rajiformes; family Arhynchobatidae; genus Rhinoraja; species Rhinoraja longicauda. The sequence continues at coordinate 15,482,864 of NC_135971.1, read as the reverse complement.
TAAGTGGCCTCCCGTATAATCTGCGGGATCTCTGCACTGCCTGCGGTCTCCTTGGGATGAGTTACTGTGATCCTGTCACTGAGTTAGCAAATGTTTGAAATTTCCCCGAAAAGATGGAAAATCTCCAGGAAATCAAAAGATCATGTGGAAAGTTTGTCCTATGGTCCTCTTTAGTGGGAAAGAATTACGCAGCGTGAAACCGATCTGTTGAAGGCTTGCTCTCGGATACATAGAAACATAGAAACATAGAAAATAGGTGCAGGAGTAGGCCATTCGGCCCTTCGAGCCTGCACCGCCATTCAATATGATCATGGCTGATCATTCAGCTCAGTAGCCTGTACCTGCCTTCTCTCCATACCCCCTGATCCCCTTAGCAAAAAGGGCCACATCTAACTCCCTCTTAAATATAGCCAATGAACTGGCCTCAACTACCTTCTGTTGCAGAGAATTCCACAGACTCACCACTCTCTGTGTGAAGAAATGTTTTCTCATCTCGGTCCTAAAAGACTTCCCCCTTATCCTTAAGCTGTGACCCCTGGTTCTGGACTCCCCCAACATCGGGAACAATCTTCCCGCATCTAGCCTCTCCAACCCCTTAAGAATTTTATATGTTTCTATAAGATCCCCCCTCAGTCTTCTAAATTCCAGGGAGTACAAGCCCAGTCTATCCAGTCTTTCCTCATATGTAAGTCCCGCCATCCCAGGGATCAATCTGGTGAACCTTCTCTGTACCCCCTCTAAGGCAAGAACGTCTTTCCTCAGGTTAGGAGACCAAAACTGCACACAATACTCCAGGTGCGGTCTCACCAAGGCCCTGTACAACTGCAGCAGAACCTCCCTGCTCCTAAACTCAAATCCTCTTGCTATGAATGCCAACATACCGTTCGCTTTCTTCACTGCCTGCTGCACCTGCATGCTTGCTTTCAATGACTGGTGCACCATGACACCCAGGTCCCGTTGCATCTCCCCTTCTCCCAATCGGTCACCATTCAGGTAATACTCTGCTTTCCTGTTCTTGCCGCCAAAGTGGATAACCTCACATTTATCCACATTATATTGCATCTGCCATGCATTTGCCCACTCGCCTAATCTTTCCAAGTCACTCTGCAGCCTCCTAGCATCCTCCTCGCAGCTAACACTGCCACCCAGCTTCGTGTCATCCGCAAACTTAGAGTTGTTGCATTCAATTCCCGCGTCCAAATCATTAATATACACTGTAAATAACTTGAGTCCCAGCACTGAGCCTTGCGGTATCCCACTAGTCACTGCCTGCCATTCCGAAAAGGACCCGTTTATTCCTACTCTTTGCTTCCTGTCCGCCAACCAATTTTCTATCCACCTCAACACTGAACCCTCAATACCGTGTGCTTTAAGTTTGTACACCAATCTCCTATGTGGGACCTTGTCGAAAGCCTTCTGAAAGTCCAGATATAACACATCGACTGGTTCTCCCTTATCCTCGAAAAATTCTATAAGATTCGTCAGACATGATTTGCCTTTGGTAAATCCATGCTGACTTTGTCCGATGATATCACCACTTTCCAAATGTAATGCTATCACATCTTTAATAACTGACTCTAGCATTTTCCCCACTACCGATGTTAGGCTAACTGGTCTATAATTCCCCGTTTTCTCTCTCCCTCCCTTGATACACTTCATCAAGCCCTGCGATTTACCCACCTTAACATGTCTTGAGGTCGCCAGCACTTAAGGGGACCTATCCTATCCTATCCTAATTATCCCTTTGCTCTTAAAGGGACCTATTCTCCCCACAGTTATTATTTTGCTATTAATACACTTGTAGAATCTCTAGGGCAATGTCCAATATTTGTCTCTGTGATGATGACAATAAATGCTGGGCAATGGAGCATTTCTGGGGCTTGTTGTGATTTGTGTGAAACTCTTGCTGTTGGGATGTGGATGTCCCGTCTCAGTCTGCTCAGATTTGTGTTTTATTTCTTGCAGGAGGAAGCTGGGAGGAAGATGAGGTAGGATATGCTCTTGACTGAAATACTGCATGGTTGTGTGTAACAGCTCAAAGAAATTGTTGAGGCTCAGTTTATAACCAGCTGCTAAATATTTGCAGGGTTAGTGATGAAGATAGAGCACTCACAGTGACAGACGGTGCCTTGTCGATTGAAAAATTCCATCAGCATTTTTTGATGAACACGCTGTGGAGAGAAACATCTGCCATTAAGCGAGGTAAAACCTGTCCAGTTTCCCCTCTTCTTGTTTATAACGCCTTTTAATAACACAGATGCAAACATTGCCGATAGAAATTGTATTCGCCTCTAACACCTCCTATGGCAGCTATCTCTCTGCCACCCAGTGCCTGAAAACATTGCCGTTCAAGAACATTTTAGACTTTCCCTTCACAACTTAAACCGATGCCCTCGAAGTTTAGAAAACTGCATCCCCCACTCCTCAGTCCATTGGCCCAGTTCATTACGATCAGTTTAATCTTAGACAACCTTCTTCACTCTCCTCCATGTCTCATAAATTTTAGTCTCATCCACAAACCTGCTAGCCATGCCACTCACATACACATCATTTATCTAATCATTTGTAAGAATAGGGACCAACAGTGGAGTCAGCATTGAGCATTGTGGTGCACCACTTGCGACAGGCCTCCAGTCTGAAAAACAACTCTCTACCTCCGCCCTCTGTCTCCCACCTTCAGGCCACATGTTTACCCATTGGCTAACTACCCTGGATTCCATACGTTCCAGCCTTCCTGATCAGCCGACCATAGAGGTTGCTGCTATCAAATTGCTAATCATACCTCCGACATTCACATCCAAGCCTTAGAAATATCACATAAACAGCAGTGAACATCTGAAATGTTCTGCCCTAGGACAAATTATTGGAACAGGCAAAGTGAACACAGATGGATATTTGAAGGATCGAGGAATTGGCGGTTATGGAGAACAGGAATTGGTGCCATCTTTGATCAGTCAGGATCACATTGAATGGCGGAGTCGGCCTGAGGAGTGGAGCCTACTCCTCCAGCTATTTTCTTGTGATCTTTAGATTTTTCATACCTGCAGCATGATAAACCTTACACAGAGTTGAATGCGGCAAAGATTGACCACACTTGTCCCTGGGACAATGATTTTGCTGTGCGGGGTGAGATTGGGTAGACTAGGCCTGTGTACTCGAGCGTTTGGGTGTACTTGAGGAGATCTCAGTGAAACACAGAGTTCTTACAGGGCTCAGTGGGCTGGATGCAGGGAGGATGGTTCCCCTGTCAGAGGGGTCTGTAGAGCGGGCACTCTCAGAATGTGGGCCGCACCGTGTAGGACAGAGATAAGGAGACATTACTGCACGCAGAGACTGGGGAACGACCCTGCACCGGTGGCTGTGGAGACTCAGTCATTCAGTGCTCTTGGAGCTGAGAGCCGTGGTTGTACATTACAGAGTCTGGCCCTTCCGCCCATCGTGTCCATGACCATCTTTTCCCAGCTATACTAATCGATTTACCCACATTCCATCGGCATTCTTCTGCACCTCACCTATTTAAGTATCTCCAATATATTGATTATATCTCACTCCACCACCTCCTCTGTAGCATGTTCCAGATATCACCCACTCTCAGTGTAAATCTCTGTACTAAAACTCTTGTTTATTTGTTCCTGAACGACAGCCAAAAAGGTACACAACAACGCGACAATTTTAGGCCCACCTTACTCGCCGTCGTCCCTTTGGTGCTAATGGAAGAAGTTTAATTGAAATGGGTGTTATGTTTTTTAGTTATTCACGTATTAACATTTAAATCTATCTCCAAGGGAGGTAGGGGGGAGGGAGGGAGGGGGGAGGAGAGAGGGAGGGAAGGGGGAGGAGAGAGGATAAAGGGGGTTGAGGGGGATGGAGTGGGGGGGAGGGGAGGGGGGGGAGGAGTGGGTGCTGCAGCAATACAGGAGAGGTTGGATCCACTTGATCCAGTAAAACCTAAATCTCAGATATACTTTTAAATTCCTTGCTCTCAATATAAACTTGCACTCTCGTGATTTGATTTCTCTGCATGCGAATAAGGTTTAGATAATTACCCTGCATCCTGCTGCAGACTTTGACAACATTCACCACTATCCACAATTTTTGCGTCCTCCACAAACTTACTAATCACACCTCCCACATTCACATCCAGGCCATGATCGTATAACATAAACAGCAAAAGTTGCAGCTCTCTGCTGCACACCACCAGCCACAGACCTCCAAGCAGAAAAATCATCCTTCTACCGCTACCTTCTACCTCCAACCACCAAGCCAATTGTGGATCAATTTCACCAGCTGGCCTTGGATCCCACCTGCCTTCACTTTCTGGACCAGCCTTACATGCGGAACATTGTCAAGTCCCTCAGTGAAGTTCATATATTGGTTCACAATGAGATCAGTGTGTTAGTTGTACACACCCATCAAATCCACCCGTGAATCCGCTCTCTTTCATCGACCCCACAACCACAAGTCTCCCCCCATTCTGTCCAACACCCGATCATTCAACCTCTGCTTCCTTCCATGGTCCAAGCCACTCCTCCCTCTCTCTCACCCTCCACTCAAAGAAGCTGGGGCAGGTCATCTGGCCCCTCTTGTCTGCCCCCACTCACTGTGATCATGACGACCCCACCCCACACCTCTACCTCCTCTTTAACAACCTCAAATTACCGCTCACCTCAATATCCACCTGCTCCGATCTGCCTCCATATCTGAATAACCCGCTTCATTCCTCCATCCCCACCGCAATCTCGCAATCCTCCTCACTCTCCGCACTCGTCCTCCCCGTCCACCCTCCCCCATCTCACGAAATTCCCCTCTCCATCCCCGGATAAAAACTCCAGGAGAGATGTCTGTTGTCCACCCGATGTGGTCGGGGTGAAACCCCGGGAAGGGTTTCAGTTGTCCGCCCGCCTGTGCCTGAGGCCGAGCGGCCTCTCCCCCGGTCCCGGGGCCGCGCTGCCCGAGTCTCCCCCCGACCCCCGGGGACTCTCTGATTCTCTGCTTCTCCCCCCAGTCTCCGTCACCCTGGATGTGGAAACAGCGCATCCGTGGCTCGAGGTGTCTGAGGATCGGAAGAGGGTGAGACTGACCCTGACCCGGAGGAGTCTCCCTGACACCGGGAAGAGGTTTACAGGCAGTGCGTGTGTGCTGGGATCGGAGGGATTCACATCGGGGAGACATTACTGGGAGGTGGAGGTGGCGGGGAGTTGGCGCTGGAGTCTGGGAGTCGCCGCAGAGTCTGTGGAGAGGAAGGAATGGGTCGCACTGACCCCGGAGACTGGAGTCTGGAGCATCGGGCGGGTGGGTGACGGGTTTGATGCACTCACCTCCCCTCCATCCCGTCTCCCCGCCCGTCCCATCCCCGGGAGGGTGGGAGTTTATCTCAGTTACGAGTCCGGGACAGTTTCATTTTACGACGCGGACACCAAGTCCCATCTCCACACCTTCACTGGGAATAAATTCACGGAGAAACTTTATCCTTTCTTTGAGACTTATGCGGGTGGAAACCAGTGGCTGAGAATCTACTCCAGTTCCGCTCCGGGTGTGTAAAAGGGTCGGGTCCCGGGACCGGCGTCAGGAGCGGGGCTCAGGGGCTGTGGGGCAGAAACCCGGTGGACAACAGGTCGGCGCTGAACGGCTCCCATTTAATCCCCAAATTCCGCTTCGTAAAAAAACCCCAGTGAGCGCGGAAATAAAACCAGGGGGAATGTAAATGTGGGAAGAGAGAAATAAACAGCAAGTGGAATCAGAGCTGTCGATCCGTTCATTTCAACGCGTTAACCGCGTCACTTCTTGGTCCCGCCACTAGATGGCAGCAACGCCACGCGGTGCGACCACAGACCAGCTGTAACTTTGAGAATTAACTTTGACAATTGCAGAAACCGCGGGAATCTGATTTAATAAGTGACTTTTGCCACCTGTTACCACACCTGCGGCCGCTAACAACATGCATGGCTTAAAATGGGGAATAAAAGCATGAATTGCCCCAAATACTCAGCAGGTCAGGCAGCATCTGCAAGGTGAAACAGACTTTACATTTCAGCTCTAATACAAGTCAAGTCAAGTTTAGTTGTCACATACACACACACACACGATGTGTCGTGAAATGAAAGTGGATTGTGCACAAAAAAGAATTACAGTTACAGCATATAAATAAAGTTAATAAGTTAATATAGAGAAGACAAAATTTAGCCCCTGGAGTTATAAAAGTTAACAGTCCCGATGGCCTGTGGGAAGAAACTCCGTCTCACCCTCTCCTTTTTCACAGCGTGACAGCGGAGGCGTTTGCCTGACCGTAGCATCTGGAATAGTCCATTGCTGGGGTGGCAGGGGTGTTGTAGTCTGTGGCCTATTAGAAAAAACAGGCAGACAACCGAATTCGTTTAACCTCTTTATTCTACTCACCCAGTTGGGAGAGAGTCTAGAAACCGAAGCGTTTCGAAAGGCTTAGGAAGCCAGTGTAGTCTCTCTCCCCGAATGCTAACAATTACACATATTTATACCCGAAATACATGTGCCAGTACATTTCCTGTTGCTACCTTATATGGCAAGTTTTACAATGTCCTATAAATCTTTATGTGTCTTTCTGGGACCTCCGTGTCCGTCGTGTCCATCGTGACCTCTTCTTTCTTGGGAACAAAGGGCAGTCCATATGGCAAGTTGTTCTTCTTAACACTTCAAAGGATGGCTAACCATCAAAGCCTTAAAGCCAGTTGCCCATATCAAAGGATACCCTTAGCCATAAACAGGATGTCCTGGCAACATAATCGAGCTGGAGCTTTTACACCTTTTTTACACCCCTGCAATAAAACCCACATGGCTACGCTGAATTTGAGCCCTTACATCCCCTCTTTGATTATACTATAATCACAGTCTTTTAAAGTGGTTGATTGACAAATATTTGGCATATACATGGGCCGAAGCAATAACAGATTAACAGAATCACAACAATTAACGCAATGATACTGCCATAATGGAGAATCGGCCCCCACAAATATCCTAAACCAAACCAATCCCATCCTGAAGCATTAATTCGATCTTGGGCTAAATCTGCCCCTATTTTCTTAGTCAAGTCAAGTCAATTTTATTTGTATAACACATCTAAAAACAACCCACATTGACCAAAGCGCTGTACATCAGTTCAGGTACTAAGAACAAACATACAATGGCACACAAACATAACAGCACATACATAAACAGTTCACAGCGCCCCCTCAGAGGGCTCAAATGCTAAATGCTCTTTCTATAACCTCCTTCACATACCCCGCGATATTGGTGATATTAGAGGATACATCTGGTACAAATGTACAACATTCTTGCCCTATCATAGCACAGGTACCCCCTCTCTCGGCTATCAGGAAATCTAGAGCCATACGATTCTGGAGAGCGACAAGACGCAGGGCCATCATTTCAGTTGTTAACTGGCCTATTTGTTCCTGAGTCTCGTACAGTCCATCAGCGGTACAATTTGCTAATTGTTCCAGGGCACTAGCTAAGCTTCAAATTTCAGTTCCGGCCCGAGCGGTTCCCCATCTCGGGAATATTAGCCACCAAAACCCCTCAAACTCCGATACAGCTCGTTTAGAGCTCCACTCTGGATGCTGTAGAGGATGATTTATGATTCGTAAATGTGGGATTACAAAAGCTAGATAACAGCACCCTGTCCAGGTCTCATAAGACCCCTGATCATACCGTGGCGAAAGTCCTGGTAACCAGACATATGCTCAGCTCCCACATATTAAGTAAGTCCCATTAAGAGGTCTTGGGGGAACTGCAGTACTGATATGGGTGCATGTGCTGAATCCCACAGACAGGCTAGCTTCATTTGGTTTAGATCCCATTCTACAGAAACAAGTTGTATTTTTTGGTGTTTCTGGAGAGTCATGAGGAGAATTAACTTGTATCCGGGGCCAATTCTCCTGTGTTTGATTAAGATAGGGTCTCAAGCACCACCCATTAAAACATTGAAATCCACAGTCATCTGGTCGGTTATCATAATCCGTACACCAATTATTGGGGCCAGGGCTCTGTGAGTGATTCAAAAAGAACCGGGCAGACCTGGTGTTCTAAAGCACCAGCTCACCCTCCGAGCAAATGGTTATCGCTCTCAATACTAGGCAGTAAATAAGTCAATAGTAAAGCGTGCACGGAATAGGAGTAAGGAAAGGTGTTATCCATAAAATAGTTCACCATGAAGTTGCTACGCCTGATTAAAAGTTTTGTCAACTTGTAACATGAATTTTAAAATATCTGGACTGAAAGACAAAAACAAAATTCCCATGTAACCTCCAATTTTTCCCAGTCTATTCTTCCCCTCATCTCCTCTCGTAGGGACGACTGATGTAACCCTCGAGTTCGTCTAGATCGACCCTGATACGGCTGCTGCTTCTTACATGGAAAACTAAATTCATCTGTCAGGCATTGGAAATTAAACTGGCACAAAGCATGTCCACAGGGTACAACCCAATAGGCTTGGTCTCTCAATTGTTTAGCTCTGGTCTTATTAAACCATTAAACTATCCTGAGCAGGGTCCTATTCTTTCTGCCTTCCAGGGTATTGTGCCTTTGTCTCCTCTGCACATCATCTGATCGTCTTTACATAAATGTCATGGAGTAAATACAGATTGACCACAATACCATATAATTCTTGAGTGCACTTCCCCTAATAGCAGGAGTAACAATAGCAAAATAGCAACATCAATAGCAAAATCAATCCATCAGCTAAACACATCAACAATAACCAAGCAATACTTATAACTATGTACACGTGGCAATTCAATAAAATCAATTTGTAAACCCCAATGTATTTTGGGGTGATACCATGTAGCATTTATTACATCCAACATTCCCCTCTTACCAGCATAGGTAAGAGAGTGCACATAATGCAACAAAACAGGTAAAAGCGCGTTAGGGACAAAAACTTTGCCAGAGGCAGTAACCCAAAGCGAGTTAGATTCGCGAGGGGAACACCCATCCTGGCTCCACTGGTGTCTCTCAGCCTCGGGGGCGTCCCCCTGAAGCTGGCAGAATTCCGAAACACTGGGCATAGCGATAGTTGCAGAAAACTGCTGTTGTTCCCTGAAGAAACTAAAATGGTAGGGGTCAGGGCTTCTGTGCGTACCAATGTGTCAGCCAATGCATTCCCGAAAGAAATGGGATCCTTGACAGATGTATGCGAATTACATTTAATGACAGCCAAGATTTTCGGGAGTGTTAAACTCGCTAGTAGATTTCGGACAAACAGGGCATTTTTAATAGGAGTGCCTGCTGCAGTCAAAAAGCCCCTGTGCTGCCACAGGGTACCAAAATCATGTGCAACCCCAAAAGCATATCGTGAGTCGGTGTAAATATTAGCACATTGGTCAGCGCAAAGGTGGCAAGCCCGCGTGAGGGCAAATAATTCAGCCTGCTGGGCAGCATGAGGTGTACTGAAAAAAGCTAGGGTGGGCAGTATCCTCAATCTCTATCGCCGATCGTGCGGATTCTTGTCCGTGGCGCAACCTAACCCTTTCACCAACGGTTGTCTGGGACCTATCCATATTCCCTGATGCTGCCTCATAATCGGGGGGGTAGTCCCCAATATTCTGCCGGGTGGGTAGAACCGAGACTGGCACCACCGCAGCCGGTGGCTCTGCCTGTGGGGCTGTGGGGATCGGGCACGTCCAGGGTTCCTCGTCACCCTCGGATTACTGATTACCTAATATAGCCGCTATGCCTTCCAAGTCAAGTCAAATTTATTTGTCACATACACATACACGATGTGCAGTGAAATGAAAGTGGCAATGCCTGCGGGTTGTGCACAAAAAGAATTACAGTTACAGCATATAAATAAAGTTAATAAGTTACTATTAGTGTCGACAAAAATGTAGTCTCTGGGGTTATAAAAGTTGACAGTCCTGATGGCCTGTGGGAAGAAGCTCCGTCTCATCCTCTCCGTTTTCACAGCGTGACCAGTGGTTCGGACTCTGACTTTTGTTGTTGTTGGGCGGGATATATCCCTTTGATACCGGGTTTAAATTCATCTCGAGCTCGGGTATCACGGTCAAGTCTTAGATCATACACCTTACATTCCGCTTGCAAAATATCGCATGTTTTCGGTATTCCCAACCTATCACACACTGATATCCCTCTACTACTTGCATTTTCCCTCCAACTTCGCTCCCTCGACTCCTGATGGCGCTTCTGCACCCCCTCTTTGATAGTCTCTACATTCCATGTACCTCCTACTGGCCAGGCCTCGTTTCCCAATCTTTTCATTAACTACGCAAATAAATAAATAACACATGTGTTGTACCGGGGCACCGCCATCACTCTTATCCAAAGACTGTCCCATATGTCTGATTGCCAATTACCCGAAAATATGTTACCAATAAATACTACCAATAAATATTACCAATAAATATTAATTGCACCCAGACCAAGACAATGACAACAAGAGTGACCGCCCCTTACCTTCCAAATCCGGAACCTTATCCTTATCCTTGTCCTTTTCCTTATCGGTTCGTCCGTGAATTTCAGTTGAACACGAAATCAACCCCAAACGAGGGACTTCAGTGTCTGAAAAACGTCAACGTCTGGGGTCTCGAACAACGGTCGAGAAGTGCACTCTGTCCCTTTCGGACGTGTTTCAGCCACCAATGCCGCTTAGTCGTTCGTGGTTGACGGTGCCAAAGAGATCCTGCCGACTACGCCAAATGTTGTAGTCTGTGGCCTATTCGAAAAAAAAACCGAATTCGTTTAACCTCTTTATTCTACTCACCCAGGTGGGAGAGAGTCTAGAAACCGAAGCGTTTAGAAACGCTTAGGAAGCCAGTGTAGTCTCTCTCTCCGAATGCTAACAATTACACATATTTATACCCAAAATACATGTGCCAGTACATTTCCTGTTGCTACCTTATATGGCAAGTTTTACAATGTCCTGTAAATCTTTATGTGTCTTTCGGGACCTCCGTGTCCGTTGTGTCCATCGTGACCTCTTCTTTCTTGGGAACAAAGGGCAGTCCATATGGCAAGTTGTTCTTCTTAACACTTCAAAGGATGGCTAACCATCAAAGCCTTAAAGCCAGTTGCCCATATCGAAGGATACCCTTAGCCATCAACAGGATGTCCTGGCAACATAATCGAGCTGGAGCTTTTACACCTTTTTTACACCCCTGCAATAAAACCCACATGACTACGCTGAATTTGAGCCCTTACAGGGGTCCCTCATGATCTTGCTTGCTCTGGATCTGCACCTCCTGATGTATAGGTCCTGCAGGGGGACGAGTGTAGTTCCCATGGTGCGTTCTGCCGAACGCACTACTCTCTGCAGGGCCATCCTGTCCTGGGCAGAGCTGTTCCCAAACCAGACTGTAATGTTGCCGGACAGGATGCTCTCTGCAGCCCCAGAGTAGAAGCAATGAAGGATCCCCAGAGACACTCTGAATTTCCTCAGCTGTCTAACGTGGTAAAGGCGTTGCTTTGCCTTACCCACCAGTGCGGCAATGTGCGTTGCCCACGTCAGATCCTCTGTAATGTGGACTCCCAAGTATTTAAAACTGCTCACCCTATCCACAGTAGACCCATTTATCTCCAGTGGCGTGTACATCCTTGGATGTTTAGCCCTTCTAAAGTCCACAAACAGCTCCTTAGTTTTAGTGACATTCAAGAGGAGGCTATTATCCTGACACCAGAGTGCCAGATCAGCCACCTCCTCCCGGTAGGCCTTCTCATCGTTGTCGGAGATCCGGCCCACCACCACAGTGTCATCAGCAAACTTGATGATGGAGTTTGAGCTGAACCTGGCCCCACAATCATGTGTGTACAGGGAGTACAGTAGGGGGCTAAGGACGCAACCATGGGGGGATCCTATGTTCAGACTGAGGGAGCTAGATGTGTGTTCCCCCATCCTGACCACTTGGGGCCTGGCAGTGGGAAAATCCAGGACCCAGGCACACAGAGGGGTGCTAATCCCCAGTTCCAGCAGCTTCTCAGCCAGTCTGCTGGGGACTATTGTGTTAAAAGCTGAACTAAAGTCAATGAACAGCATCATCACGTAGCCCCCCTGGCTGTCCAGATGAGAGAGAGCGGTGTGCAGAACCTGGGAGACCGCATCATCCGCGGACCTGTTCGGACGGTATGCGAACTGTAGTGGGTCCATGTTGCGAGGACGTTGAATGGTCTTTCCATTCGGATTTCAGGATCTGTGTTTTTTTTTTACTTCATCCAGTTCATTGGGTGATTGGAATGTGAGACTGAGCATATACTGCCAACAAAAAACAGAAAACGTCCGCATTCAGCAGCTTGGGCAGTATACTATGGGCACAGCGCTGTGGGGTTTAAATATAGCACTATGTCCACAGTGCTATGGGTCACAGACTGCTCAGGAAATTTACGTTTACCAAGGGTGACCATCCCTGTGGGGTGCTGGGGGAATGAGATGCTGACGTTCAGGTGAATTGTTAAACTCCAGTGACATCCGCTCTATTGGATGGACTTAGTTTTGTATAGTTTAGTTCATTTCAGAGGTGCAGATCGGAAACAGGTCCTTCAGCCCACCTAGTCCGTGCCGAACCATCAACACTATGACCATTACCATCAACACTATCATACACAATGGGGACGTTTTAAATTTCTTAACGGAGCCAATTAACCTACAAATCTGCACGTCTTGAAATGTGGGTGGAAACCAGATCACCTGGAGGAAACCCATGCGGTCACACTGAGAACGTACAAACTCTGTGCAGACGGCACCCGTAGTCAGGATTGAACGCTGACGCTGTATATCTAAAGTTTAAAAGACAGTTGGACAGGAACATGGATAGGAAAGGTTCAGAGGGTCGTGGACCAAATGTGGGGCAGGTAGGACTAGTGTAGATGGGGCATGTTCGTTGAGATGGGCAAGTTGGGCTGTTGGGCCCGTTTCCACACTGTATGACTTAATTGGTGCATCAGGCTTGACTTGGTTTAAGGAATATTTGTATAATTGAGTAGGCAGCATCACCGGAGAACCTCAATAGGTGACATTTCGGATTGAGTCCGAAACGTTGCCTATCCATGTTCTCCAGAGATGCTGCCTGATGAGCGTTTGACTGCACTGGACCTGTGCTCGCTGGAGTTTAGAAGAATGCGGGGGGACCTCATCAAAACATAGTAAATAATGAAAGGCTTGGATATAGTGGAGATGATGTTTCCACCAGTGGGAATGTGTAGGTCTAGAGGTCATAGCCTCATAATTGAAGAATGTTCTTTTAGGAAGGAGATGAGCAGGATTTTCATTTTGCCAGAAGGTAGTGAGTCTGTGGAATTCTTTGCCACAGATGGCTGTGGAGGCCATCAGTGGATGTTTTTTACGGCAGAAATAGATAGATTCTTGATTATTTCGGGTATCAGAGGTTATGGGGAGAAGGCAGGAGAATGGGGTTAGGAGGGAGAGATAGATCAGCCATAATTGAATGGCGGAGTAGACAATAGGCCGAATGGTGGGGCAGCGGTAGAGTTGCTGCCTTACAGCGAATGCTGCGCCGGAGACTCAGGTTTGATCTTGACTACTCAGGATTGAGGGGTTATAAGATTCACTCTCCGCACTCGTCCTGCCCCCCCCCCCCCTCCCCTCCCGAAACCTCACGCAATTCCCCTCTCCTTCCCGGATAAAGACTCCGGGAGACATGTTCTCCCCCGGACCCCCGGGGACTCTCTGATTCTCTGCTTCTCCCCCCAGTCTCCGTCACCCTGGATGTGGAAACAGCGGGTCCGGGGCTCGAGGTGTCTGAGGATCGGAAGAGGGTGAGAGTGACCCGGACCCGGAGGAGTCTCCCTGACACCGGGAAGAGGTTTACAGACAGTGCGTGTGTGCTGGGATCGGAGGGATTCACATCGGGGAGACATTACTGGGAGGTGGAGGTGGCGGGGAGTCGGGGCTGGAGTCTGGGAGTCGCCGCAGAGTCTGTGGAGAGGTAGAGTCGAGTGGTCTCTATCTTGCTCCTCTAGTATCTTTGATCAGCAGCTCCGCGAAAGGCAATGCGTTTTGAACCCGGAAGTGGCAGAGTTAAAATGGCTTCGAAAGAACAGGTCGAGAGTTTAACCGAGGAGGCAGTTTGTCCCATCTGCCTGGATTTCTTCACCGATCCGGTGTCTCTGGAGTGTGGACACTACTTCTGCCGCTCCTGCATCACACAGAGTTGGGACAGGGAGGGGAGAAACTCCTGCCCGGAATGTAGAGAGGTGTTTACAGACCGCACCCTCAGGGTGAGTCGGGCCTTGGCGAGACTGGCTGAGAAAGCTCGAACACTGAGCCTGAATCGGACAGAGAAGGAAAGTAAACTTCACTGCGAGGAACATCAGGAAGAACTGAAGCTGTTTTGTGAAACTGACAAGAAGCTGATCTGCCTGGTTTGTGCAGCTGGGCGGGAACACAAGTCTCACAGCTTCATGCCGGTTAAAGAAGCTGTTGAAAACTACAAGGTAAAAGCAAACAGATTTTGATCGCATCATTGTTTAATTCCATTTTTATTGTCTAACACTTTTATTCTCTGATTTTCAAACACAATCGCAGGGGCAGGTTAAAGCTTCCATCCAGTCTCTCACAAAAGATAAATCAGGGATCCAGCAATTGGAGCAGCAACAGAAAGAGAAGATTTCTGGAGTTCTGGTGAGGCTTTTAAGTTTCGATTTCCTGATCTTGTGCAGGTTTGATCCCTGTGACGCGTGTAATAACAGGGCAGCGCAGTGACACCAGTAGTGCTGCTGTCTCCTAGTTCTGGTGAGCGGGTTCGATCCTGACCTCGGGCGCTGCCCGTGTGGTCCACGCCTTTTCCCTGTGACCGCGTCGGATTCCTTCCACGTCCCAAATACACGCTGGTTCAATAGTCAATCGGCGACAGTAAAATTATCCCGAGGAAAGTGGATGGTGGATGGATAAATAGGAATTAAAGGGCACATGAAAAGGAATAGTCAGCAGGGAATTGTACTGGGGGTAGAGGATTGATGGGTTATAAGATTACCCTCTCGACGTTTCAGAAGTATTTCGACAAAGAATTGAATTGCCAAAGCAAATAAAAATGCACAGGCAAATGTCACGGTCAAGGTGGTGAGGAAACACGATCAGTGACATGAAATATTGATCTTCACCTTTCACAGGAACAGTCACACAATCTTCAGTCCAAGATCACATCCCAGTTTGCTGAACTGCACCAGATTCTCAGTGGGAAAGAGCAGCGCGTACTGGCAGATATCCGGGAGGAAGAGAAGAAGATTCTAAATACAATGGAGAAAAAACTTGAAGAGATTGAAGAGAAGTTAAATTCCATTGAGGAGGATCTCTTTAAGTTGCAGCAACAGATGGATCAAAAGGACAGTGTGGTGTTTCTGAAGGTGAGGGGTGACATTCCAGTTTGGCGAAGTGAAAGTGCACAGTCACAAAATGGTGGGGGATATTTCTGAGATAAATGCTGCATTTGCCAGTAATTGAGAACTGGGTAAATGCTCCGTCTGTTCCAGAGCTGTGCTGCTGTTGTTCCCAAACTAAATGGCCTCCCGTATAATCTGCGGGATCTCTGCACTGCCTGCGGTCTCCTTGGGATGAGTTACTGTGATCCTGTCACTGAGTTAGCAAATGTTTGAAATTTCCCAGAAAAGATGGAAAATCTCCAGGAAATCAAAAGATCATGTGGAAAGTTTGTCCTATGTTCCTCTTTAGTGGGAAAGAATTACGCGGCGTTAAACCGATCTGTTGAAGGCTTGCTCTTGGATACATAGAAACATAGAAACATAGAAAATAGGTGCAGGAGTAGGCCATTCGGCCCTTCGAGCCTGCACCGCCATTCAATATGATCATGGCTGATCATTCAGCTCAGTAGCCTGTACCTGCCTTCTCTCCATACCCCCTGATCCCCTTAGCAGAAAGGGCCACATCTAACTCCCTCTTAAATATAGCCAATGAACTGGCCTCAACTACCTTCTGTGGCAGAGAATTCCACAGACTCACCACTCTCTGTGTGAAGAAATGTTTTCTCATCTCGGTCCTAAAAGACTTCCCCCTTATCCTTAAGCTGTGACCCCTGGTTCTGGACTCCCCCAACATCGGGAACAATCTTCCCGCATCTAGCCTCTCCAACCCCTTAAGAATTTTATATGTTTCTATAAGATCCCCCCTCAGTCTTCTAAATTCCAGCGAGTACAAGCACAGTCTATCCAGTCTTTCCTCATATGTAAGTCCCGCCATCCCAGGGATCAATCTGGTGAACCTTCTCTGTACTCCCTCTAAGGCAAGAACGTCTTTCCTCAGGTTAGGAGACCAAAACTGCACACAATACTCCAGGTGCGGTCTCACCAAGGCCCTGTACAACTGCAGCAGAACCTCCCTGCTCCTAAACTCAAATCCTCTTGCTATGAATGCCAACATACCGTTCGCTTTCTTCACTGCCTGCTGCACCTGCATGCTTGCTTTCAATGACTGGTGCACCATGACACCCAGGTCCCGTTGCATCTCCCCTTCTCCCAATCGGTCACCATTCAGGTAATACTCTGCTTTCCTGTTCTTGCCGCCAAAGTGGATAACCTCACATTTATCCACATTATATTGCATCTGCCATGCATTTGCCCACTCGCCTAATCTATCCAAGTCACTCTGCAGCCTCCTAGCATCCTCCTCGCAGCTAACACTGCCACCCAGCTTCATGTCATCCGCAAACTTAGAGATGTTGCATTCAATTCCCTCGTCCAAATCATTAATATACACTGTAAATAACTGGGGTCCCAGCACTGAGCCTTGCGGTACCCCACTAGTCACTGCCTGCCATTCCGAAAAGGACCCGTTTATTCCTACTCTTTGCTTCCTGTCCGCCAACCAATTTTCTATCCACCTCAACACTGAACCCTCAATACCGTGTGCTTTAAGTTTGCACACCAATCTCCTATGTGGGACCTTGTCGAAAGCCTTCTGAAAGTCCAGATATAACACATCGACTGGTTCTCCCTTATCCTCGAAAAATTCTATAAGATTCGTCAGACATGATTTGCCTTTGGTAAATCCATGCTGACTTTGTCCGATGATATCACCACTTTCCAAATGTAATGCTATCACATCTTTAATAACTGACTCTAGCATTTTCCCCACTACCGATGTTAGGCTAACTGGTCTATAATTCCCCGTTTTCTCTCTCCCTCCCTTGATACAGTTCATCAAGCCCTGCGATTTACCCACCTTAACATGTCTTGAGGTCGCCAGCACTTAAGGGGACCTATCCTATCCTATCCTAATTATCCCTTTGCTCTTAAAGGGACCTATTCTCCCCATAGTTATTATTTTGCTATTAATACACTTGTAGAATCTCTAGGGCAATGTCCAATATTTGTCTCTGTGATGATGACAATAAATGATGGGCAATGGAGCATTTCTGGGGCTTGTTGTGAATTGTGTGAAACTCCTGCTGTTGGGATGTGGATGTCCCGTCTCAGTCTGCTCAGATTTGTGTTTTATTTCTTGCAGGAGGAAGCTGGGAGGAAGAAGAGGTAGGACATGCTCTTGACTGAAATACTGCATGTTTGTGTGTAAAAGCTCAAAGAAACTGTTGAGGCTCAGTTTATAACCAGCTGCTAAATATTTGCAGGGTTAGTGATGAAGATAGAGCACTCACAGTGACAGACGGTACCTTGTCGATTGAAAAATTCCATCAGCACTTTTTGATGAACACGCTGTGGAGAGAAACATCTGCCATTAAGCGAGGTAAAACCTGTCCAGTTTCCTCTCTTCTTGTTTATAACGCCTTTTAATAACACAGATGCAAACATTGCCGAGAGAGATTGTATTCGCCTCTAACACCTCCTATGGCAGCTATCTCTCTGCCACCCAGTGCCTGAAAACATTGCCGTTCAAGAACATTTTAGACTTTCCCTTCACAACTTAAACCGATGCCCTCGAAGTTTAGAAAACTGCATCTCCCACTCCTCAGTCCATTGGCCCAGTTCATTACGATCAGTTTAATCTTAGACAACCTTCTTCACTCTCCACCATGTCTCATAAATTTTAGTCTCATCCACAAACCTGCTAGCCATGCCACCCACATACACATCATTTATCTAATCATTTGTATAAATAGGGACCAACAGTGGAGTCAGCATTGAGCATTGTGGTGCACCACTTGCGACAGGCCTCCAGTCTGAAAAACAACTCTCTACCTCCGCCCTCTGTCTCCCACCTTCAGGCCACATGTTTACCCATTGGCTAACTACCCTGGATTCCATACGTTCCAGCCTTCCTGATCAGCCGACCATAGAGGTTGCTGCTATCAAATTGCTAATCATACCTCCGACATTCACATCCAAGCCTTAGAAATATCACATAAACAGCAGTGAACATCTGAAATGTTCTGCCCTAGGACAAATTATTGGAATAGGCAAAGTGAACACAGATGGATATTTGAAGGATCGAGGAATTGGCGGTTATGGAGAACAGGAATTGGTGCCATCTTTGATCAGTCAGGATCACATTGAATGGCGGAGTCGGCCTGAGGAGTGGAGCCTACTCCTCCAGCTATTTTCTTGTGATCTTTAGATTTTTCATACCTGCAGCATGATAAACCTTACACAGAGTTGAATGCGGCAAAGATTGACCACACTTGTCCCTGGGACAATGATTTTGCTGTGCGGGGTGAGATTGGGTAGACTAGGCCTGTGTACTCGAGCGTTTGGGTGTACTTGAGGAGATCTCAGTGAAACACAGAGTTCTTACAGGGCTCAGTGGGCTGGATGCAGGGAGGATGGTTCCCCTGTCAGAGGGGTCTGTAGAGCGGGCACTCTCTCAGAATGTGGGCCGCACCGTGTAGGACAGAGATAAGGAGACATTACTGCACGCAGAGACTGGGGAACGACCCTGCACCGGTGGCTGTGGAGACTCAGTCATTCAGTGCTCTTGGAGCTGAGAGCCGTGGTTGTACATTACAGAGTCTGGCCCTTCCGCCCATCGTGTCCATGACCATCTTTTCCCAGCTATACTAATCGATTTACCCACATTCCATCGGCATTCTTCTGCACCTCACCTATTTAAGTATCTCCAATATATTGATTATATCTCACTCCACCACCTCCTCTGCAGCATGTTCCAGATATCACCCACTCTCAGTGTAAATCTCTGTACTAAAACTCTTGTTTATTTGTTCCTGAACGACAGCCAAAAAGGTACACAACAACGCGACAATTTTAGGCCCACCTTACTCGCCGTCGTCCCTTTGGTGCTAATGGAAGAAGTTTAATTGAAATGGGTGTTATGTTTTTTAGTTATTCACGTATTAACATTTAAATCTATCTCCAAGGGAGGTAGGGGGGAGGGAGGGAGGGGGGAGGAGGGAGGGAGGGAAGGGGGAGGAGAGAGGATAAAGGGGGTTGAGGGGGATGGAGTGGAGGGGAGGGAGGGGGAGGGGGGGGAGGAGTGGGTGCTGCAGCAATACAGGAGAGGTTGGATCCACTTGATCCAGTAAAACCTAAATCTCAGATATACTTTTAAATTCCTTGCTCTCAATATAAACTTGCACTCTCGTGATTTGATTTCTCTGCATGCGAATAAGGTTTAGATAATTACCCTGCATCCTGCTGCAGACTTTGACAACATTCACCACTATCCACAATTTTTGCGTCCTCCACAAACTTACTAATCACACCTCCCACATTCACATCCAAGCCATGATCATATAACATAAACAGCAAAGGTTGCAGCGCCGATCTCTGCTGCACACCACCAGCCACAGACCTCCAAGCAGAAAAATCATCCTTCTACCGCTACCTTCTACCTCCAACCACCAAGCCAATTGTGGATCCATTTCACCAGCTGGCCTTGGATCCCACCTGCCTTCGCTTTCTGGACCAGCCTTACATGCGGCACATTGTCAAGTCCCTCAGTGAAGTTCATATATTGGTTCACAATGAGATCAGTGTGTTAGTTGTACACACCCATCAAATCCACCCGTGAATACGCTCTCTTTCATCGACCCCACAACCACAAGTCTCCCCCCATTCTGTCCAACACCCGATCATTCAACCTCTGCTTCCTTCCATGGTCCAAGCCACTCCTCCCTCTCTCTCACCCTCCACTCAAAGAAGCTGGGGCAGGTCATCTGGCCCCTCTTGTCTGCCCCCACTCACTGTGATCATGACGACCCCACCCCACACCTCTACCTCCTCTTTAACAACCTCAAATTACCGCTCACCTCAATATCCACCTGCACCGATCTGCCTCCATATCTGAATAACCCGCTTCATTCCTCCATCCCCACCGCAATCTCGCAATCCTCCACACTCGTCCTCCCCGTCCACCCTCCCCCACCTCACGAAATTCCCCTCTCCATCCCCGGATACAAACTCCGAGGGAGATGTCAGTTGTCCACCCGATGTGGTCGGGGTGAAACCCCGGGCAGGGTTTCAGTTGTCCGCCCGCCTGTGCCTGAGGCCGAGCGGCCTCTCCCCCGGTCCCGGGGCCGCGCTGCCCGAGTCTCCCCCCGACCCCCGGGGACTCTCTGATTCTCTGCTTCTCCCCCCAGTCTCCGTCACCCTGGATGTGGAAACAGCGCATCCGCGGCTCGAGGTGTCTGAGGATCGGAAGAGGGTGAGAGGGACCGGGACCCGGAGGAGTCTCCCTGACACCGGGAAGAGGTTTACAGGCAGTGCGTGTGTGCTGGGATCGGAGGGATTCACATCGGGGAGACATTACTGGGAGGTGGAGGTGGCGGGGAGTCGGGGCTGGAGTCTGGGAGTCGCCGCAGAGTCTGTGGAGAGGAAGAGACCGGTCATACTGACCCCGGAGACTGGAGTCTGGAGCATCAGGCGGGGGGGTGACGGGTTTGATGCAGTCACCTCCCCTCCATCCCGTCTCCCCGCCCGTCCCATCCCCGGGAGGGTGGGAGTTTATCTCAGTTACGAGTCCCGGACAGTTTCATTTTACGACGCGGACACCAAGTCCCATCTCCACACCTTCACTGGGAATAAATTCACGGAGAAACTTTATCCTTTCTTCGGGTAATATTGGGGTGGAAACTGGCTGAGGATCTGCTCCGGTTCCGCTCCGGGTGTGTAAAAGGGTCGGGTCCCGGGACCGGCGTCAGGAGCGGGGCTCAGGGGCTGTGGGGCAGAAACCCGGTGGACAACAGGTCGGCGCTGAACGGCTCCCATTTAATCCCCAAATTCCGCGTCGTAAAACCCCAGTGAGCGCGGAAATAAAACCAGGGGGAATGTAAATGTGGGAAGAGAGAAATAAACAGCAAGTGGAATCAGAGCAGTCGATCCGTTCATTTCAACTCGTTAACTGCGTCACTTCTTGGTCCCGCCACTAGATGGCAGCAACGCCACGCGGTGCGACCACAGACCAGCTGTAACTTTGAGAATTAACTTTGACAATTGCAGAAACAGCGGGAATCTTATTTAATAAGTGACTTTTGTCACCTGTTACCACACCTGCGGCCCAAACCACATGCATGGCTTAAAATGGGGAACATAATCGAGCTGGAGCTTTTACACCTTTTTTACACCCCTGCAATAAAACCCACATGGCTACGCTGAATTTGAGCCCTTTCATTCCCCTCTTTGATTATACTATAATCACAGTCTTTTAAAGTGGTTGATTGACAAATATTTGGCATATACATGGACCGAAGCAATAACAGATTAACAGAATCACAACAATTAATGTAATGATACTGCCATAATGGAGAATCGGCCCCCACAAATATCCTAAACCAAACCAATCCCATCCTGAAGCATTAATTCGATCTTGGGCTAAATCTGCCCCTATTTTCTTAGTCAAGTCAAGTCAATTTTATTTGTATAACACATCTAAAAACAACCCACATTGACCAAAGCGCTGTACATCAGTTCAGGTACTAAGAACAAATATACAATGGCACACAAACATAACAGCACATACATAAACAGTTCACAGCGCCCCCTCAGAGGGCTCAAACACTAAATGCTCTTTCTATAACCTCCTTCACATGCCCCGCGATATTGGGGATATTAGAGGATACATCTGGTACAAATGTACAACATTCTTGCCCTATCATAGCACAGGTACCCCCTCTCTCGGCTAGCAGGAAATCTAGAGCCATACGATTCTGGAGAGCGACAAGACGCAGGGCTATCATTTCAGTTGTTAACTGGCCTATTTGTTCCTGAGTCTCGTACAGTCCATCAGCGGTACAATTTGCTAATTGTTCCAGGGCACTAGCTAAGTTTCAAATTTCAGTTCCCGCCCGAGCGGTTCCCCATCTCGGGAATATTAGCCACCAAAACCCCTCAAACTCCGATACAGCTCGTTTAGAGCTCCACTCTGGATGCTGTAGAGGATGATTTATGATTCGTAAATGTGGGATTACAAAAGCTAGATAACAGCACCCTGTCCAGGTCTCATAAGACCCCTGATCATACCGTGGCGAAAGTCCTGGTAACCAGACATATGCTCAGCTCCCACATATTAAGTAAGTCCCATTAAGAGGTCTTGGGGGAACTGCAGTACTGATATGGGTGCATGTGCTGAATCCCGCAGACAGACCAACTTCATTTGGTTTAGATCCCATTCTACAGAAACAAGTTGTATTTATTGGTGTTTCTGGAGAGTCATGAGGAGAATTAACTTGTATCCGGGGCCAATTCTCCTGTGTTTGATTAAGATAGGGTCTCAAGGACCACCCATTAAAACATTGAAATCCACAGTCATCTGGTCGGTTATCATAATCCGTACACCAATTATTGGGGCCAGGGCTCTGTGAGTGATTCAAAAAGAACTGGGCAGACCTGATGTTCTGAAGCACCAGCTCACCCTCCGAGCAAATGGTTATCGCTCTCAATACTAGGCAGTAAATAAGTCAATAGTAAAGCGTGCACGGAATAGGAGTAAGGAAAGGTGTTATCCATAAAATAGTTCACCATGAAGTTGCTACGCCTGATTAAAAGTTTTGTCAACTTGTAACATGAATTTTAAAATATCTGGACTGAAAGACAAAAACAAAATTCCCATGTAACCTCCAATTTTTCCCAGTCTATTCTTCCCCTCATCTCCTCTCGTAGGGACGACTGATGTAACCCTCGAGTTCGTCTAGATCGACCCTGATACGGCTGCTGCTTCTTACATGGAAAACTAAATTCATCTGTCAGGCATTGGAAATTAAACTGGCACAAAGCATGTCCACAGGGTACAACCCAATAGGCTTGGTCTCTCAATTGTTTAGCTCTGGTCTTATTAAACCATTAAACTATCCTGAGCAGGGTCCTATTCTTTCTGCCTTCCAGGGTATTGTGCCTTTGTCTCCTCTGCACATCATCTGATCGTCTTTACATAAATGTCATGGAGTAAATACAGATTGACCACAATACCATATAATTCTTGAGTGCACTTCCCCTAATAGCAGGAGTAACAATAGCAAAATGGCAACATCAATAGCAAAATCAATCCATCAGCTAAACACATCAACAATAACTAAGCAATACTTATAACTATGACCACGTGGCAATTCAATAAAATCAATTTGTAAACCCCAATGTATTTTGGGGTGATACCATGTAACATTTATTACATCCAACATTCCCCTCTT
This sequence comes from Rhinoraja longicauda, assembly GCF_053455715.1. Lineage (NCBI taxonomy): Eukaryota > Metazoa > Chordata > Chondrichthyes > Rajiformes > Arhynchobatidae > Rhinoraja > Rhinoraja longicauda. The sequence goes on along the minus strand of NC_135971.1, from coordinate 15,459,321 downwards.
ACCAGCATAGGTAAGAGAGTGCACATAATGCAACAAAATAGGTAAAAGCGCGTTAGGGACACAAACTTTGCCAGAGGCAGTAACCCAAAGCGAGTTAGATTCGCGAGGGGAACACCCATCCTGGCTCCACTGGTGTCTCTCAGCCTCGGGGGCGTCCCCCTGAAGCTGGCAGAATTCCGAAACACTGGGCATAGCGATAGTTGCAGAAACCTGCTGTTGTTCCCTGAAGAAACTAAAATGGTAGGGGTCAGGGCTTCTGTGCGTACCAATGTGTCAGTCAATGCATTCCCGAAAGAAATGGGATCCTTGACAGATGTATGCGAATTACATTTAATGACAGCCAAGATTTTCGGGAGTGTTAAACTCGCTAGTAGATTTCGGACAAACAGGGCATTTTTAATAGGAGTGCCTGCTGCAGTCAAAAAGCCCCTGTGCTGCCACAGGGTGCCAAAATCATGTGCAACCCCAAAAGCATATCGTGAGTCGGTGTAAATATTAGCACATTGGTCAGCGCAAAGGTGGCAGGCCCGTGTGAGGGCAAAGAATTCAACCAGCTGGGCAGCATGAGGTGTACTGAAAAAAGCTAGGGTGGGCAGTATCCTCAATCTCTAGCGCCGATCGTGCGGATTCTTTTCCGTGGCGCAACCTAACCCTTTCACCAACGGTTGTCTGGGACCTATCCATATTCCCTGATGCTGCCTCATAATCGGGGGGGTAGTCCCCAATATTCTGGCGGGTGGGTAGAACCGGGACTGGCACCACCGCAGCCGGTGGCTCTGCCTGTGGGGCTGTGGGGATCGGACACGTCCAGGGTTCCTCGTCACCCTCGGATTCCTGATTACCTAATATAGCCGCTATGCCTTCCAGTGGTTCGGACTCTGACTTTCGTTGTTGTTGGGCGGGATATATCCCTTTGGTACCGGGTTTAAATTCATCTCGAGCTCGGGTATCACGGTCAAGTCTTAGATCATACACCTTACATTCCGCTGGCAAAATATCGCATGTTTTCGGTATTCCCAACCTAACACACACTGATATCCCTCTACTACTTGCATTTTCCCTCCAACTTCGCTCCCTCAACTCCTGATGGCGCTTCTGCACCCCCTCTTTGATAGTCTCTACATTCCATGTACCTCCTACTGGCCAGGCCTCGTTTCCCAATCTTTTCATTAATGAAGCAAATAAATAAATAACACATGTGTTGTACCGGGGCACCGCCATCACTCTTATCCAAAGACTGTCCCATATGTCTGATTGCCAATTACCCGAAAATATGTTACCAATAAATACTACCAATAAATATTACCAATAAATATTAATTGCACCCAGACCAAGACAATGACAACAAGAGTGACCGCCCCTTACCTTCCAAATCCGGAACCTTATCCTTATCCTTGTCCTTATCCTTGTCCTTTTCCTTATCGGTTCGTCCGTGAATCTCAGTTGAACACGAAATCAACCCCAAACGAGGGACTTCAGTGTCTGAAAAACTTCAACGTCCGGGGTCTCAAACAACGGTCGAGAAGTGCACTCTGTCCCCTTCGGACGTGTTTCAGCCACCGATGCCGCTTAGTTGTTCGTGGTTGACGGTGCCAAAGAGATCCTGCCGACTACGCCAAATGTTGTAGTCTGTGGCCTATTAGAAAAAACAACCGAATTCGTTTAACCTCTTTATTCTACTCACCCAGGTGGGAGAGAGTCTAGAAACCGAAGCGTTTAGAAACGCTTAGGAAGCCAGTGTTTTCTCTCTCTCCGAATGCTAACAATTACACATATTTATACCCGAAATACATGTGCCAGTACATTTCCTGTTGCTACCTTATATGGCAAGTTTTACAATGTCCTGTAAATCTTTATGTGTCTTTCGGGACCTCTGTGTCCGTTGTGTCCATCGTGACCTCTTCTTTCTTGGGAACAAAGGGCAGTCCATACGGCAAGTTGTTCTTCTTAACACTTCAAAGGATGGCTAACCATCAAAGCCTTAAAGCCAGTTGCCCATATCAAAGGATACCCTTAGCCATAAACAGGATGTCCTGGCAACATAATCGAGCTGGAGCTTTTACACCTTTTTTACACCCCTGCAATAAAACCCACATGGCTACGCTGAATTTGAGCCCTTGCAGGGGTCCCTCATGATCTTGCTTGCTCTGGATCTGCACCTCCTGATGTATAGGTCCTGCAGGGGGACGAGTGTAGTTCCCATGTTGCGTTCTGCCGAACGCACTATCTGCAGGGCCATCCTGTCCTGGGCAGAGCTGTTCCCAAACCGACGGTAATGTTGCCGGACAGGATGCTCTCTACAGCCCCAGAGTAGAAGCAATGAAGGATCCCCAGAGACACTCTGAATTTCCTCAGCTGTCTAACGTGGTAAAGGCGTTGCTTTGCCTTACCCACCAGTGCGGCAATGTGCGTTGCCCACGTCAGATCCTCTGTAATGTGGACTCCCAAGTATTTAAAACTGCTCACCCTATCCACAGTAGACCCATTTATCTCCAGTGGCGTGTACGTCCTTGGATGTTTAGCCCTTCTAAAGTCCACAATCAGCTCCTTAGTTTTAGTGACATTCAAGAGGAGGCTATTGTCCTGACACCAGAGTGCCAGATCAGCCACCTCCTCCCGGTAGGCCTTCTCATCGTTGTCGGAGATCCGGCCCACCACCACAGTGTCATCAGCAAACTTGATGATGGAGTTTGAGCTGAACCTGGCCCCATAATCATGTGTGTACAGGCAGTACAGTAGGGGGCTAAGGACGCAACCATGGGGGGATCCTATGTTCAGACTGAGGGAGCTAGATGTGTGTTCCCCCATCCTGACCACTTGGGGCCTGGCGGTGAGAAAATCCAGGACCCAGGCACACAGAGGGGTGCTAATCCCCAGTTCCAGCAGCTTCTCAGCCAGTCTGCTGGGGACTATTGTGTTAAAAGCTGAACTAAAGTCAATGAACAGCATCATCACATAGCCCCCCTGGCTGTCCAGATGAGAGAGAGCGGTGTGCAGAACCTGGGAGACGTCATCATCCGTGGACCTGTTCGGACGGTATGCGAACTGTAGTGGGTCCATGTTGCGAGGACGATGAATGGTCTTTCCATTCGGATTTTCAGGATCTGTGTGTTTTTTTTTACTTCATCCAGTTGATTGGGTGATTGGAATGTGAGACTGAGCATATACTGCCAACAAAAAACAGAAAACGTCCGCATTCAGCAGCTTGAGCAGTATACTATGGGCACAGCGCTGTGGGGTTTAAATATAGCACTATGTCCACAGTGCTATGGGTCACAGACTGCTCAGGAAATTTACGTTTACCAAGGGTGACCATCCCTGTGGGGTGCTGGGGGAATGAGATGCTGACGTTCAGGTGAATTGTTAAACTCCAGTGACATCCGCTCCATTGGATGGACTTAGTTTCGTATAGTTTCGTTCATTTCAGAGGTGCAGATCGGAAACAGGCCCTTCAGCCCACCTAGTCCGTGCCGAACCATCAACACTATGACCATTACCATCAACACTATCATACACAATGGGGACGTTTTAAATTTCTTAACGGAGCCAATTAACCTACAAATCTGCACGTCTTGAAATGTGGGTGGAAACCAGATCACCTGGAGGAAACCCATGCGGTCACACTGAGAACGTACAAACTCTGTGCAGACAGCACCCGTAGTCAGGATTGAACCCTGACGCTGTATATCTAAAGTTTAAAAGACAGTTGGACAGGAACATGGATAGGAAAGGTTCAGAGGATCGTGGACCAAATGTGGCGCAGGTAGGACTAGTGTAGATGGGGCATGTTCGTTGAGATGGGCAAGTTGGGCTGTTGGGCCCGTTTCCACACTGTATGACTTAATTGGTGCATCAGGCTTGACTTGGTGTAAGGAATATTTGAATAATTGAGTAGGCAGCATCACCGGAGATCCTCAATAGGTGAAATTTCGGATTGAGTCTGAAACATCGCCTATCCATGTTCTCCAGAGATGCTGCCTGATGAGCGTTTGACTGCACTGGGCCTGTGCTCGCTGGAGTTTAGAAGAATGCGGGGGGACCTCATCAAAACATAGTAAATAATGAAAGGCTTGGATATAGTGGAGATGATGTTTGCACCAGTGGGAATGTCTAGGTCTAGAGGTCAAAGCCTCAGAATTGAAGAATGTTCTTTTAGGAAGGAGATGAGCAGGATTTTCATTTTGCCAGAGGGTAGTGAGTCTGTGGAATTCTTTGCCACAGATGGCTGTGGAGGCCATCAGTGGATGTTTTTTACGGCAGAAATAGATTCTTGATTATTTCGGGTATCAGAGGTTATGGGGAGAAGGCAGGAGAATGGGGTTAGGAGGGAGAGATAGATCAGCCATAATTGAATGGCGGAGTAGACAATAGGCCGAATGGTGGCGCAGCGGTAGAGTTGCTGCCTTACAGCGAATGCAGCGCCGGAGACTCAGGTTTGATCCTGACTATGGGTGCTGTACTGTACGGAGTGACCTGCGTGGGTTTTCTCCGAGATCTTCGGTTTCCTCCCACACTCCGAAGACGTACGGGTTTGTAGGTTAATTGGCTGGGCAAATGTAAAAATTGTTCCTAGTGGGTGGAAGAATAATGTTAATGTGCTGCGTGGAGCCGGTGGGCCGAAGGGCCTGTTTCTGCGCTGTATCTCTAAATCTAAATGTCCCAATTCTGCTCCTATCACTTGTGACCCGCTGAGTTACTCTAGCACTTTGTGTCCTTTTGAACATAATATTCTCGAGTGCAGCCTCACCAATCAGTTGGACAAAGTGAGTGCTGTGGTCTTTGCAGATGGGACACTGAAACATGTGAAGCTCCCACTGTCAGTCCAGGCGTAGGTTGGGTGACCAAGTCAAGGGCTCCCAGGAGAATTTTTAATGAATGAACACGTTTAAACACGGCTGTTTGTCTATCCCTTTTCACTGAACAGAATGATTTAGAAATAAACACAACTGTTTTGTTGAATGGCACTGTGGATAACTTCCTGGAACTTCACTTCTGCAACTTATGTTCATCCCCATGACCACAGCTTCAAAGAGTTGCCAATCTTTGAATCAGGGATGAGACTGGGGGAGCGGGGGCCCTTGTCACGTGCGGAGGGCAGGACAATGCGAGCGCCCTGAGTTACGTCACTCTGCTGTCACGTGCCGTGGGCAGGTGGTCGGATGAGCCTGTTAGAAACATAGAAAATAGGTGCAGGAGTAGGCCATTCGGCCCTACGAGCCTGCACCGCCATTCAATATGATCATGGCTGATCATCCAGCTCAGTAACCTGTACCTGCCTTCTCTCCATACCCCCTGATCCCTTTAACCACAAGGGCCACATCTAACTCCCTCTTAAATATAGCCAATGAACTGGCCTCAACTACCTTCTGTGGCACAGAATTCCACAGATTCACCACTTTCTGTGTGAAGAAATGTTTTATCATCTCGGTCCTAAAAGACTTCCCCCTCATCCTTAAGCTGTGACCCCTAGTTCTGGACTTCCCCAACATTGGGAACAATCTTCCTGCATCTAGCCTCTCCAACCCCATAAGAATTTTATATGTTTCTATAAGATCCCCCCTCAGTCTTCTAAATTCCAGCGAGTACAAGCCCAGTCTATCCAGTCTTTCCTCATATGTAAGTCCCGCCATCCCAGGGATCAATCTGGTGAACCTTCTCTGTACTCCCTCTAAGGCTAGAATGTCTTTCCTCAGATTAGGAGACCAAAACTACACAATACTCCAGGTGTGCTCTCACCAAGCCCCTGTACAACTGCAGCACAACCTCCCTGCTCCTGTCACGTGCCGGGGGGAAAGGGGGTGTGGACGGAGACAACTGTCACGTGTCGGGGGCGGGTTGAATGGAGATCTGGTGTCACGTGTCGGGGGCAGTGAATGGGGGTCTGGTGTCATGTGTCGGGGCGGGTGAATAGCGATCTGGTGTCACGTGTCGGGTGCGACGTGGCGGAATAGCGGCGACGGCCAGTGACTTGTGGTTGGGCGCGAGGGCGGGCCGGCGCTGGAGCAGGAAGCGGGGAGAGGGGTGAGTAACCATGGCGACCGGAGGAGGGGAAGAGGGGGGCAACGGCGGGGCACGTCTCCATGGAGACGCGACCTGGTCCCAACCTGGACAGGGAAGAGGGAGGAAAAAGGGGAAGGGCGGGTTATGGGGGGGGAGGGAGGGAGGTGTTTGGGGAGGAGAAGTGAAGGGGAAAATGAGGAGGGGTGGGAGGGGAGGAGGGAGGAGGGGTGGGAAAGGAGGGCAGGAAGAAGAGGAGAGGTTGAGGGGAAGGGGACAAGGTGGTATACATAGATAAATAGACAATAGCTGCAGGAGGAGGCCATTCGGCCCTTCGAGCCAGGACCGCCATTCAATGTGGTCATGGCTGATCATCCACAATCAGTGCCCTGTTCCTGCCTTCTCCTCATATCCCTTGGTTCCGCTGGCCCCTAGAGCTCTATCTAACTCTCTCTTGAACATATCTGGTGAATCTACAGATTCACAACTCTCTGGGTGAAAAAGGTTTTTCCTGATCTCAGTTCTAAATGGCCGACCCCTTATTTTAAACTGTGTGTGACCCCTGGTTCTGGACTGCCCCAACACCGGGAACATGTTTCCTGCATCCAGCGTGTCCAATCCCTTCATAATTTTATGTGTTTCTATAAGGCACGGTAGCGCAGCGGTAGAGTTGCTGCTTTACAGCGAAAGCAGCTCCGGAGACTCAGGTTCGATCCTGACTACGGGTGCTGTACTGTAAGGAGTTTATACGTTCTCCCCGTGACCTGCGTGGGTTTTCTCCGAGATCTTCGGTTTCCTCCCACACTCCAAAGACGTACGGGTATGTAGGTTAATTTGACTGGGTAAATGTATAAAATTGTCCCTAGTGGGTGTAGGATAGTGTTAATGTACGGGGATCGCTGGGCAGCGCGGACTTGGTGGGCCGAAAAGGCCTGTTTCCGCGCTGTATATATATGATATGATATGATATGAAGACCCCCGCTCATCCTTCTAAATCCCAGTGAATACCAGCCCTGCAGCTCCATTCTTTCATCATATGACAGTCCCGCCATCCCGGGAATTAACCTCGTGAACATGCGCTGCACTCCCTCAATAGGAAGACAGCTCATTCCATGTACCTACCACCCTTTGTATAAAAAAAAGTGACCCCTCACGTTCCTGTGAAATCTTTCCCCAGTCTCACCTTAAATCTATGTCCTCTGGTTCTTGATTCCCCGAATCTGAGTAAAGGACTCTGTGCCTCTACCCTAGCTATTCCCCTCATGATCGTATACATCATCATAAGGTGACACCTCATCCTCCTGCGCTCCAAGGAATAAAGTCCGAGCCTGTTCAACCTCTCCCTATTGCTCAGGCCCTCAAGTCCTGGCATCATCTTTGTGAAACTTCTCTGTAATCGGACTTCCGGTTGAACGAGCCACGAGATGGCAGATTAGGGTAAGAGCTCCCGACATTTTGAGTTAATATTTACCCACTACAACTCGAGTATTTCCAAAACTTTTGTTGCAGTTTCGTAAATATTGTGGGTCAGGATTATGCCTAGAGGAAAGAGTAAAAAGTCGACGCAGATGGAGTTTTTCGATGGTGAGGGGGAAGGGCCTAGCCAAGCCTCCTCAGCTAGCAGTGCAAGGGAGGACGATGATAAGCAAATGCACCCAGATAAGGAACGAGAGAGAGCGGACCTCAGCCTCATATTGAAAGAGTTGAGAGAGTTTAGAAAGGACAATAGTGAACACCAGAATCGGGGAGGCGGAAGAGAGGATTGACGCGGCTGAAAACAGGCTACAGGTGGCAGAGGACGTGGTGACGGAGCTGCTGCAACTCCAAATATACCTAGATGCCAAATTGACGGATATAGAGAGCCGCTCCAGACGTGAAAATATCCGAATTCATGGAGTTAAAGAGGGAGCAGAGGAGAACTCCCCGTCAATGGTGGATTTTGTGGAAAGTTTGTTGCGGGAAGGACTGGGGCTCCCGGCCGCCTTTAAATTACGGGTAGAGAGAGCGCACCGAGCTCTGATGTCGAAGCCGCCCGGAGATGCCCGACCGAGGTCCATGGTGGCCAAGTTGTCAAGTTACAGGATGAAAGAGGAGCTGCTTAGACTGGCCTGGCAGAATAGAGGATTTCAATACCTCGAGAAGAGAGTTAACCTGGATCACGATTATGCGCCAGATGTGTTAAAAAAACGGAGGGAATACACTGAAGTGAAAAGAATCCTGAAGGAGAAGAAAATCAGATTTCAAACTCCATTTCCGGCCAAGTTAAGAGTTTTCTACCAGGAGGGAACAGTGGTATATGGATCGGCGGAGGAGGCGACGGAGGATATGGCGAAGAGGGGACTCCCGGTGTCGGTCATCAAACACCCGGAGTCCCTTTTGGAGCGGATCCAGCATCTCACTTGGCGTAGTGCCGGGAGACCGGGAAACCGGGAGAGAACGGTCAGGAAAGTGGATTTCAAGGAAAAGTTACAGGCTTTTAGACGCCAGGACTCGGGATAATGACTGAACCGAAAGGTTTGAATGGCAGAGGTGACCAAAGGAAGCGGGTGAGTCGAGTTTTGTTGTTGGGGAGTTGCAGGACCCGTCTCCCATCGGAGGACAGACTTGAAGGCCTTGTTTTTACTCGTTACATTAAACGAGCATGGTATAGGCTATGAACACGGATATTACGTATATGTCGGGTGGACTCTTCTAACCGGGTAGCCGGATAGATGGACAGCTTTGGAACGGAAGAGCCACCGTTAGAAGACGGCTCTCTCCCACCTGTCAGGGGGAGAGGCAACACCTCAAAGCCCTCTCACCATCAGGGCTTTAATAGGGTCAAAATCAGGACCCCACAGTTGGAAGTCCGTTTATTTACTTTAGTGTTATTATTGTGTTTTTGTTTTGTAGTTGTTTTTTGGGGGCTGTTTCGTGCATGGATACTGGAGCTGGTATGGTTTATATACTTTTATTTCTTCTACTTATTGGACACTAAATGCAAGCAGTTAAAATAGTAACTTATAATGTGAATGGCCTTATCAATCCTATTAAGAGAAGCAAGATATTAACCAAAATAAAGAGAGATAGAGTCGAGGTGGCCTTTCTACAAGAAACACACCTGTCTGAAACAGAGCATGCTAAACTAAAATGACCGGGCTTTAAACATCAGTACTCCTCATCATATAGTGCTGGTCATAGGAGGGGGGTGGCAATATTAATGTAGGTTATGTAGGTTAATTGACTGGGTAAATGTGTGTAGGTTAATTGACTGGGTAAATGTAAAAATTGTCCCTAGTGGGTGTAGGATAGTGTTAATGTGCGGGGATCGCTGGGCGGCGCGGACTTGGTGGGCCGAAAAGGCCTGTTTCCGCGCTGTATATATATGATATGATTAATCTCTAGCAATATAAGTTTTGATCCCACCTTTGAAAAGAGAGATTCAGAGGGGCGATATATCTTCATGAGAGGTAATTTAGGTGGCTCATTGGTTACTCTGTTTAATATTTACGCTCCTCCCAACTCGGATTGGAAATGTTTTAAACAAGTGTTTGATTTGATAATATCTGAAACCCAGGGAGTATTAATCTGTGGGGGGGATCTTAATGTTAGATTAAATCCTAAACTGGACTCTTCAAATGTTCACATAGCTCAGCCGAAATTGATAAATAAAAAAATGAATTTGGCAATGAAGGATATTGGATTAATTGATGTATGGAGAGAACTAAATTTGTCAAAACGAGACCACATATTTTTCTAATCCACATTTGGCATATTCTTGGATTGATTATTTTCTTACCTTTGGAAAAGACCTTCATCGGGTTGTAAGCTGTGAGGTGGGGAGCATGGACCTTTCAGATCATAGTCCTGTGTATTTAAAACTACTTCTTGATCGGTATCAAAGAGATACTTTATGGAGATTAAATACATATGTACTGACTCATATGAAAGAACAGATTAAGAACGATATTACAGAGTATCTGGAACTAAATGACAATGACGAAGTTTCACCTCTGATACTGTGGGATGCATGTAAAGCGGTGCTTCGGGGCAAGATAATAGGATACAGTGCTCACATAAAGAAAGCTAGACATGAAAAGTTAGATCGGCTGCAAGCGGAACTGAAACAACTGGAACAAAACCATAAGGATACAAATGATCAAAAAATCCGAGAACTACTTGTGAAGAAGAAGAATGAAATAAATGATATTTATACAAAAGATATAGAAAAAAAGTTGATTTTTGTAAAACAGAAATATTATGATGGGGGAGGAAAAGCCAGTAAATTATTAGCCTATAAACTAAAAAAACAACAGACAGAGAATACAATTCATAAAATAAAACACCCTGTAACTAATTTTACACACTATAAATTGAAGGAAATACAAAATTGTTTTGATATATATTTCAAAAGATTATATTTACAACCTCAAATCAGTGGGGAGAAAATGGAGGATTTCTTTAATGAGATTCATTTGCCAAAATTGACCAGTGAACAGAGTAAGTCCCTTGTAGCTGAAATAACAGAGAAAGAAGTTAGGTCTGCTATAGTACATCTTAAACCAAATAAGGCCCCGGGCCCAGACGGGTTCCCTTCAGAATGGTACCGGGTAATGGTGGACTCATTGGTCCCTACGTTACAACGCACTTTCAATTGGGTTCTCAAAGAAAACGTAATACCGCCCTCCTGGAAGGAGGCAGTAATCTCATTGATTCCGAAAGAGGGAAAAGATAAATCTGTATGCAGTAATTTTAGGCCAGTGAGCGTACTCAAACCAGGATTACAAAATTTTTACTCACATACTAGCCAAACGATTAGAGTGTTTGCTACCACAAATTATTAGCCTGGATCAGACAGGGTTTGTTCGAGGGAGACAAACCCAAGACAACATTAGAAGGACATTGCACATAATTGACCACATAACAAAATTTAACTTAGAAGCAGTCCTAGTTGGGTTAGATGCTGAAAAAGCTTTTGATTGTGTAAATTGGTCTTTTTTGCTTAGAGCTTTGGATAGATTTGGATTTCACAATACTTTTATTAAAACAATACAGGCTCTTTATGATAGCCCAAGTGCAAGAATTAAAATTAACGGAGTAGTTTCAAAACCATTTTTGCTAGAAAGAGGAACAAGACAGGGATGTCCAATCAGCCCCCTTTTATTTGCGGTTTTTATCGAACCTTTGAGTCAGTGGATTATCCAGAATAATAATATCAAAGGAATAGTAATGAAAGGAGGGGAACAAAAGATTTCTTTATTTGCCGATGACGTATTGGTGTATTTGTCAGACCCTGTTACAGTTATTTTATGTTTTGGAACGATATGGATCCTTCTCTGGCTATAAGTTAAATGTTATAAAAACACAAATTCTTAGTTTCAAATATAGCCCCTCAGTAAAAGTAAGGGAAAAGTTTAATTTGAGGTGGGATGCTGAATCCATGAGATATCTGGGAATAAACATTCCAATAGATCTGACTAAACTGCACTTGCTTAACTACCTCCCATTGAACAATAAGATCAGGGAAGACATTAGGAGGTGGGACCTAATACCTTATCTTAATTTTGGATCTCGTATTGAATCGGTCAAAATGGTTATGTTACCGAGGCTGTTGTATCTCTTTCAATCACTTCCACTAGATATATCAGACCAACAATTTCAAGAATGGGATAAACAAATCTCGAGGTATATTTGGCAGGGACAAAGACCAAGAATCAGATACCAGGGGTTACAACTGACCAAAAATAAAGGTGGGGTTGCACTCCCGTGCTTGAAAGACTATTATGCAGCTGCTCAGCTGAGAACATTAATTTATTGGTTCAACCCCGACTATTGTGCTAGATGGAAGGAGATTGAGATTGCTATAACAGAGGAATTTCCGATTCAGGCTGCAATCGGAGATAAGGAGTTAACAAATAAGTTAATTAATTTGGGAAACTCATGGATTCGATTATCATTTAAGGTATGGAATAAGGTCGTTACCCAAAATCATCTGAGGGATGCTGTGAAGGTTTTGAGATGGTGCACGTTTGATCCAGATTTTGTACCAAAAAGACAGGACACTAGTTTTAAAAGATGGAGTTCTCAAGGTTTGACATCATATTGCACATTTTGAACAGCTTTGAGAATCTGAAGAGGCAATTTGGTTTGAATAATGATGATTTCTATAGATACCTTCAAATTCGCCATTATATAGATCAAATACAAAAGGAATGTGCAGAAGTAAAATGGGATAATATTTTGTTAAATGTATTTACTGATGCTTACCATGGAGGCTCAAAACAGAAAACCATCTCAAAATTTATACAAGGGTTTACGGCAGAGAAAAGGCAACTCACTGTATGTAAAACAGAAATGAGAAAGGGAAGGTAATCTGGTTCTAAAGGAAGAAACCTGGGAGAGCTTATGTGAGATACAATGGAAAACTTCAAGTTCAAATGTTTGGCGGGTGTTTTGCTGGAAAACCCTTATTAGGTTTTTTATTACACCAGTTCAAAAAAGGCATTACACAAATTCTTCTTCATGCTGGCGACAATGTGGGTGTCTTGAGGCAAACCATTTTCACATATTTTGGTCTTGTGTATCAGTGATCCCATTTTGGCAGGAGATTCATAAAGTTTTACATAAAGTTTTTAATATGGATATTCCATTTAAATTTGAGTTTTTATAATTTGGTGCTTTACCAGTACAAAATGCTTCTATTAAAGATAAGTATCTTTTCCAGATCTTAAGTGCTGCCAGCAGGAAAGCTATTACTAGGAAGTGGTTGAAACCTGGAAAACCTAATGTGGATGACTGGATTAACATTGTATATGATATTTTTATAATGGAAAGGATAACTTTTGCTTTAAGATTGCAACAGGGAATATTTTTGAAAAGGTGGGAAAAATGGATGTTGTACATTATGCCCGTACGGCCATCATTTGTTTAAAGCGAATCTTTGTATCCTACTTCCGTGTCCTATCTCATTTTCCTTGATTTCATACCACTCCAGAAGTAGTGATGAAATATTATAGAGGTATACCCCAAATGTTGGTTTTAGTTGTTTTTGTTTTTGTTTTTGTGTGTAGTTAAGTTTTGGATATGATCAAATGTCCAGTAAGTCATTACCCATCCTTTTAGTGCTTCCAATACCTGTGGTATGATTTATTTTGGGATATGCAGTATTTGTTAACTACGGAGGGTTTAAGGTGAATGAGAATGTGTATCATTGTGGAATGTATGGAACTGGAAAATAAAAATAAAAATAGATTAAAAAAAAAAAAAAAGAAACTTCTCTGTAATCTTGCCAGTTTAACGACATTTATACATGAATGACACACAACATTCTACAAGAAAGAAGACTGTGCGAAAAAGCGAGACTTTTATTCTGCAAATTCTGCAGGGGCATTGTAACTGTTCGTGCCAGCCCCAAACTGTGGTCCCAAATCGCCCCTTCCAGTTTTTAATCGTGTGATTTTTCTATTAACACAAGTTTGCTAGGAATGCAACTATTACATTACAGCAGGAATGTATATTTTAAATTAGTTTATTAATATAAACTGCAGATTCTGTTTCTAATATTGCAGCCATTTCAATGACAATAGACAATAGACAATAGGTGCAGGAGTAGGCCATTCAGCCCTTCGAGCCAGCACTGCCATTCAATGCGATTATGGCTGATCACTCTCAATCAGTACCCCTTTCCTGCCTTCTCCCCATACCCCCTCACTCCGCTATCCTTAAGAGCTCTATCCTGCTCTCTCTTGAAAGCATTCAACGAACTGGCCTCCACTGCCTTCTGAGGCAGAGAATTCCACACCTTCACCACTCTCTGACTGAAAAAGTTCTTCCTCATCTCCGTTCTAAATGACAATTTTAATGTTCTTTTAAATATTTTTGTGGATTTTGTTTGAATTATTCATTGGATGCAAAGACACAATTGGACACAATCCGAGACTGTGGAACAGCATCCCTCTCCCCATCAGAACTGCCCCCACCATCGACTCCTTTAAGTCCAGGCTCAAAACCTGTTTCTACTACCCAGCGTTTGAGGCCCTCTTAGGGGGTGCTGTGAACTGTTTATGTATGTGCTGTTATGTTTGTGTGCCACTGTATGTTCGTTTCTTTGTACCTGAACTGATGTACAGCACTTTGGTCAACGTGGGTTGTTTTTAAATGTGCTATACAAATAAAATTGACTTGACTTGACACAAAACAGACATCTAAAGAGGGGTCTCGACCCAAAACATCACCCATTCCTTCCATCCGGACATGCTGCCTGTCCTGCTGAGTTACTCCAGCAATTTGTGTCTATGTTTGGTTTAAACCACCATTCGCAGTTCCTTCCACACACAAACAGACTATTCGGCCCAATCATGCATTTCTGGTCTTCATGCTCCAGGCAAGCTTCCTCCTCAGTTTAAAACTATCGGCATAACCCCCTTTTTTGCTTTTTCCCTCGGGTGGTACAGTAGCCTAGATGGTAGAGCCGCTGCCCCACTGCGCCAGATACCAGGGTTTCCATCCTGACCTCGGGTACTTTCCGTGTGGAGTTTGCACATTCTCCCTGTGACTGCGTGGGTTTCCTCCGGGTATTCTGGTTTCCTCCCATATCCCAAAGACGTGTGGGTTCGTTGGATTATTGGCTTCGGTAAAAATTGTAAATTGTCCCTAGTGATTAGCCTATTGCTAGTGAACAGGCATCACTGGTTGGCGCGGACCCGGCGGGCCGAAGGGCCTGTTTCTGCGCTGTATGTCCCCCCCCCCCCCCCCCCCCGGTGTCTCGGTAGTTTTGAATTTAGTTGATTGAGTTCAGTTGTCAGGCGTGGTGCAGTGAGAAGCTTTTGTTGAGTGCTAACCAGCGGATGAGAAAGTGAGGTACCATAGAACTAGTGTGAACGGGTGATCGATGGTCGGCGTGGACGCGCTGGATTGAAGGGACTTTCCGTGCTGTATCTTTAAACTAAAATATATTCACTCTATTCTGTTCAACCTGAGGGAGTGGGTCACACATTCCCACTGTTCTTTGGCTAAAAAACGTTCTTTGGTTTACTTTAAGAGATACAGCGCGGAAACAGGCCCTTTGGCCCACTGTGTCCGTGCTGACAAGCGATCCCTGTACATTAGCACTATCCCACACAGGGTGGCGTGGGTCTCTGATGATGCTGGCTGCCTTTCCCAGGAGCAGGAGAAATCTTCCTTCGAAATCTCACCTAAAAAAGAAATCAGAGCAAATGGAGCAGCAACAAAGCAGAAGCAACAGGGCAGCGCAGTGACACAAGTAGTGCTGCTGTCTCCTAGTTCTGGTGAGCGGGTTCCATCTTGACCTTGGGCGCTGCCCGTGTGGTTCACGCCTTCTCCCGGTGACCACGTCGGATTCCTTCCACGTCCACAATACACACTGGTTCTATAGTCAATCGGGGACTGTAAATTATCCCTGTGAAAGTGGGTGGTGGACGGATGAATGGGAATTAAAGGGCACGTGAGAGGGAAAAGGCAGCATGGAATTTTATTGGGGGAAGAAGATTGATGGGTTATAAGATACACTCTCTTCACTCGTCCTCCCCGCCTTCTCCCTCCCCCCTCCCGAAACCTCCCGAAATTCCCCTCCCCGTCCCGGATAAAGACTCCGGGAGACATGATCTCCCCCGGTCCCGGGGCCGCGCTGCCCGAGTCTCCCCCCGACCCCCGGGGACTCTCTGATTCTCTGCTTCTTCTCCCAGTCTCCTTCACCCTGGATGTGGGAACAGCAGGTCCGGGGCTCGAGGTGTCTCAGGATCGGAAGAGGGTGAGATGGACCGAGACCCGGAGGAGTCTCCTTGACACCGGGAAGAGGTTTACAGGCAGTGCGTGTGTGCTGGGATCAGAGGGATTCACATCGGGGAGACATTACTGGGAGGTGGAGGTGGCGGGGAGTCGGGGCTGGAGTCTGGGAGTCGCGCAGAGTATGTGGAGAGGAAGAGACAGGTCGCACCGACCCCGGAGACTGGAGTCTGGAGTATCTAGCGGGGGCTGGGTAACGGGTCTGATGCACTCGCCTACCCTCCATCCCGTCTCCCCGCCCGTCCCATCCCCGGGAGGGTGGCAGTTTGTCTCAGTTACGAGTCACGGAGTCATAGAGTGACACAGTGTGGAAACTGGCCCTTTGGCCCAATTTGTCCACACCGGCCAACATGTCCCAGCTACACTAGTCACACCTGCCTGCGCTTGGTCCATATCCCTCGAAACCTGTCCTATCCATGTACCTGTCTAACTCTTTCTTAAACATTGGGATAGTCCCAACCTCAACTACCACATCTGGCAGCTTGTTCCATACACCCGCCATCCTTTTGTGTGAAAAGGTTACGCCTCAGATTCCTATTAAATCTTTTCCCCTTCAACTTGAACCTATGCCCTCTGGTCCTCGATTCTCCTACTCTGGGCAAGAGACTGTGCATCTTCCCGATCTATTCCTCTCATGGTTTTGTACACCTCTATAAGATCACCCCTCATCCTCCTGTGCTTCAAGGAATAGAGACCAAGCCGACTTAACCTCTCCCTTTTGCTCACACCCTCGAGTCCTGGCAACATCCTCGTAAATCTTCTCTGAATCCTTTCAAGCTTGACAATTTATTTCCTATAACATGGTGCCCAGAACTGAACACAATATTCTAAATGCGGTCTCACCAACGTCTTATGCAACTGCAACATGACCTCACAACTTCTATACTCTGATTGATGAAGGCCAATGTGCCAAAACCTACTTGAACTTATCTACCTGGGACTTGACCTTCAAGGAACTATGCACCTGCACTCCCAGTTCCCACTGCTCTACAACACTCTCCAGAAGCCTACCATTCAGTGTGCATGTCCTGCCCTTGTTAGACGTTCCAAAATGCAATACCTCACACTTCTCTGTATTAAATACCATCAACCATTCCTCCGCCCACCTGGCCAATCGATCCAGATCCTGCCGCAATCTTTCACAACTATCTTCACAATCTGCAAAACCACCCACTTTTGTATCATCAGCTAACTAGCTAATCGTGCCCTGTATGTTCTCATACGAATCATTGATGTAGATGACAAACAGTAATGGGCCCAGCACTGAACCCTGAGGCACACCACTGGTCACAGGCCTCCAGTCTGAGAAGCAAACTTCCACCATCACCCTCAGCTCCCTTCCATGGAGCCAATTTGCTGTCCATTCAGAGTCCGGGGCAGTTTCATTTTACGACGCGGACACCAAGTCCCATCTCCACACCTTCACTGGGAATAAATTCACGGAGAAAAGTTATCCTTTCTTCGGGCCTTTTGGAATGGAAACTGGCTGAGAATCTGCTCCGGTTCCGCTCCGGGTGTGTAAAAGGATCGGGTCCCGGGACCGTCGGCAGGAACGGGGCTCGGGCTGTGGGGCAGAAACCCGGTGGACAACAGGTCGGCGCTGAACGGCTCCCGTTTAATCCCCAAATTCCACGTGGTAAAAAACCCCAGTGAGCGCGGAAATAAAACCAGGGGGAATGTCAATGTGGGAAGAGAGAAATAAACAGCAAGTGAAATCAGAGCTGTCGATCCGTTCATTTCAACGAGTTAACTGCGTCCGTCAACGGAACAGAAATACTTTTGTGAAAATATAAAGAGTGAAACAATCGCCCTTCCCTTTTATTTATTTTTTTATTATCAAAAAATATTTTATTCAAGAAATAAGTATATACAAAAGATGTTCCTTCCAAAACTCCATCCGACATTCTCAGAGGCTATACACACATTCAATGCAGATATTCAATACACCACTTACACAAAATTACCCCCTACCCTTGCCACTCATGTGGCTCAATGGCGTGGAATCCCTTCCCTTATTTGGAGGGGCGTCTCCACCACACCCTGCCCCCCCCTCCCCCCCTCCGTGTCCAGCAGCAGAAGGACCCTAGTCTGTGGCCCTCCCCCACAGAGCCTTGGTGTTGGCTGCACCAAGCTTCAATGCGTCCCTCAGCACGTACTCCTGCAGTCTGCAGTGGGCCAGTCGGCAACATTACCAGACGGACAGCTCGCTCCGCTGGGAGGTCAACAAAGCTCGGGCAGACCAAAGAGCGTCTTTCACCCAGTTGATGACCTTCCAACAGCACTCGATGTCAGTCTCTGAATGCGTCCCTGGGAACAGTCCGTAGATCACAGAGTCCTCTGTGACGGAGCTGCTCGGAAAAAATCGTGACAGGGACCCCTGCAAACCTCTCCAGACTCTCTTGGAAAATCCACACTCTGTGAAGAGGTGGGCAACCGTCTCCTCTCCGTAGCAGCCGTCCCGAGGGCAATGTGCGCTGGTAGTGAGGTTCTGACGGTGCAGGAAGGATCTGAGTGGGAGGGCTCCCCTCACCGCCAGCCAAGCCAGATCTTGGTGCTTGTTGATGAGTTCTGGTGATGAGACATTTTGCCAGACAAGCTGGGCAGTCTGCTCTAGGAACCACGCCACAGGATCCATGGAGTCATTTCCCTGCACTGCATGCAGGACGTTCCGTGCTGACCACTGTCCGATGGACTTGTGGTCAAACGTGTTGGTCTGGAAGAACCTTACCACGAATCACATGTTGCGGCAATGGTCCAGCTGACTGTTACATTGCGTGGCATCTGCGCCAGGCCCATCCTTCGCAACACTGGGGACAGGTAGAACGTCAGCAGGCAGTGATACTTGGCGCCCACGTGCCTTGGCTCTACGCTCCGCCTGATGCAGCCACACACGAAGGCGTCCATCAGGGTGAATGCGACGTTGGGCAAGCTTTTACCCCCATTGTCTGCCAACTTGTGCATTATGGCCCGTCGCACCCGGTCCATCCTCGACCCCCAGATGAAGCGGCGTATGAGTGGGGGGGTCACATAACATGTGACAATAGAGTATAATTGAATCATTGAGTTGAATTCAAGTTTGCACATGAGACTGTTAAATAAAATAACAGTGTTTGCTGTAGAAGTAATGTTATTGTGCAGCCTAATGTAATGAACAATTCACGATGAGAAACACTGATGTGTTGAGTTTAAGGGAATGAAATTTACCTGCAGCTGATTGCAAATGACATCCACTTTGTGATTGACGGGGCTGAGCTCCGCCTCCCCCCAGCCGTGCCCCGCCCCTTTCATTGGCCGCAGGTTCAGCAGCAGCAGTCGCGGCGGCGGCTCCACAGCTCCGCCCCCCGGGTCCTAAACCCGCCGCACGTTGTTGTCCAGCCTCACTTACCCCCTCTGGCAGCTTGTTCCAGACACCCACGACCTTCTGTGTGAAAATGTTCCTCAGGTTCCCATTAAATCTTGCACCTCTCACCACAAACCTGTGTCCTCTAGTTCTCGATTCCACTGCTCCGGGTAACAGACTGTGCATTCTCCCTGTCTATTCACCTCTTGATCTTATGCACTTCAACCTCCTGCGCTCCAATTAATAAACCCTTCCCTGCCCAACCTCTCCCTTTCGCTCTGACCCTCAAATCCTGGCACCATCTTCGTGAATCCACTCTGCAGTTGTTTCCAGCATTTTATCCTGCCTTACACTGTCCCAAGCGCTACTCTCCGCTTCCGTCTATGTTCAGGACAGTTTAATGTGTAACTGACCCCTCCCTGTGGTAGAGAGCGGGGGAACCCTCCATAGTTTCCGCGGGTGGATTTGTCTCCTTCCTTTAAAATGGTCGTAACGATGGTGACCCTCGGGTGCTCTGGCCGGCGCTCCTCTTCACTGAGGAAGGCAGACATTGATGGTGAAACTCACCAGCGCCTTCAGTGCACCTGCACAACCTTTGGCCGTCTGAGGAGAAGACTGTTTGAAGATCAGGACACAATTCTCAAGTCATCAATCATTTTGTCACACACCTTCTGTCTTTTCATCTCTGGCCTTTGTCCAACCGTCTGACTATCAACTCCCTCTCCCCCCTCAGCTGTGTTAACCTCTTGCCAGCCAGGCTATGTCCTGCCCCCTTCCTCCCATCGTTATTCCATCTCCCACCCCCTACAATCAGTCTGAAGAAGGGTCCCGACCCGAAACATAAGCTGTCCATGTTCTCCAGATGTGCTGCTTGACCCACAGACTTACTCCAGCACTTTGTACCTTTTTTTTGTAAACCTGCATCTGCAGTTCTTTGTTTTTGCATCTTCACGTTGAACATTTGCGTCAGATTTACATTCATTCCTCTAGACGGCAGCGTGCGCAGTGGACATGCGTTTTGAACCAGGAAGTGGCAGAGTTAAAAAATGGCTTCGAAAGAACAGGTCGAGAGGTTAACTGAGGAAGCAGTTTGTCCCATCTGCCTGGATTTCTTCACCGATCCGGTGTCACTGGAGTGTGGGCACAATTTCTGCCGCTCCTGTATCACACAGAGTTGGGACAGGGAGGACAGAAACTCCTGCCCGGAATGTAGAGAGGAGTTTACAGACCGCACCCTCAGGGTGAGTCGGGCCTTGGCGAGACTGGCTGAGACAGCTCGAACACTGAGCCTGAATCGGACAGAGAAGGAAAGTAAACTTCACTGCGAGGAACATCAGGAAGAACTGAAGCTGTTTTGTGAAACTGACAAGAAGCTGATCTGTGTGGTTTGTGCAGCTGGGCGGGAACACAAGTCTCACAGCTTCATGCCGGTTAAAGAAGCTGTTGAAAACTACAAGGTAAAAGCAAACCCCCGATTTTGATCGCATCATTGTTTAATTCCGTCTTTATTGTCTAACGCTTTAATTCTCCGATTTTCAAAAACAATCGCAGGGGCAGGTTAAAGCTTCCATCCAGTCTCTCACAAAAGATAAATCAGAGATCCAGCAAATGGAGCAGCAACAGAAGGAGAAGATTTCTGGAGTTCTGGTGAGGCTTTTAAGTTTCGATTTCCTGATCTTGTGCAGGTTTGATCCCTGTGACGCGTGTAATAACAGGGCAGCGCAGTGACACAAGTAGTGCTGCTGTCTCCTAGTTCTGGTGACCGGGTTCGATCCTGACCTCGGGTGCTGCATAGAAAATAGGTGCAGGAGTAGGCCGTTCGGCCCTTCGAGCCAGCACCGTCATTCAATATGATCATGGCCTACCCTTTATTCTTAAACTATAACCCCTGGTTCTGGACTCCCCCAACATCGGGAAATTTTTTCCTGCATCTAGCCTCTCCAATCCCTAAAGAATTTTACATGTTTCTATAAGATCCTATCTCATCTTTCTAAATTCCAGTGAATACGAGCCCAGTCGACCCATTCAGAATCAGTCTGAAGAGGGTCTCGACCCAAAACGTCACCCATTCCCTCTCTCCTAGATGCTGCCTGACCTGCTGAGTTACTCCAGCATTTGTGATACATTCTTTCATCATATGTCAGTCCTGCCATCCCGGTAATTAACCTGATGAACCTACACTGCACTCCCACAATAGCAAGAATGTCCTTCCTTAAATTAGGAGATCAAAAGAGCACACAATTTTCCAGGTGTGGTCTCAACAGGACCCTGCACAACTGCAGTAGGACCTCCTTGCTCCTAAACTCCAATCCTCGCACAATGAAGGCCAACATGCCATTAGCTTTCTTCACTGCCTGCTGTACGTGCATGCTTACTTTCATAGACTGGTGTACAAGGACACCCAGGTCTCATTGCACCTCCACTTTTCCTAATCTGACACCATTCAGATAATAATCTGCCTTCTTGTTCTTGCCACCAAAGTGGATAACGTCACATTTATTCACATTTTACTGCATCTGCCATGCATCTGCCCACTCACCCAACCTGTCCAACTCACTCTGCAGTCTCACAGCATCCTCCTCGCAGCTCACACTGCCGCCCAGCTTTGTGGCATCCGCAAACTTGGAGATGTTACATTTAATTCCCTCGTCTAAATCGTTATATATTGTAAATAACTGCGGTCCCAGCAATGAGCCTTGCAGCACCCCACTAGGGGGTGGTGGACGGATAAATGGGAATTAATGGGCACTTGAAAAGGAATAGGCAGCTGGGAATTGCATTAGGGGTAGAGGGTTGATGGGTTATCAGATTACCCTCACAACACTTCAGAAGCATTTAGACAAACTATTGAATTGCCAAAGCAAATAAAAATGCACGGGACAAATGTCACCGTCAACCTCTGAGGGAAACACAATCAGTGACATTACATATTGATCTTCACCTTTCATTTGACAGGAACAGTCACACAACCTTCAGTCCAAGATCGCATCCCAGTTTGCTGAACTGCACCAGATTCTCACTGATAAAGAGCAGCGCGTACAGGCAGATATCCGGGAGGAAGAGAAGAGGATTCTGAATAGAATGAAGACAAATCTTGGAGAGATCGAAGAGAATTTAAAATCTATTCAGGAGGAACTCTCTAAGTTGCAGCAGCAGATGGATCAAAAGGACAGTGTGGTGTTTCTGAAGGTGAGGGGTTACACCACAGTCTGGCGAAGTGAAAGTGCAGTCACAAAATGGAGGGGGATATTTCAGAAATACATGCTGCATTTACCAGTAATTCAGAACTGGGTAAATGTTTCATCTGTTCCAGCTGTTGTTCCCAAACTAATTGGCCTCCCGCATAATCTATGGGATCTCAGGACTGCCTGGCCTGAATGTAGAGAGGTGTTTGTATTCTGTGGAGTTGAGAACTACGACGGGTGATCCTATATCTGATCCCAAGGGCCACGAATGAGCAGAGGACAGTAAATCTCTGGGATTCTCCAACCAAGAGACTCTGAGAGGTTTAACCTGTTAGACGTATTTATACCAGAGGAAGATACATTTTTGAAAATTCAGGGAACTGAAATCAAAGGGAATGGGACAAGGCGGAGGAGTTCGTTCCTGGGCTAGATCAGCCATGACCACATTGTGGGGATTACATTGTGAAATCTAGAACGTGGCGCACACAGCAGATTGAACATCTATATCCGGTTCCCATCAGCAGTGGGTGGTCACCTTGGGGAATTTGCTCTGTTTGTTTTACCCACCTTTGTTCACAAATTGTGAATATGAAGATGTGGTAAAAGGGAATACAGGAGATATTGCAAAAGACTCTCGGAAGAATGGGAACAGAAGTTCTAGAGGGGAAAAGAAATTAAGGGCAGGGCTAATTGTGAACGATGTGAGAGGGGAGGTATATACAGAAGTTAAAGTGTTGTACTTAAATGCGCGTAGTATAAAAAATAAAGTGGATGAGCTTGAGGCTCAGTTAGTCATGGGCAAGTATGATGTTGTAGGGATCACTGAGACATGGCTACAAGAGGACCAGGGCTGGGAACTGAATATTCAGGGGTACACAACGTATAGAAAAGACAGACAGGTGGGCAGAGGGGGTGGGGTTGCTCTGATGGTAAGGAATGATATTCATTCCCTTGCAAGGGGTGACATAGAATCAGGAGATGTTGAATCAGTATGGATAGAAATGAGAAATTGTAAGGGTAAAAAGACCCTAATGGGAGTTATCTATAGGCCCCCAAACAGTAGCCTTGACATAGGGTGCAAGTTGAATCAGGAGATAAAATTGGCGTGTCAAAAATGTAATGCTACGGTGGTTATGGGAGATTTCAACATGCAGGTAGACTGGGAAAATCAGGTTGGAAATGGACCCCAGGAAAGAGAGTTTGTAGAGTGCCTTCGAGATGGATTCTTAGAACAGCTTGTACTGGAGCCTACCAGGGAGAAGGTAATTCTGGATTTAGTGTTGTGTAATGATCCTGATCTGATAAGGGGACTAGAGGTAAAAGAGCCATTAGGAGGCAGTGATCACAACATGATAAGTTTTACTCTGCAAATGGAAAGGCAGAAGGGAAAATCGGAAGTGTCGGTATTACAGTATAGCAAAGGGGATTACAGAGGCATGAGGCAGGAGCTGGCCAAAATTGATTGGAAGGAGGCCCTAGCAGGGAAGAAGGTAGAACAGCAATGGCAGGTATTCCTGGGAATAATGCAGAGGTTGCAGGATCAATTTATTCCAAAGAGGGGGAAAGACTCTAAGGGGAGTAAGAGACACCTGTGGCTGACGAGGGAAGTCAGGGACAGCATAAAAATTAAGGAGAGGAAGTATAACATAGCAAAGAAGAGTGGGAAGACAGAGGATTGGGACTCTTTTAAAGAGCAACAAAAGTTAACTAAAAAGGCAATACGGGGAGAAAAGATGAGGTACGAGGGTAAACTAGCCAATAATATAAAGGAGGATAGCAAAAGTTTTTTTAGGTACGTGAAGAGGAAAAAAATAGTCAAGGCAAATGTGGGTCCCTTGAAGACAGAAGCAGGGGAATTTATTATGGGGAACAAAGAAATGGCAGACGAGTTAAACCGTTACTTTGGATCTGTCTTCACTGAGGAAGATACACACAATCTCCCAAATGTTCTAGGGGCCGGAGAACCTAGGGTGATGGAGGAACTGAAGGAAATCCACATTAGGCAGGAAGTGGTTTTGGGTAGACTGATGGGACTGAAGGCTGATAAATCCCCAGGGCCTGATGGTCTGCATCCCAGAGTACTTAAGGAGGTGGCTCTAGAAATAGTGGAAGCATTGGAGATCATTTTTCAATGTTCTATAGATTCAGGATCAGTTCCTGTGGATTGGAGGATAGCAAATGTTATCCCACTTTTTAAGAAAGGAGGGAGAGAGAAAACGGGTAATTATAGACCAGTTAGTCTGACATCAGTGGTGGGGAAGATGCTGGAGTCAATTATAAAAGACAAAATTGCTGAGCATTTGGATAGCAGTAACGGGATCATTCCGAGTCAGCATGGATTTACGAAGGGGAAATCATGCTTGACAAATCTACTGGAATTTTTTGAGGATGTAACTAGGAAAATTGACAAGGGAGTGTCAGTGGATGTGGTGTACCTCGACTTTCAGAAAGCCTTCGACAAGGTCCCACATAGGAGATTAGTGGGCAAAATTAGGGCACATGGTATTGGGGGTAGGGTACTGACATGGATAGAAAATTGGTTGACAGACAGAAAGCAAAGAGTGGGGATAAATCGGTCCCTTTCGGAATGGCAGGCAGTGACCAGTGGGGTACCGCATGGTTCGGTGCTGGGACCCCAGCTATTTACGATATACATTAATGACTTAGACGAAGGGATTAAAAGTACCATTAGCAAATTTGCAGATGATACTAAGTTGGGGGGTAGTGTGAATTGTGAGGAAGATGCAATAAGGCTGCAGGGTGACTTGGACAGGTTGTGTGAGTGGGCGGATACATGGCAGATGCAGTTTAATGTAGATAAGTGTGAGGTTATTCACTTTGGAAGTAAGAATAGAAAGGCAGATTATTATCTGAATGGTGTCAAGTTAGGAGGAGGGGGAGTTCAACGAGATCTGGGTGTCCTAGTGCATCAGTCAATGAAAGGAAGCATGCAGGTACAGCAGGCAGTGAAGAAAGCCAATGGAATGTTGGCCTTCGTAACAAGAGGAGTTGAGTATAGGAGCAAAGAGGTCCTTCTACAGTTGTACCGGGCCCTGGTGAGACCGCACCTCGAGTACTGTGTGCAGTTTTGGTCTCCAAATTTGAGGAAGGATATTCTTGCTATGGAGGGCGTGCAGCGTAGGTTCACTAGGTTAATTCCCGGAATGGCGGGACTGTCGTATGTTGAAAGGCTGGAGCGATTGGGCTTGTATACACTGGAATTTAGAAGGATGAGGGGGGATCTTATTGAAACATATAAGATAATTAGGGGATTGGACACATTAGAGGCAGATAACATGTTCCCAATGTTGGGGGAGTCCAGAACAAGGGGCCACAGTTTAAGAATAAGGGGTAGGCCATTTAGAACGGAGATGAGGAAGAACTTTTTCAGTCAGAGGGTGGTGAAGTTGTGGAATTCTCTGCCTCAGAAGGCAGTGGAGGCCAGTTCGTTGGATGCTTTCAAGAGAGAGCTGGATAGAGCTCTTAAGGATAGCGGAGTGAGGGGATATGGGGAGAAGGCAGGAACGGGGTACTGATTGAGAGTGATCAGCCATGATCGCATAGAATGGCGGTGCTGGCTCGAAGGGCTGAATGGCCTACTCCTGCACCTATTGTCTATTGTCTATTGTCTATTGTCTATCCCATTCTACATCATAGACCAGGCCATTCGGCACATCCTATCCAGTCAAGATTTCTGCTCCACACAACATCCCTCCCATCTACTCACCACACCCGGTAACAATACCCCGAATTCCAGGAGCGCTCGCGTGTTTATCCCGCTTGCCCTTAAATGTATCTCTGCTCTGGTCTTCATTCCCTCCAATGCAAGTGAGGTCCATGTTCTCATGACTGCATTCCTTTCGGTATTTGTTGAAGACCACGTTACGTTTCAGCTTTGATTTTTGCTCTCCCATCGATTAGAGATATTATTTCATCCTCACCCATTTAAATCCACCGATAAATTAAATCCTATCTCATCATTCCTGACATTTTCTCCAGATAAAATCCCACAACCTGCCCAGTCTTTACATTGAGCTCCATCCTCTCAGTCATGGCATCATTCTCATGAACATTCCTTGTGCTTTTCCCCATCATTCTACGTCTCGACGGTAATGTCCACTTTCTATCTGCATGGCAGCGGAGATAAGAGTTGGGAAATGGAAATTATCAGAGGGTTGTAGAAATGTGGAGAAATTCCCGCTGTCGGGATGAGGACGGTCCATCTCAGTCAATTGAGATTTGTGTTTTATTTCTTTCAGGGGGAAGCTGGTCGCAAGCGAAGGTAGGACATGCTCTTGACGGAAACATTGTAAGTTTTCGTGGAACAGTTCAAAACATTTCTAATGCTCAGTTGATAACCGGCTGTTAAATATTCGCAGTGTTCGTGATGAAGCCAAACCACTGTCGGTGGTAGAGGAGGCCTTGCCGATTGAAAAGTTTCATTGCCCTGTTTCATTCAACACAACATTTAAAGAAACATCTGATGACTTCAAGCAAGGTAAAGCTTATAACTTTTCCATTGTTCTTGTTTCTGACATCTTGAAGTAAGATGTGTACGAAAGAACTGCAGTTGCAGGTTTAAATCAAAAGTAGACACAAAATGCTGCTGTGACTCAGCGGGACAGGCAGCATCTCAGTCGAGAAGGAATGGGTGATGTTTCAGGTCTGGACACTTCTTCAGTCTGAAGAAGGGTCTCGACCTGAAACGTCACCCATTCCTTCTCTCCAGAGCTGCTCCTGTTGTAGTCCGTGGCCTATTAGGAAAAACAGGCAGACAACCGAATTCGTTTAACCTCTTTATTCTACTCACCCAGTTGGGAGAGAGTCTAGAAACCGAAGCGTTTAGAAACGCTTAGGAAGCCAGTGTAGTCTCTCTCCCCGAATGCTAACAATTACACACATTTTATACCCGTAATACATGTGCCAGTACATTTCCGTTGCTACATTATATGGCAAGTTTTACAATGTCCTATAAATCTTTATGTGCCCTTTAGGACCCCCATGTCCTCCGTGTCCTGTGTGACCTACATGTCCTCGGTATTCCCAGGACCAAAGAGCAGGCTATATGGCCAAATGTTCCCCTTAACCATCAAAGGGTGGTTAACCATCAAAGCCTTAAAGCCAGTTGCCCATATCAAAGGATACACTTAGCCATAAACCGCGCTTCCATGCTGACAACAGGATGTCCTGGCAACATAATCGAGCTGGAGCTTTTACACCCCTGCAATAAAACCCACATGGCTACATTCGTAATGTGAGCCCTTACATTCCCATCTTTGATTATGCTATAATCACAGTCTTTTAAAGTGGCCGATTGACAAATATTTGGCGTATACATGGGCCGAAGCAATAACAGATTAACAGAATCACAACAATTAACACAATGATACTGCCATAATGGAGAATCGGCCCCCACAAATATCCTAAACCAAACCAATCCCATCCTGAAGCATTAATTCGATCTTGGGCTAAATCTGCCCCTATGTTCCTAGTCAAGCCAAGTCAATTTTATTTGTATAGCACATTTAAAAACAACCCACATTGACCAAAGCGCTGTACATCAGTTCAGGTACTAAGAACAAACATACAATGGCACACAAACATAACAGCACATACACAAACAGTTCACAGCGCCCCCTCAGGGGGCTCAAACGCTAAACGCTCTTTCTATAACCTCCTTCACATGCCCCGCGATATTGGTAATATTGGAAGATACATCTGGTACAAATGTACAACATTCCTGCCCTATCATAGCACAGGTACCCCCTTTCTCGGCTAGCAGGAAATCTAGGGCCATACGATTCTGGAGAGCGACAAGACGCAGGGACATCATTTCAGTTGTTAGCTGGCCTATTTGTTCCTGAGTCTCGTACAGTCCATCAGCAGTACAATTTGCTAATTTTCTAAGTTTCTAATTTCAGTTCCCGCCCGAGCGGTTGCCCATCGTGGGAATATTATCCACCAAAAATCTCTCAAACTCCGATACAGCTCGTTTAGAGCGCCACTCTGGATGTTGTAGAGGATGATTTATAATTCGTAAATGTGGGATTACAAAAGCTAGATAACAGCACCCTGTCCAGGTCTCATAAGATCCCTGATCATACTGTGGCGAAAGTCCTGGTAACCAGACATATGCCCAGCTCCCACATATTAAGTAAATCCCATTAAGAGGTCTTGGGGGAACTGCAGTACTGATATGGGTGCATGTGCTGAATCCCACAGACAGACCAACTTTATTTGGTCTAGATCCCATTCTACAGAAACAGGTTGTATTTATTGGTGTTTCTGGAGAGTCATGAGGAGAATTAACTTGTATCCGGGGCCAATTCTCCTGTGTTTGATTAAGATAGGGTCTCAACGACCACCCATTAAAACATTGACATCCACAGTCATCTGATTGGTTCTCATAATCCGTACACCAATTATTGGGGCCAGGGCTCTGTGAGTGATTCAAAAAGAACCGGGCAGACCTGACTTCACTCGGAGTGAAGGGGACCGGGTAAAGAGGCATCATGCTTTTTCCATGTGTTGAAACCTGGGGCGCACACCCAACAGGCAGACCGTTCTACCTGTGTAGCATATGTCTGACATAAAGAGAGGAAACGATTGGTTCGCCGGAGATCCGAGGTTCGTCCTTCTACCTGACTACCGAGGGTCAATATAATCCACAATCCCATCTTAGCCTCATGTTGTCCCGTGGTTTCTGGGCGTCTCGGACCTGAGAATGCTAGACTGATAAAGATTGGGTTAATAATTTCATATATTCAATTAAACGCTCATCCAGGTCGTACAGTTCATGGAGGTTGATGCACCCCTTTCCCTCTGCCCCCCAAGGGGTTCGGAGTGGTTTCCCGTATAATACCTCAGCTGGGGTTAAACCTGTAGTAGAGTGTGGGGTTATACGCATAGAGAATAATGCCATCGGCAGGACTTGGACCCAATTTAATTTAGTCTCCTCTTGGAGTTTGACCAATTTATTTTTCAGTGTGCCATTTGCACGTTCCACTAGACCTGCAGCCTGTGGATGGTGTACGCAGTGGAACTGCTGGCGGATATTCAACTGTTTGCACATTTCCTCATTAACTTTAGCCATGAAATGGGGTCCATTGTCCGAGCTTAATGTACATGGTAATCCAAACCGTGGTACTATTTCCCTTAATAAATCTGCTGCCGTGGTGGTCGCTGTATTATTAGTCGTTGGCACCACTTCAATCCATCGGCTAAACACATCAACAATAACTAAACAATACTTATAACTATGTACACGTGGCAGTAGACAATAGGTGCAGGAGTAGGCCATTCAGCCCTTCGAGCCAGCACCGCCATTCAATGCGATCATGGCTGATCACTCTCAATCAGTACCCCGTTCCTGCCTTCTCCCCATACCCCCTCACTCCGCTATCCTTAAGAGCTCTATCCAGCTCTCTCTTGAAAGCATCCAACGAACTGGCCTCCACTGCCTTCTGAGGCAGAGAATTCCACACCTTCACCACTCTCTGACTGAAAAAGTTCTTCCTCATCTCCGTTCTAAATGGCCTACCCCTTATTCTTAAACTGTGGCCCCTTGTTCTGGATTCCCCCAACATTGGGAACATGTTTCCTGCCTCTAATGTGTCCAATCCCCTAATTATCTTATATGTTTCAATAAGATCCCCCCTCATCCTTCTAAATTCCAGTGTATACAAGCCTAATTGCTCCAGCCTTTCAACATACGACAGTCCCGCCATTCCGGGAATTAACCTAGTGAACCTACGCTGGACGCCCTCAATAGCAAGAATATCCTTCCTCAAATTTGGAGACCAAAACTGCACACAGTACTCCAGGTGCGTTCTCACCAGGGCCCGGTACAACTGTAGAAGGACCTCTTTGCTCCTATACTCAACTCCTCTTGTTATGAAGGCCAACATTCCATTGGCTTTCTTCACTGCCTGCTGTACCTGCATGCTTCCTTTCAGTGACTGATGCACTAGGACACCCAGATCTCGTTGAACATCCCCTCTTCCTAACTTGACAATAATCTGCCTTTCTATTCTTACTTCCAAAGTGAATAACCTCACACTTATCTACATTAAACTGCATCTGCCATGTATCCGCCCACTCACACAACCTGTCCAAGTCACCCTGCAGCCTTATTGCATCTTCCTCACAATTCACACTACCCCCCAGCTTAGTATCATCTGCAAATTTGCTAATGGTACTTTTAATCCCTTCATCTAAGTCATTAATGTATATCGTAAATAGCTGGGGTCCCAGCACTGAACCTTGCGGTACCCCACTGGTCACTGCCTGCCATTCCGAAAGGGACCAATTTATCCCCACTCTTTGCTTTCTGTCTGTCAACCAATTTTCTATCCATGTCAGTACCCTACCCCCAATACCATGTGCTCTAATTTTGCCCACTAATCTCCTATGTGGGACCTTGTCGAAGGCTTTCTGAAAGTCGAGGTACACCACATCCACTGACTCTCCCCTGTCAATTTTCCTAGTTACATCCTCAAAAAATTCCAATAGATTTGTCAAGCAAGATTTCCCCTTCGTAAATCCATGCTGACTCGGAATGATCCTGTTACTGCTATCCAAATGCTCAGCAATTTCGTCTTTTATAATTGACTCCCGCATCTTCCCCACCACTGATGTCAGACTAACTGGTCTATAATTACCCGTTTTCTCTCTCCCTCCTTTCTTAAAAAGTGGGATAACATTTGCTATCCTCCAATCCACAGGAACTGATCCTGAATCTATAGAACATTGAAAAATGATCTCCAATGCTTCCACTATTTCTAGAGCTACCTCCTTAAGTACCCTGGGATGCAGACCATCAGGCCCTGGGAATTTCTCAGCCTTCAGTCCCATCAGACTACCCAAAACCATTTCATGCCTAATGTGGATTTCCTTCAGTTCCTCCATCACCCTAGGTTCTCCGGCCCCTAGAACATTTGGGAGATTGTGTGTATCTTCCTCAGTGAAGACAGATCCAAAGTAACGGTTTAACTCGTCTGCCATTTCTTTGTTCCCCATAATAAATTCCCCTGCTTCTGTCTTCAAGGGACCCACATTTGCCTTGACTATTTTTTTCCTCTTCACGTACCTAGAAAAACTTTTCCTATCCTCCTTTATATTATTGGCTAGTTTACCCTCGTACCTCATCTTTTCTCCCCGTATTGCCTTTTTAGTTAACTTTTGTTCCTCTTTAAAAGAGTCCCAATCCTTTGTCTTCCCACTCTTCTTTGCTATGTTATACTTCCTCTCCTTAATTTTTATGCTGTCCTTGACTTCCCTTGTCAGCCACAGGTGTCTCTTACTCCCCTTAGAGTCTTTCCGCCTCTTTGGGATAAATTGATCCTGCAACCTCTGCATTATTCCCAGGAATACCTGCCATTGCTGTTCTACCATCTTCCCTGCTAGGGCCTCCTTCCAGTCAATTTTGGCCAGCTCCTGCCTCATGCCTCTGTAATCCCCTTTGCCATACTGTAATACTGACACTTCCGATTTTCCCTTCTGCCTTTCCATTTGCAGAGTAAAACTTATCATGTTGTGATCACTGCCTCCTAATGGCTCTTTTACCTCTAGTCCCCTTATCAGATCAGGATCATTGCACAACACTAAATCCAGAATTGCCTTCTCCCTGGTAGGCTCCAGTACAAGCTGTTCTAAGAATCCATCTCGAAGGCACTCTACAAACTCTCTTTCCTGATTCAATAAAATCAATTTGTAAACCGTAATGTATTTTGGGGTGATACCATGTAGCATTTATTACATCCAACATTCCCCTCTTACCAGCATAGGTAAGAGAGTGCACATAATGCAACAAAACAGGTAAAAGCGCGTTAGGGACACAAACTTTGCCAGAGGCAGTAACCCAAAGCGAGTCAGATTCGCGAGGGGAACACCCATCCTGGCTCCACTGGTGTCTCTCAGCCTCGGGGGCATCCCCCTGAAGCTGGCAGAGGTCCGAAACACTGGGCATAGCGGTAGTTGCAGAAAAATGCTATTGTTCATCTGAAGAAACTAAAATGGTTGGGGTCAGGGCCTCTGTGCGTGCCAATGTGTCAGCCAATGTATTCCCGAAAGAAATGGGATCCTTGACAGATGTATGCGAATTTCATTTAATGACAGCCAAGGTTTTCGGGAGTGTTAAACTCGCTAGTAGATTTCGGACAAACAGGGCATTTTTAATAGGAGTGCCTGCTGCAGTCAAAAAGCCCTTGTGCTGCCATAGGGTACCAAAATCATGTGCAACCCCAAAAGCATATCGTGAGTCGGTGTAAATATTAGCACATTGGTCAACGCAAAGGTGGCAGGCCCGCGTGAGGGCAAATAATTCAGCCTGCTGGGCAGCATGAGGTGTACTGAAAAAGGCGAGGGTAGGCAGTATCCTCAATCTCTAGCGCCGATTGTGCGGATTCTCGTTCATGGCGCAACTTAACCCTTTCACCAACGGTTGTCTGGGACCTATCCATATTCCCTGATGCTGCCTCATAATTGGGGGGGTAGTCCCGAATATCCTGGCGGGAGGGTAGAACCGGAACTGGCACCACCGCAGCCGGTGGCTCTGCCTGTGGGGCTGTGGGGATCGGACACGTCCAGGGTTCTTCGTCACTCTCGGATTCCTGATTACCTAATAAAGCCGCTATAGACTCCAGTGGTTCGGACTCTGACTTTTGTTGTTGTTTGGCGGGATATATCCCTTTGGCACCGGTTTTAAATTCATCTCGAGCTCGGGTAGCACAGTCAAGTCTTAGATCAGCGGAGTGAGGGGGTATGGGGAGAAGGCAGGAACGGGGTACTGATTGAGAGTGATCAGCCATGATCGCATTGAATGGCGGTGCTGGCTCGAAGGGCTGAATGGCCTACTCCTGCACCTATCGTCTATTGTTTATTGTCTGTCATACACCTTACATTCCGCTTGCAAAATGTCCCATGTTTTCGGTATTCCCAACCTATCACACACTGATATCCCTCTACTACTTGCATTTTCCCTCCAACTTCGCTCCCTCGACTCCTGATGGCGCTTCTGCACCCCCTCTCTCCATTCTTTAATCCTCTTTGAGAGTCTCTACATTCCATTTACCTCCCACTGGCCAGGCCTCGTTTCCCAATCTTTTCATTAACGAAGCAAATAAATAAATAACACACGTGTTGTACCGGGGCACCGCCATCACTCTTATCCAAAGACTGTCCCATATGTCTGATTGCCAATTATCCGAAATTATGCTACCAATAAATACTACCAATAAATATTACCAAACGATCAATTTCATCCAGACCAAGACAATGACAACAAGAGTGACCGCCCCTTACCTTCCAAATCCGGAACCTTGTCCTTGTCCTTATCCTTGTCCTTTTCCTTATCGGTTCGTCTGTGAATCTCAGTTGCACAGGACATCAACCCCAAACGAGGGACTTCAGTGTCTGAAAGACGTCAACGTCCGGGGTCTCGAACAACGGTCGAGAAGTGCACTCTGTCCCCTTCGGACGTGTTTCAGTCACCGCTGCCTCTTAGTCGTTCGTGGTTGACGGTGCCAAAGAGATCCTGCCGACTATGCCAAATGTTGTAGTCCGTGGCCTATTAGAAAAAACAGGCAGACAACCGAATTCGTTTAACCTCTTTATTCTACTCACCCAGGTGGGAGAGAGTCTAGAAACCGAAGCGTTTAGAAACGTTTAGGAAGCCACTGTAGTCTCTCTCTCTGAATGCTAACAATTACACACATTTTATACCCGTAATACATGTGCCAGTACATTTCCGTTGCTACATTATATGGCAAGTTTTACAATGTCCTATAAATCTTTATGTGCCCTTTAGGACCCCCATGTCCTCCGTGTCCTGTGTGACCTACATGTCCTCGGTATTCCCAGGACCAAAGAGCAATCTTTATGGCCAAATGTTCCCCTTAACATTCAAAGGATGGTTAACCTTCAAAGCCTTAAAGCCAGTTGCCCATATCAAAGGATACACTTAGCCATAAACCGCGCTTCCATGCTGACAACAGGATGTCCTGGCAACATAATCGAGCTGGAGCTTTCACACCCCTTTTACACGCCTGCAATAAAACCCACATGGCTACATTCGTAATGTGAGCCCTTACACTCCCGGTCCCGCTGAGTTACTCTAGCATTTTGTGTCTACCTTTGATTGGTCTATCTTTAAGTAATGCTAAGATGCAAAGATTAATGTTATTTTGAACTGAAGGGAAATTGAAGATTTGATCTCCCACCAAGCTCATCTGCTGGAAAGCATCACCGAGTCAGAGAGCTTTGTAGCACAGCAACAGGCCCTTTGACTGGACTCGACCATGCCAACCACGTTGCCCAACCAAGCTCGCCCCACTTGCCTGAGTCTGGCTCATATCCTTCCAAGTCTTTCTTATCCACGTATCTACCCAATTCTCTGTGAACTGTTGTAATTGTACCTGCCTCGACCACTTCCTCTGTCAGATCGTTCCACATCTACACTACCCACTGACTGAAAAACCTGCTCCTCAGGTCCTTTTTATTGTTTCCACTCTCACCTTAAACTGATGCGCTCGAGGTTTAGACTCTCCGACCTTGGGTAAAGTATTGCGGCTAATCACCTTGTCTGTGCATCTTATACACATCTATAATGTCACTCTGACAGGCCCCCAAGAAAAAATGTCCCAGTCTGAATAGTCTCTTTCAGGAATGAGTATATGAATCTATGATGAGCGTTTGTCGGCATTGGGCCTGTACTCGCTGTTGCTTAGAGGAATGAGGGGGGGATCTCATTGAAAAATACAGAATAGTGAAAGGTTTGGATAGAATGGACGTGGAGAGGATGTTTCCATTAGTGAGTGAGTCTAGGACTAGATATTTATTTACAAAAATGCTGGAGTAACTCAGCAGGTCAGGCAGTATCTCAGGAGAGAAGGAAAGGGTGATGTTTCGGGTGGGACAAAGGAAGGATGTAGGTGGAGACAGGAAGACAGAGGGAGAACTGGGAAGGGGGAGCGGAAGAGAGGGACAGAGGAACTATCTAAAGACAATAGACAATAGGTGCAGGAGGAGGCCATTCGGCCCTTCGAGCCAGCACCGCCATTCAATGTGATCATGGCTGATCATTCACAATCAGTACCCCGTTCCTGCCTTCTCCCCATACCCCCTGACTCCGCTATCCTTAAGAGCTCTATCCAGCTCTCTCTTGAATGCATTCAGAGTATTGGCCTCCACTGCCTTCTGAGGCAGAGAATTCCACAGACTCACAACTCTCTGACTGAAAAAGTTTTTCCTCATCTCAATTCTAAATGGCTTATTCTTAAACTGTGTTCTGGACTCCCCCAACATTGGGAACATGTTTCCTGCCTCTAACGTGTCCAACCCCTTAATAATCTTATATGTTTCGATAGGATCTCCTCTCATCCTTCTAAATTCCGGTGTATACAAGCCTATTCGCGAATAGGCTTGTATACACTGGAATTTAGAAGGATGAGAGGAGATCTTATCGAAACGTATACCTGCATGCTTACTTTCAGTGACTGATGCACTAGGACACCCAGATCTCGTTGTACGTCCCCTGTTCCTAACTTGACACCATTCAGATAATACTCTGCCTTCCTATTCTTACAACCAAAGTGGATAACCTCACACTTATCCTCATTAAACTGCATCTGCCATGCATCCGCCCACTCACACAACCTGTCCAAGTCACCCTGCAACCTCATAGCATCTTCCTCACAGTTCACACTACCACCCAGCTTTGTATCATCTGCAAATTTGCTAATGGTACTTTTATTCCCTTCATCCAAGTCATTAATGTATATTGTAAATAGCTGCGGTCCCAGCACCGAGCCTTGCGGTACTCCACTAGTTACTGCCTGCCATTCTGAAAGAGACCCATTTATACCCACTCTTTGCTTTCTGTCTGTCAACCAATTTTCTATCCATGTCAGTACCCTACCTCCAATACCGTGCTCTAATTTTGTCCACTAATCTCCTATGTGGAACCTTGTCAAAGGCTTTCTGAAAGTCAAGGTACACCACATCCACCGGCTCTCCCCTGTCAATTTTCCTGGTTACATCCTCAAAGAATTCCAGAAGATTAGTCAAGCATGATTTCCCCTTTGTAAATCCATGCTGACTCGGAACAATCCTGTTACTACTATCCAAATGCAATTTCGTCTTTTATAATTGACTCCAGCATCTTCCCCACCACTGATGTCAGACTAACTGGTCTATAATTTCCTGTTTTCTCTCTCCCTCCTTTCTTAAAAAGTGGGACAACATTAGCTACCCTCCAATCCACAGGAACTGATCCTGAATCTATAGAACATTGGAAAATGATCACCAATGCGTCCACAATTTCTAGCGCCACCTCCTTAAGTACTCTGGGATGCAGACCATCAGGCCCTGGGGATTTATCCCATCAGTCTACCCAACACCATTTCCTGCCTAATGTGGATTTCCTTCAGTTCCTCCGTCACCCTAGGATCTCTGCCCACTAGAACATCTGGGAGATTGCTTGTACCCTCCTTAGTGAAGACAGATCCAAAGTACCGGTTCAACTCGTCTGCCATTTCCTTGTTTCCCATAATAAATTCTCCCTCTCTGTCTTCAAGGGACCCACATTTGCCTTGACTATTTTTTTCCTCTTTACATACCTAAAAAAGCTTTTACTATCCTCCTTTATATTATTAGCTAGTTTACCCTCATACCTCATCTTTTCTCCACGTATTGCCTTCTTAGTCATCTTCTGTTGCTCTTTAAAAGAGTCCCAATCCTCTGGCTTCCCACTCTTCTTTGCTTTGTTGTACTTCTGCTCTTTTATTTTTATGCTGTCCATGACTTCCCTTGTCAGCCACGGGTGTCTCTTACTCCCCTTGGAATCTTTCCTCCTCTGTGGGATAAATTGGATGGAGTTGAGGTGGGAGGTAAAGGGACAGGTGTTGCATCTGCTGTGGTTGCAGGGGAATGTGCCCGGGGATGGGGTGGTTTGGGCTGTGGAGGCCAAGTCGGTGGATATTTTTAAGGCAGAGATAGCTGGATTCTTGATTAGTATAGATGTCAGAGGTTATGGGGAGAAGACAGGAGAATGGGGTTAGGAGCGAGAGATAGATCAGCCATGATTGAATGGTGGAGTAGAATTGAAGGGCCGAATGGCCTAATTCTAATACTTTCACTGATGACATTATGACCTGATGACGGTCCAACTTCACCTGATAACCCAGCCCTTCAGACCTGATGAAGTTGTTGTCAACCCTTTTGCACCCACTCCAATTGACTAACAAACCCACCCTTCCCTTTGTCTCACCCTCCACTCAAAAAACACAGGAGCAGGTCATCTGGCCCCTCGTGTCTGCCCCCTTTGACTGTGATCATGACGACCCCACCACACACCTCTACCTCCTCTTTAACAACCTCAAATTACCGCTAACCTCAATATCCACCTGCTCCTATCTGCCTCCACATCTGAATAACCCACTTCATTCCCCCGGTCCCGGGGCTGCGCTGCCCGAGTCTCCCCCCGACCCCCGGGGACTCTCTGATTCTCTGCTTCTCCCCCCAGTCTCCGTCACCCTGGATGTGGAAACAGCGGGTCCGGGGCTCGAGGTGTCTGAGGATCGGAAGAGGGTGAGATGGACCGGGACCCGGAGGAGTCTCCCTGACACCGGGAAGAGGTTTACAGGCAGTGCGTGTGTGCTGGGATCGGAGGGATTCACATCGGGGAGACATTACTGGGAGGTGGAGGTGGCGGGGAGTCGGGGCTGGAGTCTGGGAGTCGCCGCAGAGTCTGTGGAGAGGAAGGGACCGGTCACACGGACCCCGGAGACTGGAGTCTGGAGCATCTGGCGGTGGGGTGACAGGTTTGATGCTTTCACCTCCCCTCCATCCCGTCTCCCCGCCCGTCCCATCCCCGGGAGGGTGGGAGTTTATCTCAGTTACGAGTCCGGGACAGTTTCATTTTACGACGCGGACACCAAGTCCCATCTCCACACCTTCACTGGGAATAAATTCACGGAGAAACTTTATCCTTTCTTCTGGGTTTATTGGGATGAAAACTGGCTGAGAATCTGCTCCGGTTCCGCTCCGGGTGTGTAAAAGGGTCGGGTCCCGGGACCGGCGTCAGGAGCGGGGCTCAGGGGCTGTGGGGCAGAAACCCGGTGGACAACAGGTCGGCGCTGAACGGCTCCCATTTAATCCCCAAATTCCGCGTCGTAAAACCCCAGTGAGCGCGGAAATAAAACCAGGGGGAATGTAAATGTGGGAAGAGAGAAATAAACAGCAAGTGGAATCAGAGCTGTCGATCCGTTCATTTCAACGCGTTAACTGCGTCACTTCTTGGTCCCGCCACTAGATGGCAGCAACGCCACGCGGTGCGACCACAGACCAGCTGTAACTTTGAGAATTAATAGACCATAGACAATAGGTGCAGGAGTAGGCCATTCAGCCCTTCGAGCCAGCACCGCCATTCAATGCGATCATGGCTGATCACTCTCAATCAGTACCCTGTTCCTGCCTTCTCCCCATACCCCCTCACTCCGCTATCATTAAGAGCTCTATCCAGCTCTCTTGAAAGCATCCAACGAACTGGCCTCCACTGCCTTCTGAGGCAGAGAATTCCACACCTTCACCACTCTCTGACTGAAAAAGTTCTTCCTCATCTCCGTTCTAATTGGCCTACTCCAATTGCACTTTGACAATTGCAGAAACAGCGGGAATCTGATTTAATAAGTGACTTTTGTCACCTGTTACCACACCTGCGGCCCAAACCACATGCCTGGCTTAAAATGTGGAATAAAAACAGAAATTGCCCCCAAATACTCAGCAGGTCAGGCAGCATCTGCAAGGTGAAACAGACTTTACATTTCAGGTCTAATACAAGTCAAGTCAAGTTTATTTGTCACATACACACACACACGATGTGTAGTGAAATGAAAGTGGCAATGCGTGCGGATTGTGCACAAAAAATAATTACAGTTACCACATATAAATAAAGTTAATAAGTTAATATAGAGAAGACAAAATTTAGTCCCTGGAGTTTTATAAACGTTAACAGTCCTGATGGCCTATGGGAAGAAACTCCGTCTCATCCTCTCCGTTTTCACAGCGTGACAGCGGAGGCGTTTGCCTGACCGTAGCATCTGGAACAGTCCGTTGCTGGGGTGGCAGGGGTCCCTCATGATTTTGCTTGCTCTGGATCTGCACCTCCTGATGTATAGTTCAACAATTCAACAGAGCTTTATTTGTCATTCGGCACCAAGGTACCGAA
Organism: Rhinoraja longicauda; assembly: GCF_053455715.1. Classification (NCBI taxonomy): domain Eukaryota; kingdom Metazoa; phylum Chordata; class Chondrichthyes; order Rajiformes; family Arhynchobatidae; genus Rhinoraja; species Rhinoraja longicauda. Next base: position 15,419,792 of record NC_135971.1, on the reverse strand, counting down.
CGAAACTACATAGCAGTCACACAAAAAAAGAAAAAGAACACAAGACACATGACCCCAACACAAACATCCATCACAGTGACTCCAAACACCCCCTCACTGTGATGGAGGCAACAAAACTTCCACTCTCTTCCCCACGCCCACGGACAGACAGCTCGTCCTCGACCGACCCGCACAGTCCCCGCAAGGGGATGCCCGCGGCCGAGTCGCACCGGGCGCTGAAACGTCTCGAGGCCGTGCCGGGCGATGGAAGGCCCCGCGGCCGATCCGTGCGCAGCTAAGTCCCGCGGCCGAGCCGCGCCGGGCGATGTTAGGTCCCGCGACCGAGCCGCACCGGGCGATGGAAGGCCCCGCGGCCAAGCCGCACCGGGCGATGTTAAGTCCAGCGGCCGAGCCGCACCAGCGATGAAAAGTCCCGCGGCCGAGCCGCGCCTGGCGATGTTAGGCCCCGCGGCCAAGCTGCACCGGGCACTGTTAAGTCCAGCGGCAGAGCCGCACCGGGCGATGTTAGGTCCTGCGGCCGAGCCGCACCGGGCACTGTTAAGTCCAGCGGCCGAGCCGCACGGGGCGATGTTAGGTCCCGCGGCCGAGCCGAGCCGCGCCGGCCGATGGAAGGCCCCGCAGCCGAGCCGCGCCCCGCGCAGTGAGGAAGAGACCTAAAAGAGAAAGGTTTCCCCCGTCCCCCCACCCACACCACCACCCCCCCACCCACACCGCCACCCCCCACACATACACAACCAAAAAAAAACAAAAACCATCCCAACAGCGACACACAACCAAAAAAAAAAGGAAAACAGACGAACAGACTGCTAGCGAGCCGCAGCCGTTAGGCGCCACTTCACTTCCGCTTCCGCTTCTATAGGTCCTGCAGGGGGACGAGTGTAGTTCCCATGGTGCGTTCTGCCGAACGCACTACTCTCTGCAGGGCCATCCTGTCCTGGGCAGAGCTGTTCCCAAACCAGACTGTAATGTTGCCGGACAGGATGCTCTCTACAGCCCCAGAGTAGAAGCAATGAAGGATCCCCAGAGACACTGAATTTCCTCAGCTGTCTTGGGTGGTAAAGGCGCTGCTTTGCCTTACCCATCAGTGCGGCAATGTGCGTTGTCCATGTCAGATCCTCTGTAATGTAGATTCCCAAGTATTTAAAACTGCTCACCCTATCCACAGTAGACCCATTTATCTCCAGTGGCGTGTACGTCCTTGGATGTTTAGCCCTTCTAAAGTCCACAATCAGCTCCTTAGTTTTAGTGACATTCAAGAGGAGGCTATTGTCCTGACACCAGAGTGCCAGATCAGCCACGTCCTCCCGGTAGGCCTTCTCATCGTTGTCGGAGATCCGGCCCACCACCACAGTGTCATCAGCAAACTTGATGATGGAGTTTGAGCTGAACCTGGCCCCACAATCATGTGTGTGCAGGGAGTACAGTAGGGGGCTAAGGACGTAACCATGGGGGGATCCTATGTTCAGACTGAGGGAGCTAGATGTGTGTTCCCCCATCCTGACCACTTGGGGCCTGGCGGTGAGAAAATCCAGGACCCAGGCACACAGAGGGGTGCTAAGCCCCAGTTCCAGCAGCTTCTCAGCCAGTCTGCTGGGGACCATTGTGTTAAAAGCTGAACTAAAATCAATGAACAGTATCATCACATAGCCTCCCTGGCTGTCCAGATGAGAGAGAGTGGTGTGCAGAACATGGGAGACCGCATCATCCGTGGACCTGTTCGGACGGTATGCGAACTGTAGTGGGTCCATGTTGCGAGGACGATGAATGGTCTTTCCATTCGGATTTTCAGGATCTGTGGGTTTTTTTTACTTCATCCAGTTGATTGGGTGATTGGAATGTGAGACTGAGCATATACTGTCAACAAAAAACAGAAAACGTCCGCATTCAGCAGCTTGGGCAGTATACTATGGGCACAGCGCTGTGGGGTTTAAATATAGCACTATGTCCACAGTGCTATGGGTCACAGACCGCTCAGGAAATTTACATTTACCAAGGGTGACCATCCCTGTGGGGTGCTGGGGGACTGGGATGCTGACCTTCAGGTGAATTGTTAAACTCCAGTGACATCCGCTCCATTAGATGGACTTAGTTTTGTATAGTTTAGTTCATTTCAGAGGTGCAGATCGGAAACAGGACCTTCAGCCCACCGAGTCCGTGCCGACCATCAACACTATGACCATTACCATCAACACTATCATACACAATGGGGACGTTTTGAAATTCTTAACGGAGCCAATTAACCTACAAATCTGCACGTCTTGAAATGTGGGTGGAAACCAGATCACCTGGAGGAAACCCATGCGGTCACACTGAGAACGTACAAACTCTGTGCAGACAGCACCCGTAGTCAGGATTGAACCCTGACGCCCTAAAGTTTAAAAGACACTTGGACAGGAAGATGGATAGGAAAGGTTTAGAGGGTCGTGGGCCAAATTTGGGGCAGGTAGGACTAGTGTAGACAGGGCATGTTGGTTGAGTTGGGCTGTTGGGCCCGTTTCCACACTGTATGACTTAATTGGTGCATCAGGCTTGACTTGGTGTAATGAATATTTGAATAATTGAATAGGCAGCATCACCAGAGAACCTCAATATGTGACATTTCGGATTGAGTCCGAAATGTCGCCTATCCATGTTCTCCAGAGATGCTGCCTGATGAGCGTTTGACTGCACTGGGCCTGTGCTCGCTGGAGTTTAGAAGAATGCAGGGGGACCTCATCAAAATGGACTAAATAATGAAAGGCTTGGATATAGTGGAGATGATGTTTCCACCAGTGGGAGAGTCTAGGTCTAGAAACATAGAAAATAGGTGCTGGAGTAGGCCATTCGGCCCTTCGAGCCTGCACCGCCATTCAATATGATCATGGCTGATCATCCAACTCAGTATCCCTTACCTGCCTTCTCTCCATACCCCCTGATCCCTTTAGCCACAAGGGCCACATCTAACTCCCTCTTAAATATAGCCAATGAACTGGCCTCAAATACCTTCTGTGGCAGAGAATTCCACAGATTCACCACTCTGTGTGTGAAAAAAAACTTTCTCATCTCGGTCCTAAAAGACTTCCCCCTCATCCTTAAACTGTGACCCCTTGTTCTGGACTTCCCCAACATCGGGAACAATCTTACTGCATCTAGTCTGTCCAACCCCTTAAGAATTTTGTACGTTTCTATAAGATCCCCCCTCAATCTTCTAAATTCCAGCGAGTACAAGCCGAGTCTATCCAGTCTTTCTTCATATGAAAATCCTGCCATCCCAGGAATCAATCTGGTGAACCTTCTCTGTACTCCCTCTATGGCAAGAATGTCTTTCCTCAGATTAGGAGACCAAAACTGTACGCAATACTCCAGGTGTGGTCTCACCAATGCCCTGTACAACTGCAGCAGAACCTCCCTGCTCCTATACTCAAATCCCCTGGCTATAAATGCCAACATACCATTCGCTTTCTTCACTGCCTGCTGCACCTGCATGCCTACTTTCAATGACTGGTGTACCACGACACCCAGGTCTCGTTGCATCTCCCCTTCTCCTAATCGGCCACCATTCAGATAATAGTCTGCTTTCCTGTTCTTGCCACCAAAGTGCATAAACTCACATTTATCCACATTATACTGCATCTGCCATGCCTTTGCCCACGCACCTAACCTATCCAAGTCACGTTGCAGCCTCCTAGCATCCTCCTCACAGCTAACACTGCCCCCCAGCTTCGTGTCATCCGCAAACTTGTTGCATTCAATTCCCTCGTCCAAATCATTAATATATATTGTAAATAGCTGGGGTCCCAGCACTGAGCCTTGCGGTACCCCACTAGTCACTGCCTGCCATTCTAAAAGGACCCGTTTATTCCTACTCTTTGCTTCCTGTCTGCCAGCCAGTTCTCTATCCACATCAATACTGAACCCACAATAACGTGTGCTTTAAGTTTGCATACTAATCCCTTATGTGGGACCTTGTCGAAAGCCTTCTGGAAGTCCAGATATAACATATCCACTGGTTCTCCCTTATCCACTCTACTAGTTACATCCTCGAAAAATTCTATAAGATTCGTCAGACATGATTTACCTTTCATAAATCCATGCTGACTTTGTCCAATGATTTCACCACTTTCCAAATGTGCTGCTATCCCATCTTTAATAACTGATTCTAGCATTTTTCCCACTACCGATGTTAGACTAACTGGTCTGTAATTCCCTGTTTTCTCTCTCCCTCCCTTTTTGAAAAGTGGGGTTACATTAGCTACCCTCCAATCCTCAGGAACTACTCCAGAATCCAAAGAGTTTTGAAAAATTATCACTAATGCATCCACTATTTCTGGGGCTACCTCCTTAAGCACTCTGGGATGCAGCCTATCTGGCCCTGGGGATTTATCGGCCTTTAATCCATTCAATTTACCTAACACCACTTCCCGACTAACCTGGATTTCACTCAGTTCCTCCATCTCATTTGACCACCGATCCCCTGCTATTTCCGGCAGATTATTTATGTCTTCCTTAGTGAAGACAGAACAAAAGTAGTTATTCAATTGGTTTGCCATGTCCTTGTTCCCCATGATCAATTCACCTGTTTCTGACTGCAAGGAACTTACATTTGTTTTAACTAATCTTTTTCTCTTAGAAGGTCATAGCCTCAGAATTGAAGAATGTTCTTTTAGGAAGGAGATGAGCAGGATTTTCATTTTGCCAGAATGCAGTGAGTCTGTGGAATTCTTTGCCACAGATGGCTGTGGAGGCCATCAGTGGATGTTTTTACAGCAGAAATAGGATACCAGATCTCGTTGAACATCCCCTCTTCCTAACTTGACACCATTCAGATAATAATCTGCCTTTCTATTCTTACTTCCAAAGTGAATAACCTCACACTTATCTACATTAAACTGCATCTGCCATGTATCCGCCCACTCACACAACCTGTCCAAGTCACCCTGCAGCCTTATTGCATCTTCCTCACAATTCACACTACCCCCCAGCTTAGTATCATCTGCAAATTTGCTAATGGTACTTTTAATCCCTTCATCTAAGTCATTAATGTATATCGTAAATAGCTGGGGTCCCAGCACCGAACCTTGCGGTACCCCACTGGTCACTGCCTGCCATTCCGAAAGGGACCCATTTATCCCCACTCATTGCTTTCTGTCTGTCAACCAATTTTCTATCCATGTCAGTACCCTACCCCCAATACCATGTGCTCTAATTTTGCCCACTAATCTCCTATGTGGGACCTTGTCGAAGGCTTTCTGAAAGTCGAGGTACACCACATCCACTGACTCTCCCCTGTCAATTTTCCTAGTTACATCCTCAAAAAATTCCAGTAGATTTGTCAAGCATGATTTCCCCTTCGTAAATCCATGCTGACTCGGAATGATCCTGTTACTGCTATCCAAATGCTCAGCAATTTCGTCTTTTATAATTGACTCCAGCATCTTCCCCACCACTGATGTCAGACTAACTGGTCTATAATTACCCGTTTTCTCTCTCCCTCCTTTCTTGAAAAGTGGGATAACATTTGCTATCCTCCAATCCACAGGAACTGATCCTGAATCTATAGAACATTGAAAAATGATCTCCAATGCTTCCACTATTTCTCGAGCCACCTCCTTAAGTACCCTGGGATGCAGACCATCAGGCCCTGGGGATTTATCAGCCTTCAGTCCCATCAGTCTACCCAAAACCATTTCCTGCCTAATGTGGATTTCCTTCAGTTCCTCCATCACCCTAGGTTCTCTGGCCCCTAGAACATTTGGGAGATTGTGTGTATCTTCCTCAGTGAAGACAGATCCAAAGTAACGGTTTAACTCATCTGCCATTTCTTTGTTCCCCATAATAAATTCCCCTGCTTCTGTCTTCATGGGACCCACATTTGCCTTGACTATTTTTATCCTCTTCACGTACCTAAAAAAACTTTTGCTATCCTCCTTTTTATTATTGGCTAGTTTACCCTCGTACCTCATCTTTTCTCCCCGTATTGCCTTTTTAGTTAACTTTTGTTCCTCTTTAAAAGAGTCCCAATCCTCTGTCTTCCCACTCTTTGCTATGTTATACTTCCTCTCCTTAATTTTTATGCTGTCCTTGACTTCCCTTGTCAGCCACAGGTGTCTCTTACTCCCCTTAGAGTCTTTCCGCCTCTTTGGGATAAATTGATCCTGCAACCTCTGCATTATTCCCAGGAATACCTGCCATTGCTGTTCTGCCGTCTTCCCTGCTTGGGCCTCCTTCCAGTCAATTTTGGCCAGCTCCTGCCTCATGCCTCTGTAATCCCCTTTGCTATACTGTAATACTGACAAGGTCCCAGCACCGAGCCTTGCGGTACTCCACTAGTTACCTCCTGCCATTCTGAAAGGGACGCATTTATCCCCACTCTTTCTGTCTGTCAACCAATTTTCTATCCATGTCAGTACCCTACCTCCAATACCATGTGCTCTAATTTTGCCCACTAATCTCCTATGTGGAACCTTGTCAAAGGCTTTCTGAAAGTCAAGGTGCACCACATCCACCGGCTCTCCCCTGTCAATTTTCCTGGTTACATCCTCAAAGAATCCCAGAAGATTAGTCAAGCATGATTTCCCCCTCGTAAATCCATGCTGACTCGGAACAATCCTGTTACTACTATCCAAATGCTCCGCAATTTTGTCTTTTATAATTGACTCCAGCATCTTCCCCACCACTGATGTCAGACTAACTGGTCTATAATTTCCCGTTTTCTCTCTCCCTCCTTTCTTAAATAGTGGGACAACATTAGCTAACCTCCAATCCACAGGAACTGATCCTGAATCTATAGATCATTGGAAAATGATCACCAATGCGTCCACAATTTCTAGCGCCACCTCCTTAAATACTCTGGGATGCAGACCATCAGGCTACCCAACACCATTTCCTGCCTAATGTGGATTTACTTCAGTTCCTCCGTCACCCTAGGATCTCTGCCCACTAGAACATCTGGGAGATTGCTTGTACCTTCCTTAGTGAAGACAGATCCAAAGTACCGGTTCAACTCGTCTGCCATTTCCTTGTTTCCCATAATAAATTCTCCCTCTTCTGTCTTCAAGGGACCCACATTTGCCTTGACTATTTTTTTCCTCTTTACATACCTAAAAAAGCTTTTACTATGCTCCTTTATATTATTGGCTAGTTTACCCTCGTCCCTCATCTTTTCTCCACGTAGTGCCTTCTTAGTCATCTTCTGTTGTTCTTTAAAAGAGTCCCAATCCTCTGGCTTCCCTCTCTTCTTTGCTTTGTTGTACTTCTGCTCTTTTATTTTTATGCTGTCCTTGACTTCCCTTGTCAGCCACGGGTGTCTCTTACTCCCCTTGGAATCTTTCCTCCTCTTTGGGATAAATTGGATGGAGTTGAGGGGGGAGGTAAAGGGACAGGTGTTGCATCTCCTACGGTTGCAGGGGAATGTGCCCGGGGATGGGGTGGTTTGGGCAGGAAGGGACGAAAGGTCAGAGCCTCAGAATTAAAGGATGTTCCATTGGGAAGGAGATGAGGGGAAATGCTTTTAATCAGAGGGTGTTGAATTTGTGGAATTCATTGCCACAGAAGGCTGTGGAGGCCAAGTCGGTGGATATTTTTAAGGCAGAGATAGCTGGATTCTTGATTAGTATGGATGTCAAAGGTTATGGGGAGAAGACAGGAGAATGGGGTTAGGAGGGAGAGATAGATCAGCCATGATTGAACGGTGGAGTAGAATTGAAGGGCCGAATGGCCTAATTCTAATACTTTCATTGATGACATTATGACCTGATGACTGTCCAACTTCACCTGATAACCCAGACCTTCAGACCTGATGAAGTTGTTGTAAACCCTTTTGCACCCACTCCAATTGACTAACAAACCCACCCTTCCCTTTGTCTCACCCTCCACTCAAAAAACACAGGAGCAGGTCATCTGGCCCCTCGGGTCTACCCCCACTCACTGTGATCATGACGACCCCACCACGCACCTCTACCTCCTCTTTAACAACCTCAAATTACTGCTAACCTCAATATCAACCTGCTCCGACCTGCCTCCATATCTGAATAACCCATTCCATTCCTCCATCCCCACCGCAATCTCACAATCCTCCTCACTCTCAACACTCGTCCTCCCCGTCCACCCTCCCCCACCTCACGAAATTCCCCTCTCCATCTCCGGATAAAAACTCCGGGAGAGATGTCTGTTGTCCACCCGATGTGGTCGGGGTGAAACTCCGGGCAAGGTTTCAGTTGTCCGCCCGCCTCTGCCTGAGGCCGAGCGGCCTCTTCCCCGGTCCCGGGGCCGCGTTGCCCGAGTCTCCCCCCGACCCCCGGGGACTCTCTGATTCTCTGCTTCTCCCCCCAGTCTCCGTCACCCTGGATGTGGAAACAGCGGGTCCGGGGCTCGAGGTGTCTGAGGATCGGAAGAGGGTGAGATGGACCGGGACCCGGAGGAGTCTCCCTGAGACCGGGAAGAGGTTTACAGTCAGTGCGTGTGTGCTGGGATCGGAGGGATTCACATCGGGGAGACATTACTGGGAGGTGGAGGTGGCGGGGAGTCGGGGCTGGACTCTGGGAGTCGCCGCAGAGTCTGTGGAGAGGAAGGGGGGGTCACGGGTTTGATGCATTCACCTCCCCTCCATCCCGTCTCCCCGCCCGTCCCATCCCCGGGAGGGTGGGAGTTTATCTCAGTTACGAGTCCGGTGTAGCGACCATGGAGAATGGTCTAGGTCGTCGAACCCTCGGATTGGCCAGCGAGGTCACGTGGGAACGCGACCATGGGGATTGGTCCAGGGAAGGACATCGCTGATTGGTCAGCGATGTCATGGGTGCGTTTGGCGCCCGATTGAGTTAGTTCGTTAGAGTCTTCAAGGAAGACAGTAAGTTTATATTGGTTGTCCTACGACTTGTTGTTTTGATTCTGTATTCATGTATTGCGGTTGCAATAAACTTCATCCACAACTACAAGTCTCGGACTCGCCATATTGGTGACCCCGACGTGATCTGGACGATCACCGACTGAGAAAAACCCGACGCCTCGTTGACGATGACTGAGCAGGGCACACCGGAGTCAAGCGCGGCGGACGTTCATCTCCCGTTATTTTGGACGTACGCACCGCAAGCTTGGTTTATCCACGCCGAGGCCCAATTCCATATAAAGAAGGTGTCGGATGATTCCACGAAGTACTTCTACCTCGTCAGCGCGCTATCGCCGGACACAACCAAGCGCGTGATGCGGTTCATAATAAATTCACCTGCGGAAGACAAGTATGAAACCATGAAGAAGGTATTACTGCGGACCTTCGGGTTAAAAAAGCATGGTGGTGCGGCAAAACTTCTGCACCTACCGGAGCTTGGAGACAAACTGCCTTCCGTCCTCATGGCCGAAATGATGGTGCTAGCCGGTGAGCATACGGATTGCCCGATGTTTGAGCAGGCATTCCGCGAAAAACTCCCCGAGGATGTCCGATTGCTGCTTACGGATTGTTCTTTTAAGGACCCCGAAGCATATGCAGCGAAAGCGGACGCGCTCATAGCGGGAAAAAACAAGGCAGGGGATTCCATCAACAAAGTCTCGACCTCGGTGACCACGCCACAGCGACGGCAAGATGGCGCCACGTCTCCCGCCAATTCTCCGAAAGCCCGCCAAAAAGATCCGCACAAGCGCGGCTGGTGCTATTATCACCTACGATGGGGTAACGAATCCCGCAACTGCCGCTTGCCTTGTACCTTCGCGGGAAATGCCTCGGCCGATCGTACATAGGGGCAGTTACGATTGGCCAGAACCGGCGCCTCTATGTCCATGATCGATTCACGGACACAGAATTTTTGGTAGACACGGGAGCCATCGTCAGCATAGTGCCGCCGACCGACCTCGAAACCAGATCGGGTAAGACAGGTCCCACCCTCATCGCGGTGAACGGCAGCCCAATTCGCACGTTCGGTACACGGAAAATGTCCCTGGGTTTAGGCCTCCGCACGTACGAATGGCCATTCATCATAGCTGACGTCAAACAAGCGATCCTGGGCGCAGATTTTCTCTGGGCTTTTTCACTGGTTCCTGATGTCCGTGGTAACGACCTCCGACCTTCCGCCGGAGAGGAGCCCGTCGCTCCGACAATCGCCTCCTCGCTCAGCCCTACTGTCCAGGCCGTCGTCGCGGCCCCCGACTCATATGCTGCGATTCTGGCCGAGTTCCCGGAGCTGCTCGTTCAACGTTTCGACGCACCTTCGGCTAAACACGGTGTGGTCCATCACATCCACACCGAAGGCCCTCCCGTTTTCGCTCGGGCCAGGAGACTGCCGCCAGACAAACTGGTGGTGGCAAAGGAGGAGTTCAGGAAGATGGAGGAAATGGGAATTGTCCGTCAGTCTGACAGCCCGTGGGCCTCGCCGTTACACATGGTCTCCAAGGCATCTGGGGGGTGGAGGCCATGTGGAGATTATCGGCGTCTCAATGCTGTCACCACGGCTGATCGCTACCCCATACCGCACCTACAGGACTTTTCATCTGGGCTGGAAGGTGCGGTAGTGTTTTCCAAAATCGATTTGGTGCGAGGATATCATCAGATTCCGGTGCGACCGGAGGACATACAAAAAACTGCAACTATAACTCCGTTCGGGTTGTTTGAATGGTTGCGTATGCCTTTCGGTTTAAAGAACGCGGCACAGGCTTTCCAGCGACTGATGGACCGCGTGGGCCGGGGTTTACCCTTTTTGTTTATCTATCTAGACGACATCCTGGTAGCTAGCCCCTCAGTGCAGGAACACCAGGCCCATTTGCGGACCGTGTTCCAGCGGCTCCAAGACCACGGGCTCATTATTCAACCCTCCAAATGTCAATTCGGCCTCCCTGCTCTCGATTTTCTAGGGCACAGAATTACCTCTGCCGGCGCTGCCCCTTTGCCAGAGAAGGTGGAGGCTATTCGGGCTTTCCCCAGGCCCACCACAGTAAAAGGGCTGCAGGAGTTCGTTGGCATGGTTAATTTCTACCATAGATTCGTTCCGGCAGCGGCGCGAGTCCTGCGCCCGCTTTTCCAATGCCTTGCAGGTAATCCAGTAGAATTGTTGTGGTCCCCGGCCGCAGAGTCGGCTTTTACGGCAGCTAAGGCAGCCTTGGCAGACGCCACCATGTTGGTCCATCCGAGCCCCTCAGCCCCCACGGCCCTGACGGTCGACGCCTCTGACGTGGCGGTGGGTGGAGTTCTGGAGCAGCAGGTTGGTGGCCGTTGGCAGCCTTTAGCGTTTTTCAGCCGGCAACTAAATTCGGCCGAGCTGAAATATAGCGCATTTGACCGAGAGCTTCTAGCTCTCCATTTAGCTGTCCGTCATTTCAGGTATTTCCTCGAAGGCCGCCCATTTGTGGCATTTACGGACCACAAGCCATTAACATTCGCTTTTTTGAAATTGTCTGACCCATGGTCGGCCCGCCAGCAGCGGCACCTCACGGCTATCTCAGAATTTACCACAGATGTCCGTCATATCGCGGGTAAGCTGAATGCCGTTGCTGACGCCCTGTCTAGACCTGCTTTTCCCCCTATTTCGGCGGTGGACTGCGAAGTGGATCCCCAGGAGCTTGCGGAGGCACAGCTCCTGGCGGATACCGTTTCGACGTACCAGTCCACCACTTCGGGATTGAAGTTGGCCCAGGTAGCTTGTGGTTCGGGGGGCACGAAAGTCTGGTGCGATGTTTCTCTTCCTCGCCCCAGGCCGGTAGTACCGCCCTCCCTTCAGCGCCGGGTTTTCGATGCCATTCACGGGTTGGCGCACCCGTCCATCCGCTCCACCTCTGCCTTGGTAGCAGCGAGGTTTGTCTGGCATGGCCTGAGAAAACAGGTAGCGGGGTGGGCACGTTCCTGCGTGGCCTGTCAGACCGCTAAAGTCCAGCGCCACGTCCAGCCCCCCGTACAGGATTTCGAGGTCCCGCCCTTTCGTTTTTTTCACATCCACGTGGATTTGGTCGGACCTTTGCCTTCCTCCCGGGGCTACACCCACCTCCTCACGGTGGTGGATCGGTTCACCCGGTGGCCAGAGGCTTTCCCATTGTTTGATATTTCGTCAGCGTCTTGTGCTAGGACTTTGGCCCTCCATTGGGTAGCTCGTTTTGGGGTCCCGGCAGTCATTACCACTGACAGAGGACCACAGTTCACTTCGTCCCTCTGGGCCGCGCTGGCCGAACTGTACGGGTCCAAGTTACAACCCACAACTGCATATCACCCCCAGGCAAATGGACTCGTAGAGAGGTTCCACCGCCAACTTAAGGCGTCCCTCAGTGCAAGGCTTGAAGGCCCGGACTGGGTGGACCAACTCCCTTGGGTACTTTTGGGCATCCGGACTGCTCCTAAGCAAGATCTCGGTGCGTCGTCTGCAGAGCTAGTATATGGCTCGACACTTCGAGTACCCGGAGACCTTTTTTCGGACCCTTCAGCCCTGCTCCCTTCGGTCCCATCAGCGTTAGCATCTCTCCGGGAACGGGTGGGCTCCCTGGCTCCAGTGCCGACTTCACGCCATGGGTGTTCCATGGTGCATGAACCGGCTGCCCTGAAAGACTGTGAGTTTGTTTTTCTGCGTAAGGATGCCCATCGCGCCCCGTTGCAGAGGGTCTATCAAGGGCCGTTCCGGGTGTTACGTAAGGGAACGGCCACTTTCACCTTAGACATGGGCGGCAAGAGCGAACTCGTCTCGGTGGCCCGGCTCAAACCTGCCCATTTGGACCCGGATCAACCAGTTTTGGTCGGTCAAACCCCTCGAAGAGGCCGACCTCCATTAGTTCCGCCCAGTCCAGAAACACCCGTTCTGACAGTTCCTTCAGGACCTCCCGTTTCGGCAGTTCCTCCGGAGCCCCCCGTGCCGGTAGTTCCTCCAGAACCTCTCGTTCCGGTTGTTCCACCAAGTCCGGAACCTCCGGCTCCTGTGGTTCAGGCTGTCCCTCTCCGTACTCGTTGTGGTCGCGAAATCAGGCTCCCAGCTAGGTTCCGCACCTCGGGTTCTGGGGGGGGTCATGTAGCGACCATGGAGAATGGTCTAGGTCGTCGAACCCTCGGATTGGCCAGCGAGGTCACGTGGGAACGCGACCATGGGGATTGGTCCAGGGAAGGACATCGCTGATTGGTCAGCGATGTCATGGGTGCGTTTGGCGCCCGATTGAGTTAGTTCGTTAGAGTCTTCAAGGAAGACAGTAAGTTTATATTGGTTGTCCTACGACTTGTTGTTTTGATTCTGTATTCATGTATTGCGGTTGCAATAAACTTCATCCACAACTACAAGTCTCGGACTCGCCATACCGGGACAGTTTCATTTTACGACGCGGACACCAAGTCCCATCTCCACACCTTCACTGGGAATAAATTCATGGAGAAACTTTATCCTTTCTTCTGGCTTTATTGGGATGGAAACTGGCTGAGAATCTGCTCCGGTTCCGCTCCGGGTGTGTAAAAGGGTCGGGTCCCGGGACCGGCGTCAGGAGCGGGGCTCAGGGGCTGTGGGGCAGAAACCCGGTGGACAACAGGTCGGCGCTGAACGGCTCCCGTTTAATCCCCAAATTCCACGTCGTAAAAACCCCAGTGAGCGCGGAAATAAAACCAGGGGGAATGTAAATGTGGGAAGAGAGAAATAAACAGTAAGTGGAATCAGAGCTGTCGATCCGTTCATTTCAACGCGTCACTTCTTTTTTTCCTTTTATAATTTTTTATTTGATTTTTTAGGGGAATTGAAATTTCCAAAATTATCATTTGAAGAAAATTTATCACTAGATAAATCGCTTACGAATATAGAAATCCAGAATGTTATTTCTTCAATGAATTCTGGGAAAGCTCCAGGCCCAGATGGGTATACAATGGAATTTTATAAGTTCTTTTCCTCTATTCTTTCCCCTTGGCTTTATAAAGTTTTTGAAGAAGCAATTAGCCTGGGCAAATTACCACAATCTTTTTATAGAGCTTCTATTTCCTTGATTTTGAAAAAAGATAAAGATCCCACTGACTGTGCTTCTTATAGACCAATATCTCTGTTAAATCTCTTTTTTCCAAGTTATTGGCGATGAGGTTGGAAGAGATATTACCTCAAATTATTTCGGGCGACCAAACAGGTTTCATCAAAAACCGGTATTCCTTTTTTAATATTAGAAGGTTGATGAATATTGTCTATACTTCTCCATGTAATACTTCAGAATGTGTCATCTCATTAGATGCGGAGAAAGCTTTCGACAGGGTGGAATGGCCTTATTTATTTACGGTCCTTGAGAAGTTTAATTTTAGTCCAACATTCATATCTTGGATTAAATTGATTTATCAAACTCCAGTTGCCTCGGTTTTTTCTAATAACCAAAGATCACCATTTTTTCGATTGTTTCGTGGTACTAGGCAAGGTTGTCCCCTTAGTCCTTTATTATTTAATATTGCATTGGAGCCTTTGGCAATTGCCATTAGAGAATCCCCCAACATTTCTGGTATTATTCGTGGAATGGAAACACATAAATTGTCATTATATGCAGATGACTTGCTATTATATATTTCTGATCCTGAAAATTCTATTCCTGCAGTTATATCTTTATTAGCTCAGTTTAGCACTTTTTCTGGATACAAATTGAATCTTAATAAGAGCGAACTATTTCCTTTAAATAGACTGGTTCCAATTTATAATAACTTACCTTTTAAATTAGTTAATGATTATTTTATATATTTAGGGATTAAGATTACCAAAAAACATAAGGATTTATTTGGGGTTAATTGTTTACCCTTATTGGAGCAGATTAAATGTTTATGTACTAAATGGCCACCATTATCAATATCTCTGGTAGGCCGGATTAATGCTATCAAGATGATTATTTTACCTAAGTTTTTATATATATTTCAAGCAATACCAATTTTTATTCCCAAATCCTTTTTTGATAAAGTTGATTCTAAAATATCTTCATATATATGGCAAAATAAAAATCCTAGATTAGGGAAAAAACATTTACAAAAATCCAAAAAGGAAGGTGGATTGGCATTGCCTAATTTTAGATTCTATTATTGGGCAACTAATATTCGTTACCTGAAATGTTGGCTAAACGACTTGGACTTATCTCCGAGTCCTCATTGGGTAGATTTGGAAACTAAATCGGTACAAGGATTTTCATTGGGCTATCTTAGGAACTTCTCTTCCTTTAGCTCCTTCTAAGTTACATAAACAAATTGACAATCCGATAGTTAAACATACGTTACGAATATGGTTTCAATTTCGGAAATTTTTTGGATTGAATTATTTTATTTTAGAGATGCCCATTGTATCGAATTTTTTCTTTCACCCCTCTCTGATGGATCAAGCCTATCTAGTTTGGAGGATTAAAGGTATAGTACGATTTTCAGATTTATTTTTGGATAATTGTTTCATGTCTTTTGAACAATTATATAACAAATATAATTTGTCCAGTCCTCACTTTTTTAGATATTTACAGATTAGGAATTTTTTTAACACGGTTCTTCCTTCTTTCCCTAACCGAGACTCTAAGGGTATTTTGGAGAATATGTTACAATTAAACCCCCTTCAAAAGGGTGTAATATCAAATCTTTATAATATAATTATGAAAATACACTCTGATCCCTTTTATAAAATTAAGAATGATTGGGAAAGAGAACTTAAGCTTACTATCCCTATTGACAATTGGAATAAAATTCTTCGACTTGTTAACTTTTCTTCTATATGCGCTAAACACTCTTTGATACAGTTTAAAGTCGTTCATAGGGCTCATATGTCCAAAGATAAACTGGCTCGTTTTTATTCCCATATAAATCCTATATGTGATAGATGTCACTCTGAGATAGCTTCTCTTACCCATATGTTTTGGTCATGCTCTTCCTTGGAAGGGTACTGGAAAGACATTTTCAGTACTTTGTCTACGGTTTTGAATATTGATCTACAGCCCCATCCCATTACTGCAATTTTTGGTTTACCAATGATAGACTCTACTTGTTTATCTTCCCCCATTTGTCGGATGATTGCTTTTCTTACATTAATGGCCAGAAGATCTATTTTGTTGAATTGGAAAGAAATCAATCCTCCTACTTTATTTCATTGGCTTTCTCAAACTATTTCATGTTTAAATTTGGAAAAGATTAGAAGTACTGTTTACGAACCTTCGATCAAATTTGAGCAGACTTGGAGGCCATTTATTCAATATTTTGAAATCATGTAATGTGACCTTATTCCAACCTTTTTCGTTCTTCTTGATATTGCTTTATGCAGGTAGAGGGGATAGGAGCGGGCGACACTACTATGTTTTCGTTAACCACCTGGTACAGTCTGTTTTTTGATTTTTTTCTTTTTTTTTTCTTTCTTTTTTTTTCCTCTCTTTTTTTTTCTTCTTTTTCTCTCTCTTTTCGTTTTTCTTTTATCCTTTATCTTTTTCATATATATATACCGACATATCTTCTAGGTATAGATAACAATTTGTTTTACACAACCTGGGGATATTTATGTTATACATTGCCATTGCTTATGCTTATGTATTCCCTTATATTTATCCACTTATGTATTTTTGTATGCCTATTGAAAATACTATAAATAAAAAATTAAAAGCTGGAGTAACTCAGCGGGACCGGCAGCATCTCGGGAGCGAAGGAATGGGTGACGTTTCGGGCCGAGACCCTTCTTCAGACTCAATCTTCGATTTAAACCAGCATCTGCAGTTCCTTCCAACGCACGGGTCGATTCTGACCGTTTGAAGATGGGTCTTGACAAGAAACGTCACCCATTCCTTCTCTCCAGAGATGCTGTTTGTCCCGCTGAGTTACTCCAGCACTTTGTGTCTGTCTTCGGGTTAAACCAGCATCTGCAGTTCCTTCCTACACATACCGACTGATTACTGTTCACTTCAGCTTTGATGGCAACCGGTATTATGGAAGCAAGACCCCATGGCGCTGCTGGCGGCGGCAACCCGAGACCCGCTGTTGCCGCGACTCCTCATCCCCCTCCTCCCCCCTCTCCCCCTCCCTCTCCGCCAGGCCTGCAGCGGCGGCCCCGACCCCGACTGGCAGCGGCGGCGGCTGCGGAGAGAGGCGGCCATGGAGGCCCAGAGTGGAGAGAAATGGAGGGGTGAGGGAGAGGAGGAGAGAAAAATGGAGGGGTGAGGACGAGAGGAGGAGGCGAGGGAGTGGAGGGGTGAGGGGAGAGGTGGAGGTGGAGAGGAAGAAGTGGGAGGAGGAGGTGCGGGGAGAGGGAGAGGATGAGAGGAAGAGGAGGGGTGAGGGGGAGGAGGAGCAAGAGGAGGAGGGGTGATTCGGAGGTATCCTCTCTTCAGGAAACGGGGCTTCAACTCCACTCCACGTTGTTGTCCGGCCTCACTTACCCCCTCTGGCAGCTTGTTCCAGACACCCACGACCTTCTGTGTGAAAATGTTGTTCCTCAGGTTCCGATTAAATCTTGCACCTCTCACCACAAACCTGTGTCCTCTAGTTCTCGATTCCACTGCTCCGGGTAACAGACTGTGCATTCACCCTGTCTATTCACCTCTTGATCTTATGTACTTTAGCCTCCTGCGCTCCAATTAATAAATCCTTCCCTGCCCAACCTCTCCCTTTCGCTCTGACCCTCAAATCCTGGCACCATCTTCGTGAATCCACTCTGCAGTTGTTTCCAGCATTTTATCCTGCCTTACACTGTCCCAAGCGCTACTCTCCGCTTCCGTCTATATTCAGGACAGTTTAATGTGTAACTGACCCCTCCCTGTGGTAGAGAGCGGGGGAACCCTCCATAGTTTCCGCGGGTGGATTTGTCTCCTTCCTTTAAAATGGTCGTAACCATGGTGACCCTCGGGTGCTCTGGCCGGCGCTCATCTTCCCAGAGGAAGGCAGACATTGATGGTGAAACTCACCAGCGCCTTCAGTGCACCTGCACAACCTTTGGCCGTCTGAGGAGAAGACTTTGAAGATCAGCACACAATTCTCAAATCCTCAATCATTTTAGAAACAGAGAAACATAGAAAATAGGTGCAGGAGTAGGCCATTCGGCCCTTCGGGCCTGCACCGCCATTCAATATGATCATGGCTGACCATCCAGCTCAGTAACCTGTACCTGCCTTCTCTCCATACCCCATGATCCCTTTAGCCACAAGGGCCACATCTAACTCCCTCTTAAATATAGCCAATGAACTGGCCTCAACTACCTTCTGTGGCAGAGAATTCCACAGACTCACCACTCTCTGTGTGAAGAAATGTTTTCTCATCTCGGTCCTAAAAGACTTCCCCATTATCCTTAAGCTGTGACCCTTGGTTCTGGACTTCCCCAACATCGGGAACAAACTTCCCGCATCTAGCCTCTCCAACCCCTTAAGAATTTTATATGTTTCAATAAGATCCCCCCTCAGTCTTCTAAATTCCAGCGAGTATAAGCCTAGTCTATCCAGTCTTTCTTCATATGAAAGTCCTGCCATCCCAAGGATCAATCTGGTGAACCTTCTCTGTACTCCCTCTAAGGCTAGAATGTCTTTCCTCAGATTAGGAGACCAAAACTGTACACAATACTCCAGGTGCGGTCTCACCAAGGCCCTGTATAACTGCAGCAGAACCTCCCTGCTCCTATACTCAAATCCTCTTGCTATGAATGCTAACATACCATTCGCTTTCTTCACTGCCCGCTGCACCTGCACGCTTGCTTTCAATGGCTGGTGCACCATGACACCCAGGTCACGTTGCATCTCCCCTTTTCCTAATTGGCCACCATTCAGGTAATACTCTGCTTTCCTCTTCTTGCCGCCAAAGTGGATAACCTCACATTTATCCACATTATATTGCATCTGCCATGCATTTGCCCACTCTCCTAATCTATCCAAGTCACTGCAGCCTCCTAGCATCCTCCTCGCAGCTAACACTGCCACCCAGCTTCGTGTCATCTGCAAACTTAGAGATGTTGCATTCAATTCCCTCATCCAAATTATTAATATATATTGTAAATAACTGGGGTCCCAGCACTGAGCCTTGCGGTACCCCACTAGTCACTGCCTGCCATTCCGAAAAGGACCCTTTTACTCCTACTCTTTGCTTCCTGTCCGCCAACCAATTCTCTATCCACCTCAACACTGTACCCCCAATACCGTGTGCTTTAAGTTTGTACCCCAATCTCCTATGTGGGACCTTGTCGAAGGCCTTCTGAAAGTCCAGATATAACACATCGACTGGTTCTCCCTTATCCACTCTACTAGTTACATGCTCGAAAAATTCTATAAGATTCGTCAGGCATGATTTGCCTTTCATAAATCCATGCTGACTTTGTCCTATGATTTCACCACTTTCCAAATGTGATGCTATCACATCTTTAATAACTGACTAGCATTTTCCCCACTACCGATGTTAGGCTAACTGGTCTATAATTCCCCGTTTTCTCTCTCCCTCCCTTTTTAAAAAGTGGGGTTACATTAGCTACCCTCCAATCCTCAGGAACAACTCCAGAATCTAAAGAGTTTTGAAAAATTATCACTAATGCATCCACTATTTCTGAGGCTACTTCCTTAAGCAGTCTGGGATGCAGCCTATCTGGCCCTGGGGATTTATCGGCCTTTAATCCATTTAGTTCACCTAACACCACTTCCCGACTAACCTGGATTACCCCCAGTTCCTCCATCTCGTTAGACCCCCGGTCCCCTGCTATTCCCGACAGATTGTTTATGTCTTCCCTAGTGAAGACCGAACCAAAGTAGTTGTTCAATTGGTCTGCCATCACCTTGTTCCCTATGATCAATTCACCTGTTTCCGACTGCAAGGGACCTACATTTGTCTTAACTAGTCTTTTTCTCTTCACATATCTATAAAAGCTTTTGCAGTCAGTTTTTATGTTCCCTGCCAGTTTTCTCTCATAATCAATTTTCCCTTTCCTAATTAAGCCATGCTACTTTCTCTGGCTAATTTATATGCTTCATCTTTTGTTTTAATACTATCCTTGATTTCCCTTGTTACCCTCAAAGTTACCTTTCTTTAAGTTCAGAACACTTGTTTCTGAATTGACTTTGTCACTCTCCATCCTAATGAAGAACTCCACCATATTATGGTCACTTTTGCCCAAGGGGCCTCGCACAACAAGACTGCTAACTAACCCTTCCTCATTACTCAATACCCAGTCTAGAATGGCCTGCTCCCTCGTTGGTTCCTCGACATGTTGGTTTAGAAAACCATCTCGCAAACATTCCAAGAAATCCTCTTCCTCAGCACCCCTGCCATTTGGTTCACCCAATCTATATGTAGATTGAAGTCACCCATTATAACTGCTGCACCTTTAGTGCACGCATTTCTAATTTCCTGTTTGATGCCATCCCCAACCTCACTATAGACAATAGACAATAGGTGCAGGAGTAGGCCAATCACCCCCTCGAGCCAGCACCGCCATTCAATGTGATCATGGCTGATCATTCTCAATCAGTAACCCGATCCTGCTTTCTCCCCATACCCCCTGACTCCGCTATCCTTAAGAGCTCTATCTAGCTCTCTCTTGAATGTCACCACTACTGCTGTTAGGTGGCCTGTACACAACTCCCACTAGCGTTTTCTGCCCCTTAGTGTTTCGCAGCTCTACCCATATCGATTCCACATCCTCCGAGCTAATGTCTTTCCTTTCCACTGCGTTAATCTCCTCTCTAACCAGCAACGGTACCCCACCTCCTTTTCCTTTCTGTCTATCCCGCCTGAATATAGAATATCCCTGGATGTTGAGCTCCCAGCCTTGGTCACCCTGGAGCCATGTCTCCGTAATCCCAACTATATCATAATCATTAATAACTATCTCCACATTTAATTCATCCACCTTATTACGTATACTCCTTGCATTGAGACACAAAGCCTTCAGGCTTGTTTTTACAACACTCTTACCCCTTGTACAATTATGTTGAAAAGTGGCCCTTTATGATTTTTGCCCTGGATTTGTCTGCCTGCCACTTTTACCTTTCACCTTGCTACCTATTGCTTCTACCCTCATTTTACACCCCTCTGTCTCTCTGCTCATGCTCCCATCCCCCTGCCACATTAGGTTAAATCCTCCCCGACAGCACTGGCAAACACTCCCCCAAGGACATTGGTTCCATTCCAGCTCAGGTGCAGACCGTCCTGTTTGTACTGGTCCCACCTCTCGCAGAACTGGTTCCAATGTCCTAGAAATTTGAATCCCTCCCCCTTGCACCATTTTTCAAGCCACGTATTCATCTGAAATATCCTCCTATTTCTACTCTGACTAGCACGTGGCACTGGTAGTAATCCAGAGATTATTACCATTGAGGTCCTACTTTTAAGTTTATCTCCTAGCTCCCTAAATTCACCTTGTAGGACCTCATCCCGTTTTTTACCTATATCGTTGGTGCCAATGTGCACCACGACAACTGGCTGTTCACCCTCCCCCTCCAGAATGTTCTGCAGCCGCTCAGAGACATCCCTGACCCTTGCACCAGGGAGGCAACATACCATCCTGGAGTCTCGTTTGCGGCCGCAGAAACGCCTATCTATTCCCCTTACAATTGAATCCCCTATTACCATAACCCTTCCACTCTTTTTCCTCCCCTCTTTTGCCGCAGAGCCACCCACGGTGCCATAAACTTGGCTGCTGCTGCCTTCCCCTGATGAGCCATCTACCCCAACAGTATCCAAAATGGCATATCTGTTTAGGAAGGAGATGACCTGCCTACTGCTACGCTGGCTATTTGCCACCCGTTTCCTTTCTGTCCACTTATCTTTTACCTGCGGTGTGGCCAACTCATTGTACGTGCTATTCAAGACCGTCTCAGCATCGTGGATGCTCCAGTATGAGTCCAACCGCAGCTCCAACCGTTCAATGCGGTCTGCCAGGAGCTGCAGCTGGACACACTTCCTGCACACGTAGTCATCAGGGACACCGACAATATCCCTGATCTCCCACATGTTGCAGCATGAGCATTCCACGGAGCCGATCTCACCAGACATGTCTTACCCCCAAATTAAATCAACTCCCTCTTATTCCTTTAAACTGTACCTTTACTAAAAAGCACTGTACCCTAAACTCACTGAACCCTAAACTCACTGAACCCTAAACTCACTGAACCCTAAACTCACTGAACCCTTAACTCACTGAACCCTTAACTCACTGAACCCTTAACTCACTGAACCCTTAACTCACTGAACCCTTAACTCACTGAACCCTTAACTCACTGAACCCTTAACTCACTGAACCCTTAACTCACTGAACCCTTAACTCACTGAACCCTTAACTCACTGAACCCTTAACTCACTGAACCCTTAACTCACTGAACCCTTAACTCACTGAACCCTTAACTCACTGAACCCTTAACTCACTGAACCCTTAACTCACTGAACCCTTAACTCACTGAACCCTTAACTCACTGAACCCTTAACTCACTGAACCCTTAACACACTGAACCCTTAACTCACTGAACCCTTAACTCACTGAACCCTTAACTCACTGAACCCTTAACTCACTGAACCCTTAACTCACTGAACCCTTAACTCACTGAACCCTTAACTCACTGAACCCTTAACTCACTGAACCCTTAACTCACTGAACCCTTAACTAAAAGTACGATAAAAAGCAGAAATACAACCCCGGGGTTACGCCCAATCAGCTGCTTCCTCTAGTCCGCTTCTACCAATCAGCGGCTTCCTCCAGACCACTTCTTTTGAAGTGTGAGGGAACGTTTTTAAACCAACGTTGCACCAACCGCTCCTGGGCCCCGCCCACACGCTGCACCAACCGCTCCTGGGCCCCGCCCACACGCTGCTCCAACCGCTCCTGGGCCCCGCCCACACGCTGCTCCAACCGCTCCTGGGCCCCGCCCACACGCTGCTCCAACCGCTCCTGGGCCCCGCCCACACGCTGCTCCAACCGCTCCTGGGCCCCGCACACACGCTGCTCCAACCGCTCCTGGGCCCCGCCCACACGCTGCTCCAACCGCTCCTGGGCCCCGCCCACACGCTGCTCCAACCGCTCCTGGGCCCCGCACACACGCTGCTCCAACCGCTCCTGGGCCCCGCCCACACGCTGCACCAACCGCTCCTGGGCTCCGCCCACACGCTGCTCCAACCGCCCCTGGGCCCCGCCCACACGCTGCTCCAACCGTTCCTGGGCCCCGCCCACACGCTGCACCAACCGCTCCTGGGCCCCGCCCACACGCTGCACCAACTGCTCCAACCGCTCCTGGGCCCCGCCCACACGCTGCACCAACTGCTCCAACCGCTCCTGGGCCCCGCCCACACGCTGCACCAAACGCTCGTGGGCCCCGCCCACACGCTGCACCAACCGCTCCTGGACCCCGCCCACACGCTGCTCCAACCGCTCCTGGGCCCCGCCCACACGCTGCTCCAACCGCTCCTGGGCCCCGCACACACGCTGCTCCAACCGCTCCTGGGCCCCGCCCACACGCTGCACCAACCGCTCCTGGGCCCCGCCCACACGCTGCTCCAACCGCCCCTGGGCCCCGCCCACACGCTGCTCCAACCGTTCCTGGGCCCCGCCCACACGCTGCACCAACCGCTCCTGGGCCCCGCCCACACGCTGCACCAACTGCTCCAACCGCTCCTGGGCCCCGCCCACACGCTGCACCAACTGCTCCTGGGCCCCGCCCACACGCTGCACCAAACGCTCGTGGGCCCCGCCCACACGCTGCACCAACCGCTCCTGGGCCCCGCCCACACGCTGCTCCAACCGCTCCTGGGCCCCGCCCACACGCTGCTCCAACTGCTCCTGGGCCCCGCCCACACGCTGCACCAACCGTTCCTGGGCCCCGCCCACACGCTGCTCCAACCGCTCCTCCTCCTCCTCCTCCTCTCCCCTCTCCCCTCTCCCCCCCCCCCCCCCCCCCCCCATGGGCTATTGACAAATGTCATCCACCTCACTCGGCTGTTGGCGGTTCTTTCAAGATCTCCCCAGTTGAGCCCACTCCCAGACATTTCTGCCTGGACACATCTTCTCCAGCTGTTCCTGGGGCAACCTCTTTTCCTCTTTTCTTGAGGGTTCCATTTCAGGGCTTGCCGGGTGATGTTTGTGGCAGGTTTTCTGAGGGTGTGTCCAATCCAACTCAATTTTCTCTTTCGAATTTTTAAGTCAATGGGGAACTGGCTTGTTCTTTTCCACAGGTCCACATTGCTTACTTTGTCTCTTCTCCAGATGTTTAGTATTCTCCTGAGGTAGGTGTTAATGAATGTTTGCAGCCTGTTTGTTGTGTGTTTTGTTGTTTTCCACGTCTCTGATCCATACAGCATTACCTGCTTCACATTTGAATTAAAGATGCGTATTTTGGTGTTAATTGACATTTATTTTTAACTCCAGATCTTCCTGAGCATGTTAAACATGGCCAGAGTGGCCGGATCCACTGTTGCTGAACTGCTGGATGGACGGAATGGATGGACGGATGCACAAACTTACAATCGTATACTAGTTGTACTTTGGTACAATGAACATTTACTCCTGAAATCTCTGCTCTAAGTGAGTTATTTACGGATAAATCAGGATGCCATCTGCCAGCCTGATTCCTCACTGAAACCCCAATCATCACCTCTAACATCTTCAGACTTCAAACTCAAAGCTTGTCACCGACTGCTTGCTGAAGATAGACACAAAAGCTGGAGTAATTCAGCGGGACAGGCAGCGTCTCTGGAGAGAAGGAATGGGTGACGTTTCGGGTCGAGACCCTTCTTCAGACTCAATCTTCGGTTTAAACCAGCATCTGCAGTTCCTTCCAACGCACGGGTCGATTCTGACCGTTTGAAGATGGGTCTTGACACGAAACGTCACCCATTCCTTCTCTCCAGAGATGCTGTTTGTCCCGCTGAGTTACTCCAGCACTTTGTGTCTGTCTTCGGTTTAAACCAGCATCTGCAGTTCCTTCCTACACATACCGACTGATTAC
This sequence comes from Rhinoraja longicauda, assembly GCF_053455715.1. Lineage (NCBI taxonomy): Eukaryota > Metazoa > Chordata > Chondrichthyes > Rajiformes > Arhynchobatidae > Rhinoraja > Rhinoraja longicauda. The sequence continues at coordinate 15,394,994 of NC_135971.1, read as the reverse complement.
TGTTCACTTCAGCTTTGATGGCAACCGGTATTATGGAAGCAAGACCCCATGGCGCTGATGGCGGCGGCAACCCGAGACCCGCTGTTGCCGCGGCTCCTCATCCCCCTCCTCCACCCTCTCCCCCTCATCCTCCTCCCTCTCCGCCGGGCCTGCAGCGGCGGCCCCGACCCCGCCCGGCAGCGGCTCCACAAGGAGCGGCGGCGGCTGCTGAGAGGCGGCCATGGAGGCCCGGAGTGGAGGAGGAGAGAGAAATGGAGGGGTGAGGGGGAGGAGGAGAGAGAAATGGAGGGGTGATGGAGAGGAGGAGAGGGAGTGGAGGGGTGAGGGAGAGGAAGAGGCGAGGGAGAGGAGGGGTGAGGGGAAGGAGGGGGATGAGGGAGAGGTGGACAAGAAGAGGGGGAGGAGGTGGAGGTGCAGGGAGAGGGAGAGAATGAGAGGGAGTGGAGCTAACATTACCCCAGCACATAGCCCAGTCCAGTTAAGTGGAAGTGTATTTCTGGGGCTGCCTCCGCACATCCAAAATCTGTCCGCTTTGGCTACATCTGCCATCAAGATAGCCCTACAATTTGGCAGTAAAGTATCACCAACCTTCAGTGGCCAGTCTCGGGCTGACTGACGCGGATCTTGCTGATTGCATCTCCAGATCCTGGTACATTTACCTGGGAATTTCCCTACCGGATGCATGCCATTCACTGCATAATAGCACTCATATTGCTCCGTACTTTTGATCTTAATCCCTTGTGGTGGCTTGGGGTAGGGTTTTCTTACCTGTGTGAAATTCCATAATGCACAGCGCTCTGCTGAGAGCGTTACTTGTGTTGATCCTGCTGCATTTAGACACTGTATTGGGCAGTAAGACATAACTGACCAGTGTTTTATATCTTGTCAAAAAATTCTGTACAATGCGTATAGTTATGAGGATCTGGTATAGCAAGTAATGGTTCCCTGGCTTTGGCACATATGACGCATTGTGATAGCTTCATAGTTTGTGCCGTGTATTGCGCCCACTTATACCAATCATTAGTGGCCGCCATGAGCCACATAACCGAGTCATATCCATACATATTCCTAATGTCCCTTCAATCCCGCACCTGCTCCCCTAACCCTAGCAGGGCAACGTTAGGACCAGCCTGGTTCAGCCAAGTCGAAACCTGCACAGTCGATGACTTCCAGGTCTGAGTTGGAAGGGGCAATAGTGGCCTCCCCCCTGTCGCCTCCGCCCATATTGTCGCGAGGAGGACCGGCGCCCACGACCTCATCTTCAACAACCTCAGAATCACTAATGTCTCCCAAGACTTCCTTTATGAGCTGGGCAACGCTTGGTCCTTCCCCTGCGTTTTCGTTCTCACGCTCGCTTACCTCTTCTCCTGCATTTTCGTTCTCTCGTTCGCTTACCTCGAGGTTATTCACAGGTTGTGCCTTGGGACAGTCCTTGTACAATGATTGAGGTGGTACCATGTAGACCGGCCTTCTACCTGGACAGCAGTCGGTGAGGGTTTAGTTACCATGAACGGGCCTTCCCTTCTTGGCTCATTCCACCTTCGTCGAAAGGCTCGCACATAGACCTGATCTCCGGATTTAATAAGTCCTTCTTCCTCGTCCGCCTCTGGTTCTTTTTGCTTTTCCTGTGTATAAATAGACTTGTGTATCATAGTTAACTGTTGCATGTACTGTTTAAGTTCCACCTCTAATTGTTCCAAGCTTGGTCCCTTGCAAGGACCTCTCCATTTGGGGATTGGCATGGGTCTGCCAGTGAGCATCTCATGTGGTGTTAAATGAGTTATTCGATTAGTTTGCATGGGACAGCTCATTAATGCCAGTGGCAGGGCATCGATCCAGTTTAACTTTGTGGTTGCACAAATCTTATTCAGCTTGGCCTTCAATGTTCCATTAACCCTTTCTACCATGCCCTGAGATTGAGGGTGGTACACACACCCAAATCTTTGTTTCACTCTTAGGGCTTGCAACACCAACTTAACTGTTTTTTTGGATAAAAGTCCCTCCATTGTCGGAGCTGATTTCGGTCGTTATGCCGAATCGTGGGATGACCTCGTTAGTCAGAAACTTGACTACAGTTCCTGCACCCAAGTCTTTAGATGGTACCGCCTCCACCCACCTGCTAAATCTATCAATTAGTACCAGCATGTATCTTTTCCCTCTTACCGTTTTCACCATGTCCACAGAGTCGATCACCAAGTGTCTAAATGGCCCTTCAGGCACAGGTATATGACCTATAGGTGTTATTAACATATCGGTAATACTATTTCTCTGTTGCTCATTTTCAAACTTACGGGGGTTGTGCATTGTGTTAACTGTGTTTTTCCCGGGAATCCTACAGTTTTAACAAATTTCCCTGACTTGGGAAGGTGGGAGGCATACTGCGGCTGTACACAAGTATATGTGGCCCCAGTGTCTATCATCATAGGTGTTAACCGTCCTCCCAAAATTACCTGAACCATGGGTTCTTCTGCTTCTCGCGTTATCATTGGGTAACGTCCCTTCCCATCCGGGTTCTCTGGGCACCCCTAATATCTAGCATAATAATAATAATAATGCATTTTATTTATATAGCGCTTTTCATATACTCAAAGACGCTTTACAGAGATTTGGAGAACATAGGGAAATGAATAAATAGATAAATAAGTAAATAAGTAAACGAACAGAGAAAGGAGACAGAAGGCGAGGTGACCTTCAGTGGTTGAAGGCAGTACTGAACAGGTGAGACTTCAGCGATGTTTTGAATGTGGTGAGTGTGGAGGAGTCCCTAACGGTTTGGGGTAGTGAGTTCCATAGGGTGGGAGCAGCGATGGAGAAAGCCCTGTCCCCCCAGGATCTGAGTTTGGTCCGGATGTGGGGGGATAGGAGATTGGCAGCAGCAGAGCGGAGGGTGCAGGTGGGAGTGTGCCTGTGGAGGAGGTCGGTCAGGTAGGATGGGGCCAGGTTATGGAGGGCTTTGTAGGTTATGAGGAGGATTTTGTACTGGATTCTCTGGGGGATGGGGAGCCAGTGGAGTTTGTAAAGGACGGGGGTGATATGGTCACGGATCGGGGTGTGGGTGAGTAGACGGGCAGCGGAGTTTTGAATGTATTGAAGTTTACTGATGATTTTTGAGGGTGCGCCATAGAGGAGGCTGTTGCAGTAGTCCAGACGGGAGGTGATGAAGGCGTGGATGAGGGTTTCTGCAGCTGTGGAGGAGAGGGATGGACGGAGACGGGCAATGTTTTTGAGGTGGAAGAAGGCTGTCTTTGTGATGTGTTTGATGTGTTTGTCGAAGGAGAGGGTTTGATCAAAGATGATTCCAAGATTCCGGATGTGAGGGGAGGTGGATACTGGGAGACCATCAATGTTGAGGATGAAGTTTTGGGTGGATTTGGTGAGCGTTTTTGGACCAATGATGATGATTTCAGATTTGTTGCAATTGAGTTTGAGGAAATTTGATTGAAGCCAAAATTTTATTTCAGTGATGCAGTTTGTCACTGTAGAGTGTGTGGTGGGGGAGATTGACTTGGTGGAGATGAGGAGCTGGATATCATCGGCGAAGCAGTGGAAGTTGAGACCATGACGGCGGATTAATTGACCAAGGGGGAACAGGTAGAGGATGAAGAGGAGGGGGCCGAGGACTGAGCCTTGGAGGACACCTTGGGGGAGGGGAGCGGTGGGGGATTTACAGTTGTTAATGGAGATGAACTGGTGTCTGTCAGAGAGGTAAGATTTGAACCAGGATAGGGCTGTGCCGGTGATGTTAAGGGAGGTTTCAAGTCGGGTGAGGAGAATGGAGTGATTTATGGTGTCAAAGGCGGCGCTGAGGTCAAGTAGGATGAGGATGTTGAGGTTGCCAGCGTCGGAGGAGAGGAGAATGTCGTTTGTGATTTTGAGGAGCGCAGTTTCAGTACAGTGGTTTGAGCGGAATCCGGATTGGAAAGTTTCATACAGGTTATTGGTAGAGAGGTGGTATTTGAGTTGGGAAGCTACAGCACGTTCCAAAACTTTGGACAGAAAGGGTAGGTTGGAGATTGGTCTGAAGTTGTTTGGGGTGTCAGGGTTTAGACCAGGTTTTTTCAGAATGGGGGTGACAGCAGCGATTTTGAGGGATGGCGGGACGATGCCAGTGGACAGGGAGGAGTTTATTGTTGCAGTGATAAGTGGAGAGAGAGCAGGAAGGCAGGCCTTGACAAAGCTGGAGGGGATGGGGTCCAGAGAGCAGGTGGCAGTTTTTATTCCTGTGAAGAGGTCAGAGAGGTCGGTGGTGGAGATTGGGGAGAACTGAGGCAGGGGCTGACAGGATAAGGGGGGGGCAGGTGGTTTGAGGGGGAGCAGGTGCGTTGGTGGTTAAGGTGCTGTAGATGTTGTCTATTTTGCTTTGGAAGAATGAAAGGAAAGTGGTGCATTTGTCAACTGTGAATGATTGGGAGATGGTGTCCAGGGGGCTGAGGAGTTTGTTTATTGCAGAGAAGAGTGTTTTGGGGTTTCCGGAGCCAGAGTGAATTATTTGAGAGCAGTAGGTGGAGTGGGCGCGGGAGAGGGCATCTTTGTAGTGCTGCAGGTGGTCTTTGTAGGCTTGGGAGTGAATTGTGAGACCTGTTTTGTTGCGGAGTCTTTCAAGTTGGCGGGCATGAGTTTTCATCACGCGGAGTTCAGGGGTAAACCAGGGAGCAGAGTGGGTGAAGGAAACTGTTTTGGTTTTTATAGGTGCAAGCTGGTCGAGGCAGGAGGAGAGAGTGCGGTTGTAATAGTCAGTGAGATCAGAGGGGCTGTGGAGGTCAACGAAGGGAGAGGCGGACATTATTTCAGAGAGGGAGGATGAGAGCGAGGTAGGTGAAACAGAGTTCAGCTTACGGAAGTTGATTTTGCGTTTTTGCTTTGGAGCTGGGGTGGGAATGTTGACAGACATGGTGATGGCTAAGTGATCAGAGAGGGTGGGGTCGGAGCCAGAGAGGTGATGTAGATTTAGTCCAGTGGAGCAGACAAGGTCCAGAATGTGCCCACGGTTATGGGTGGGAAAATTGACGTGTTGAGTGAGGTTAAAGCAGTTTAGTATTTCAGTGAAGTCAGCGGTTATTGTGGAGTCAGTGGAGTCCATATGGATGTTGAAATCACCGAGGAGGAGGATTGAGGGGGAGAGAGAACAGAACTGGGTCAGAAAGTCAGAGAAGTCAGAAATGAATGATGGGTGTGGTTTGGGAGGGCGGTAGACAACTGCCATGACTAATTGTGTGTGGCCAGAGAGTTTGAAAGCCAGGTGTTCAAATGAAGGAGCAGATGAGATGGAGATGAGGTTGATCTTGAAGTCCTGTCGGTGAATTACGGCAATCCCACCACCTCGGCCTTCCGAGCGTGGTTTATTGATGTAGGAGTATCCGTTGGGTGTAGTGAGGTTGAGTGCGAGGTAATCCAGAGGTTGTTGCCAGGTTTCTGTCAGACAGAGGAAGTCCAGTTTATTTTCCAGGATGAAGACAGGAGAATGGGGTTAGGAGGGAGAGATAGATCAGCCATGATTGAATGGTGGAGTAAACATGATGGGCCGAATGGCCTAATTCTAATACTTTCACTTAGGACATTATGACCTGATGACTGTCCAACTTCACCTAATAACCCAGCCCTACAGACCTGATGAAGTTGTTGTAAACCCTTTTGCACCCACTCCAATTGACTAACAAACCCACCCTTCCCTTTGTCTCACCCTCCACTCAAAAAACACAGGAGCAGGTCATCTGGCCCCTCGTGTCTGCCCCCTTTCACTGTGATCATGACGACCCCACCACACACCTCTACCTCCTCTTTAACAACCTCAAATTACTGCTAACCTCAATATCAACCTGCTCCGATCTGCCTCCATATCTGAATAACCCGCTTCATTCCTCCATCCCCACCGCAATCGGGAAAATAGCCGTGAATCATTCCATCCTGAGAGCAACCCGGCGGGGGGCAGCCGAGAACGAAGGGGGTCCCGGCGCGGGGGGCGCCTGCTGCCTCGTGCGGCGGGGCCTGGTTCGCCGCTGCGGGGAAATACAGACTGTTCCATGAACTTCTCGCAACTTTGTCACCGCCAGAAACGTGGCCACTCTTTCTGCACCGCCCGGGCGAGGTCTGTATTTTACCGGATTGCATGCAAAAGCAAAGCATTTCACCGTCCCTCGGTACCTGTGACAATAGAGTATAATTGAATCATTGAGTTGAATTCAAGTTTGCACATGAGACTGTTAAATAAAATTGTAGTGTCTAGGAAGGAACTGGCGATGCTGGTTTAAACCGAAGACAGACACAAAATGCTGGAGTAACTCAGCGGGACAGGCAGCATCTCTGGAGAGAAGGAATGGGTGACATTTCGGAGCGAGACCCTTCTTCATTACAGAAAAATAACTGCAAATGCTGGTACTAATCGAAGGTATCACAAAATGAGTTATTCCAGCATTTTGTGATCCCTTCTTCATTACAGTGTTTGCAGGAGAAGTAATGTTATTGTGCAGCCTAATATAATGAAACGTGGCGACTCTCTCTGTACCGCCCAGGTGAGGTCTGTATTTTACCGGATTGCATGCAAAAGCAAAGCATTTCACCGTCCCGAGGTACATGTGACAAGAGTATAATTGAATCATTGAGTTGAATTCAAGTTTGCACATGAGACTGTTAAATACAATAACAGTGTTTGGTGTAGAAGTAATGTTATTGTGCAGCCTAATATAATGAACAATTCACGATGGGAAACACTGATGTGTTGAGTTTCAGGGAATGAAATTTACCCGCAGCTGATTGCAAATGACATCCACTTTGTGGTCAGGGCTGTGATTGACGGGGCTGAGCTCCGCCTCCCCTCAGCCGTGCCCTGCCCCTTTCATTGACCGCGGGTTCAGCAGCAGCCGCGGCGGCGGCTCCACAGCTCCGGGTCCCCCCGGGTCCTAAAGCCCGCCGCCAAGTTGTTGTCCAGCCTCACTTACCCCCTCTGTCCCAAATACTCAGCAGGTCAGGCGGCATCTGCAAGGTGAAACAGACCTGACATTTCAGATCTAATACTGATGATGAATGGTGTTTCCATTTGGATTTTCAGCATCTGCGTGGTTTTTTTTCGTTTTTCCAGTTGATTGGGTGATTGGAATGTGAGTCTGACCATAAACAGCCAACAAAAAAACAGAAAACGTTGTCGGCATTCAGCAGGTTGGGCAGTATACAGTGTCTGGAAAGGGAAGGGTTAATATTTCTGAGGTGCTGTGGAGCTGCAGGCAGAGCCTTTGCCTCATAGGGCCAGAGTTCAAACATGACCTCTGTTGCAGTCTGTTCGGAGTTTGCACGTTTTCCCTGTGACCACGTGGGTTTCCTGCAGGTTAGAAGGATGAGAGGGGATCTTATCGAAACGTATAAGATTGTTAAGGGGTTGGACACGTTAGAGGCAGGAAACATGTTCCCAATGTTGGGGGAAGTCCAGAACAAGGAGCGAAAGTTTAAGAATAAGGGGGTAGGCCATTTAGAACTGAGATGAGGAAAAACTTTTTCAGTCAGAGAGTTGTGAATCTGTGGAATTCTCTGCCTCAGAAGGCATTGGAGGCTAATTCTCTGAATGCATTGAAGAGAGAGCTAGATAGAGCTCTTAATGATAGCGGAGTCAGGGTGTATGGGGAGAAGGCAGGAACGGGGTATTGATTGAGAATGATCAGCCATGATCACATTGAATGGCGGTGCTGGCTCGAAGGGCCGAGTGGCCTTCTCCTGCACCTATTTTCTATGTCTATTGCTCCGGGTTTCTCCCACCTCCAAAAGACATGCGGGTTTGTTGGTTAATTGCCCTTAGTGTGCAGGGAGCGTTGCGACATTTAGCACAGTGGCATCTGCTTATAATGTGCATTGGAAAAGTGGTCTGTGGCTCAAATTGAACCACGACAAGACTACTGTAATGTTCTTTCTGTATTCTGTGCCAAATCATGCCGTGGAACTTGTGGATGTGTTTATTGAAAATATAATTACGTACAAAATGGTAAAGCTACAAAACGCGGGTGAGAGCGGAAATAAAACCAGGGGGAATGTAAATGTGGGAAGAGATAAATAAACAGCAAGTGGAATCAGAGCTGTCGATCCGTTCATTTCAACGCGTTAACCGCGTCCGTCAAAGCAACAGAAATACTTTTGTGTAATTCTGGTCTTGTTGCTTTTATTTTCGTCTGGCTTTATGGTAATTCGCATATCACTGTACCTTAATTGGTACACGTGACAATAAAAGACCTTTGAAACCTATATCTAAAACTTACTAAAGCTTACTTGGAGAATTTAACGCATTTGAACTAGCTCTTGTTCTGACAGGCAGGTTTGCTAGTGTGACACCTGTGGCTTTAGACTAAGTAGTGGGGGGAGGGGTTAACAAATTGTGAATATGAAGATGAGGTAAAAGGGAATACAGGAGATATTGCAAAAGACTCTCGGAAGAATGGGAACAGAAGTTCTAGAGGGGAAAAGAAATTAAGGGCAGGGCCATTTGTGAACGATGTGAGAGGGGAGGTAAATACAGAAGTTAAAGTGTTATACTTAAATGCGCGTAGTATAAAAAATAAAGTGGATGAGCTTGAGGCTCAGTTAGTCATGGGGAAGTATGATGTTGTAGGGATCACTGAGACATGGCTACAAGAGGACCAGGGCTGGGAACTGAATATTCAGGGGTACACATCGTATAGAAAAGACAGACAGGTGGGCAGAGGGGGTGGGGTTGCTCTGATGGTAAGGAATGATATTCATTCCCTTGCAAGGGGTGACATAGAATCAGGAGATGTTGAATCAGTATGGTTAGAAATGAGAAATTGTAAGGGTAAAAAGACCCTAATGGGAGTTATCTATAGGCCCCCAAACAGTAGCCTCGACATAGGGTGCAAGTTGAATCAGGAGATAAAATTGGCGTGTCAAAAATGTAATGCTACGGTGGTTATGGGAGATTTCAACATGCAGGTAGACTGGGAAAATCAGGTTGGAAATGGACCCCAGGAAAGAGAGTTTGTAGAGTGCCTTCGAGATGGATTCTTAGAACAGCTTGTACTGGAGCCTACCAGGGAGAAGGCAATTCTGGATTTAGTGTTGTGTAATGATCCTGATCTGATAAGGGGACTAGAGGTAAAAGAGCCATTAGGAGACAGTGATCACAACATGATAAGTTTTACTCTGCAAATGGAAAGGCAGAAGGGAAAATCGGAAGTGTCGGTATTACAGTATAGCAAAGGGGATTACAGAGGCATGAGGCAGGAGCTGGCCAAAATTGTTTGGAAGGAGGCCCTAGCAGGGAAGACGGTAGAACAGCAATGGCAGGTATTCCTGGGAATAATGCAGAGGTTGCAGGATCAATTTATTCCAAAGAGGTGGAAAGACTCTAAGGGGAGTAAGAGACACCTGTGGCTGACGAGGGAAGTCAGGGACAGCATAAAAATTAAGGAGAGGAAGTATAACGTAGCAAAGAAGAGTGGGAAGACAGAAGATTGGGACTCTTTTAAAGAGCAACAAAAGTTAACTAAAAAGGCAATACGGGGAGAAAAGATGAGGTACGAGGGTAAACTAGTCAATAATATAAAGGAGGATAGCAAAAGTTTTTTTAGGTACGTGAAGAGGAAAAAAATAGTCAAGGCAAATGTGGGTCCCTTGAAGACAGAAGCAGGGGAATTTATTATGGGGAACAAAGAAATGGCAGATGAGTTAAACCGTTACTTTGGATCTGTCTTCACTGAGGAAGATACACACAATCTCCCAAATGTTCTAGGGGCCGGAGAACCTAGGGTGATGGAGGAACTGAAGGAAATCCACATTAGGCAGGAAATGGTTTTGGGTAGACTGATGGGACTGAAGGCTGATAAATCCCCAGGGCCTGATGGTCTGCATCCCAGAGTACTTAAGGAGGTGGCTCTAGAAATAGTGGAAGCATTGGAGATCATTTTTCAATGTTCTATAGATTCAGGATCAGTTCCTGTGGATTGGAGGATAGCAAATGTTATCCCACTTTTTAAGAAAGGAGGGAGAGATAAAACGGGTAATTATAGACCAGTTAGTCTGACATCAGTGGTGGGGAAGATGCTGGAGTCAATTATAAAAGACGAAATTGCTGAGCATTTGGATAGCGGTAACAGGATCATTCCGAGTCAGCATGGATTTACGAAGGGGAAATCATGCTTGACAAATCTACTGGAATTTTTTGAGGATGTAACTAGGAAAATTGACAGGGGAGAGTCGGTGGATGTGGTGTACCTCGACTTTCAGAAAGCCTTCGACAAGGTCCCACATAGGAGATTAGTGGGCAAAATTAGGGCACATGGTATTGGGGGTAGGGTACTGACATGGATAGAAAATTGGTTGACAGACAGAAAGCAAAGAGTGGGGATAAATGGGTCCCTTTCGGAATGGCAGGCAGTGACCAGTGGGGTACCGCAAGGTTCGGTGCTGGGACCCCAGCTATTTACGATATACATTAATGACTTAGACGAAGGGATTAAAAGTACCATTAGCAAATTTGCAGATGATACTAAGTTGGGGGGTAGTGTGAATTGTGAGGAAGATGCAATAAGGCTGTAGGGTGACTTGGACAGGTTGTGTGAGTGGGCGGATACATGGCAGATGCAGTTTAATGTAGATAAGTGTGAGGTTATTCACTTTGGAAGCAAGAATAGAAAGGCAGATTATTATCTGAATGGTGTCAAGTTAGGAGGAGGGGGAGTTCAACGAGATCTGGGTGTCCTAGTGCATCAGTCAATGAAAGGAAGCATGCAGGTGCAGCAGGCAGTGAAGAAAGCCAATGGAATGTTGGCCTTCGTAACAAGAGGAGTTGAGTATAGGAGCAAAGAGGTCCTTCTACAGTTGGACCGGGCCCTGATGAGACCGCACCTGGAGTACTGTGTGCAGTTTTGGTCTCCAAATTTGAGGAAGGATATTCTTGCTATGGAGAGCGTGCAGCGTAGGTTCACTAGGTTAATTCCCGGAATGGCGGGACTGTCGTATGTTGAAAGGCTGGAGCGATTGGGCTTGTATACACTGGAATTTAGAAGGATGAGGGGGGATCTTATTGAAACATATAAGATAATTAGGGGATTGGACACATTAGAGGCAGATAACATGTTCCCAATGTTGGAGGAGTCCAGAACAAGGGGCCACAGTTTAAGAATAAGGGGTAGGCCATTTAGAACGGAGATGAGGAAGAACTTTTTCAGTCAGAGGGTGGTGAAGGTGTGGAATTCTCTGCCTCAGAAGGCAGTGGAGGCCAGTTCGTTGGATGCTTTCAAGAGAGAGCTGGACAGAGCTCTTAAGGATAGCGGAGTTAGGGGGTATGGGGAGAAGGCAGGAACGGGGTACTGATTGAGAGTGATCAGCCATGATCGCATTGAATGGCGGTGCTGGCTCGAAGGGCTGAATGGCCTACTCCTGCACCTATTGTCTATTGTCTATTGTCTATTGACCTTATCTTTTTTCCTGACTATCGTGTAATGAGGATCTGTGATGCCATCTGCCAGCCTGATTCTCTCCTCACTTACACCTCAATCATCCCCTCTGACATCTTCAGACTTTAAACTCAAAGCTTGTCAGAAGCTGAAGATAGACACTAAAGCTGGAGTAACTCAGCGGGACAGGCAGCATCTCGGGAGGGAAGGAATGGGTGACGTTTCGGGTCGAGACCCTTCTTCAGACTCAATCTTCGGTTTAAACCAGCATCTGCAGTTCCTTCCAACGCACGGGTCGATTCTGACCGTTTGGAGATGGGTCTTGACACGATTCCTTCTCTCCAGAGATGCTGTTTGTCCCGCTGAGTTACTCCAGCACTTTGTGTCTGTCTTCGGTTTAAACCAGCATCTGCAGTTCCTTCCGACACATACCGACTGATTACTGTTCACTTCAGCTTTGATGGCAACCGGTATTATGGCGCTGATGGCGGCGGCAACCCGAGACCCGCTGTTGCCGCGGCTCCTCATCCCCCTCCTCCACCCTCTCCCCCTCATCCCCATCCCTCTCCGCCGGGCCTGCAGCGGCGGCCCCGACCCCGACCGGCAGCGGCTCCACAAGGAGCGGCGGCGGCTGCGGAGAGTTGCTGCCATGGAGTCCCGGAGTAGAGGAGGAGAGAGAAATGGAGGGGTGAGGGAGAGGAGGAGAGAGAAATGGAGGGGTGAGGGAGAGGAGGAGAGAGAAATGGAGGGGTGAGGAGGAGAGGAGGAGGCGAGGGAGAGGAGGGGTGAGGGGAAGGAGGGGGTGAGGGAAAGGTGGAGAGGAAGTGGGGAGGAGGAGGAGAGGTGACGGAGTGGAAGAGGAGGAGGAGAGGTGAAGGAGAGGAAGTGGGGGGGTGAGGAGGAGGTACAGGGAGAGGGAGAGGAGGGTGAAAGGGAGAGGGGGAGGACGAGAGGGAGTGGGCGAGGAGGAGGATTTGGGAGAGGAGGAGAGGGAGAGGAGGGGTGAGGGGGAGGTGGAGCAAGAGGAGGAGGGATGATTCGGAGGTATCCTCTTTATTCAGGAAACGGTGCTTCAACTTCACTCCACGATGTTGTCCAGCCTCACGTACCCATCTGGCAGCTTGTTCCAGACACCCACGACCTTCTGTGTGAAAATGTTGTTCCTCAGGTTCCCGATTAAATCTTGCACCTCTCACCACAAACCTGTGTCCTCCCTCTCCCCCCTCAACTG